>NC_142759.1:8591848-8905181 GCF_054948205.1 Urtica dioica subsp. dioica | reverse complement strand
TCACCATACTGAAAAGGAAGAATTAATTGGTGCAACAATGTCAATGGGTTAGAAGCACATGAGTTGACAACAATGAAGTATCGATATGCTAACAAATTTAACCATCTTTCAAGATAAAAACAAAGACCGTGGCTTAGTCTCTTCACATACAATGCATGAAACCTCTACTTTCGAATGAATACACGTGATCAATGAACACGGAAAAATAATCTACCACGGTATGAATGTACTCAATGAAGCATCAATGCAAATAAGAGTAACAGTATGCAACCAAAAAGCTTATTAATACCTTAAGAATAAGTGATAGCACTTTGTAAGCCTTTTTTTGTATTGAACCTTCATCATCCTGAAAGAAAAAAATTAAGTTAGTGGTGCTTCTCATACAAAAACAACAAACTGAAGAACAAGACGATCTAGAATACTTCGAACCTGTAATGCAGGCTTTATTGCTGTATACAGAACCTTAATCTCTTCGGAACTCAAGCCAGGCAAAAATGAAATAGCTAAATCAAGTAGGTGTGCCCTGAGATTAAGATGCATATATCAGATCACTTGCCCAAGGTAAAATATTTAATTATTGCTTAATGCATGTCTAAGAAATTTATTATAACTATATTTCAAACAAAAACAGAGTCAATATCTACCAAGTTGAAAATGAAATATTTTCCCAGATGACAAATTAAATAACATATAAAAATAATAGAAACCTCATAACTGAAGGTGAACTTTCGCTTGATGGTTCATCGATTGACATAGCAGATTTTTTTGAATTTCTTGCTTCCCCAGCCTCTTTAGTCACCATTAGAAGCTTGCTCATGGTGTTCATAAATAACCTCGATACAACTTTTTTCTCCGATATTGAAGCAAGCTCACCTATTGCGGACTGTGAATAAATTTGCAGAATTAGCTAAAGTGTAATAATATAATGATAAAACTATTACAAACAATCAGGCCTTAACCTCAAGTTTATTTTCCAAACAAGTGTAAAGTGCCAACCAAATATTTTCTTGATTAATAGTACATCCGGTCACAGCCCATTCTACAAATCAAGATTCATCAAGCATTTTTTGTTGGTCGGGGAAAAGATATGCACAGAGGAAACACCACTAAGATATACAGGTTTGATTACACATTTCACCAGCCACATGAAAAGACTAAATACATATACAAAAAATAGGCTTAGAGTGGAGATTTAATACGCAAACACGATTATTTTATATCAAACATCGTATCAATTTAACCGGTATTGTAAAAGCAATATAGGATAGTGGTCTGTAATAAAATAAAATATAGTGAGAAATCAACTGCACATTTTGCTAACAAGAAAAGGATAAAAAAGGGAGATTAAGCAACAAGCTAAGAATACAAAACAGGAATTAGCTGGATACCTGCACGGAGCCTCCATCGTCTTTAATAGATGACAGAAAAAGCTTTGACAAAGCAGGCAAGAGCACACGAGCAGACTTACTCAATGCACTCAAGTTTTCTTTCGCAACCTGTGGGGTATAATAAGCCATAACTCGTTCTCGCGATACACTTATTTCAGTATTATCCAAATCAGATATATCATTCTTTTTTTCCAGAATTTTTTTATTCTGCTGAACAAGAATCTGCAAACTGGAGCATATTATTCCACGGAAATCCTCTTCATTAAGGCCACTACACAAATCTTTCTCAAGATCCTTCAAACTTTCAGCAACATCTAAAGGGAAGTTGCAAAACGAAGTCAACAACGACCACAACGAGTACACTAGCCCATCCACACCCCTAGAAGAATGAACCCGTCCTTGTAGCTCAAGCTGCTCAAAATGAAAACACTCCCTCCAATTATAAACGAGAAACAAGCGTTTTAGTTTTATAAGTACATCAAAGAGTTCACACCTTTTTAGATCTATTCTTCATCTGTCGTATCATATCCAAAATTTCTACAAAAAAGCTCATATGGGCACCAATGGTATACTGCTTCAGAATTGGAAAGAGCCACGTGTTCACCTCTGATAGGTCTTCAGCGTCCAAATTTAAAGGCAGAAGACCCATGAAAGTTTGAGGTCCCATAGCAACAAGAGCATATCCAAGGCACTCATGCAGCTGCATTGTTGTGAAGATGTTATGCTACCAGAATTACATAGAATACTACAAACTAATGTAGATATTACATAGAACTCATGCCAAGAAAGAGTTTAGCATAAAACAAAAATACGTATAAAATTAACTGAGATAATAGTAGGTGCAGCTTTATATAATATTCACACAAGTTCTTTCAAGGAATTATACTCCGCAATAATCAATGTCCAATTAAGAATGATAGAAAAATGTCCAAGCATTTCAAAATATCGAGTTAAACGTAAGAGCTATACCAACTACATCACTCTCCCTCTTCTATTTTTATTTACATGTGAGCATTTGCATAAAAATACTCTACATTGTTGGTTTCAATAAGTATTAGATAGCCTAACAAAGCGAAAAATACCCAGTGGGAAAATATCAGATAAAGATGTTTTACCGAAACATAAATATATAACAAGGAAAATTCAGCTTTGTCGCATAGCTTATTCAAACCATAATTATTAAAACAATAAATATACCTGTTTCCTGAAAGGAAAATCTTCATCTGGCAGCGTCTGCATATCTGCCAAGCTCTTCAAGGTTGCTCTCATCAGATAAGAAGAATTGACCCCTGCATGAAAGTGCATTTCTCTTAGTAAGAGCATAGATAATTATCAACGATATCTTAATTCACTAAATGGTATACTAAAAATGAATTGCAAGCCCACAAACAACAGAAGTATCAAGTGAAGCAAATTATACCTAGTTTATCAAACATTGAAGAAACGACTTGAAATGATAGGTCCAAAACAGCAGTGTAGTTGTAACCCAATAAGCTCTCTATAGTCGCGCAAATTTTTTCAATCATCGTCGGCCCAGACTTCCTGCCCTCGGTACTTAAGTTATTTTTTTTTATTTCATCAACTCCTTGTTTTATCATGGTATCATCAATACAAGAGTGAATCAAGCTCTTGAATGTGCTTACAGCGGAATGCATAGCCTCTTCGTGGTCGGATGCCAATATATCTGCCAAAAAACATAGCTCATAAACAGATTTATGCATTGCAACTAAGAGCTATATAGTTAAAGGGGAAGAACCAAAAGAAGGGGAACATAACAGACCTCTTAGGGCATTGAACACTACAGGTAGTTTGACCACGCAGAGTTGTCTATTGAGGTGATAAACTTTGAGCATTCCAGCATCAAGCAAGCGGGCAGTGAATGTCAAGGCATCCACAGACGTCTCAACGGTGGAGGCAGAAACAGCCAGCGAGCACAGAATATCCAGCAACGCTTCAGCAGAAACATCATCACCAGGTTTAATACAGAGCAAAAGCAAACTATCCGTGACACGCCTTGTCACAATGGGTTGATGCAAGTCGATGAGTGTTATGTAGTGTTTTAGAACAATGGTTGTATGGTTCTGAGACATCAGAGGAAGACACTCTTTCAAAGCATCCAAAATGTGCAGGACTTCCTGAGCCCCTTTGGGACCTTCATCGCTGTTTCCCTTCGAACCCCCGGCAAGCAAAAGAAACCTTTTGAATAAATTAGTCAGCCCTTCACTCGCAAGTGACACTAAAGATGTCTTCTGAAACTTTTGCATCACGTTACGCAGAGACAAATGTGCTTGCCTTCTCACCTGTGTTTACAATTCATTAGAATAATTCCAGGTTGGAGAACTACATTAAACTTCGCAATTGGACCAGATGAATATAACAAGATCAATTGGCATGTAAGTAAGGTGCGAAAAATACATTCAAATTATTAGAAAACAAAATCACAGTTGTGTAAGGGACTTTAAATTATCGAACAATTCCGTAACGATACAATCAGTATATGCAGGAAAGCGTCATTCGGTCCCAATACATTTCAAGTTACCTTAGGACGAGAATCGGTGACGAAACCTAACAAAATTCCGTACAGCTGGCAGACCTCCGACCAGCTCCTCGCGTCTCGGACGGTCATGAGGTACGAAGCACACTTCACTCCGGAAACAGCTGCGCCGACAGCTGTAGACGCCGGCGACTGGAGGACGCGGACGACGAGCGCCGACGCCGAGTCAGCTTTCTTCCTGAGCACGGCGGCGGAGACTCTCGGGAGGAGGAGGGAGAGAAGCGTGACGAGCGCCTCCACCGCGTGGCTCGGCGGCTCCGGCTCCGATAGAACACGCTCGAGCGACGACCAGGTTGCGCCTAAGAAGGCGACGGGGCTGGCCCCCACGCCCTGATCCTTCAGCTCCTGCGACATAGCGCCGACGACAGTGCAAAGGCACTGGTCCTCCTCGCGTGCCGAATCGCCGAAGCGAGCGAGGATCGAGTCGCCGAAGTCTCCAACGGCGACGGCGCCGCCGTCTAGTTCGATACCTTCCATGGCGTTCTTAGAGTTGCAGAGAAACCCTAGCTCGCTTGTCTAGGGTTTAGGACGAGAAGGGGCTGTGTTTTTCTTTTCTTTTTTTATTAATTAAATTCTCTCAAATCAATATTTTTCGTCTTGCGCTCGTTCTATACTGTCACGTGACTCACGTCTAGTTTCCTCTGATCGACAAGTTTAACTTTTTGGGCCAGAATAAAAGTTTATTATATATGAATTAAAAAAGAAACTACGATTTGGGCAAAAAAAAAAAGCACTTGGATTGGATTTAGTTTGGGTGATAAAAAAAAAAGAGAGAATATCAAATTACCAGATTATAGGTTATAATCTCAAGCTTGTCATTCTTAGGCTGAGGATATCTTGTTCTTTATTTGCGTTTTATATTAGAGTCTTATTTACATTTTTTATTAGTCAAGCTTTCGTATTTCCCTTAAAAGATAATTCCTTTATAGAGTCGCCGACGATAATATTTACAAAAAAAATAATTTAAATTTATTCAGCAAATTTTAAGTATAATATCATCGTCATCATCCAAACATTATACATTTATTGTCAGCGTATTTCGATTTGAAAAACAGCAAGTCGGATAAGTTAAAGTACTCTTTGTATAGTGTGCGTATCTTTAGTACTACAAAATAACTCTATCTAATGTGGTTATTCTCATGACATAACCTAAAACGTTTAGTAGTAAGTTGGAAGACCTTTTCCCTCAAATTACATTACATCTTCATGTGATTGTATGCTTTCATCAATGGTTGGGTGCATTGTAGGCTCATGATAATAGTTGATGGAACTTTCCTAAAGTCGCATTCCACTTGCCTTTAAAGTCAGCGACTCAGAGATAATAATGAGTTGTATGAGTTATTCGTCACTAGAGTAAGCAAATCCTTGGAGAGATACATGATATTGCTATTTGTTATAGCCTCATTTTTCATACAAAGAAAAACAAATTCCTGAAACATGACACATAGACATCATGAGGATGTAATTCCCAAACACGAGGTCAAGCAATGGTGTAGAATATCTAACCATTAGAATCAACACGCAACACAATCAATGCGGTAATAAAACATGAAATAAGAAGACATCAGGATTTGTTTACGAGATTCGACGTTTATGAGCCTAATCCCCACGAACTCCTCAGAGGGAAGTTCGATTTGCACGAATGAAAACTCTTCTTCTTCTTCTTCTTCTTCGTTACAATTTCTCCGAGAGACCTTCAAAGATCAATTACCAATCTTCAATTACAACAAAGACACACAGAGAATCGATACAACTGAGAATATTCCTCTCTCTCTTTTTCACTTTGTTTTTCTTTTCTCTCAATACAAAAACTGAAGTTGTTTATGAACAAAACAGAACAAACGTCTCCATAAAACTCTTGTCTGCCTCTACGCCGATATCGATCTCCATCTCCAGTCATTGTTTGTAGACACGTGTACGTCAAGCGAGCATAAGTGAGGAGTACGTAGGCCACGTAAAATGGAGCTGATCCAAAAAATGGCATACCCAAAAAACGTGTCCAAACCTTGGCCCCACCATGCGAGCCCAAATACATGGTCCATGCTCAGCATGAAGGTCGGAAATTGGACCAACCCCAACGCGGGTGGTCAGACCCTCGGGGTGCCCTGGTCTTGGGCGAAGGGGGCCCGACTTCGTGCCAGGGTCCAAACTTGAAAGACTAAGGGTTCAATTTTGGATTAAGCCTTGATGCTCTGAAACTTTTGTTGCCTTATAGTATCGGAGTGTCATTTTTTCCAAGAAATCGAATGATGCTATAAGACTTTCCATCACATACATTTTTTTTCAACATAAAAACACTAAATATAGTTTCTTAATTTTGTAAAAAATGAGAAACAATTACACTTTCAATTTTCCTAATAACCCAAAATTGGAATAAAATATATTTAAGCTATAAAAGACAAATAAGTCTTCACAATTGGTATAGATCTAAAGATACACCCCCTCAAGCACATCACTTTCCAGCACTCCAACTTGCTACTATACTATATAGTATATATATATTTAATAACTGGAAATTAACGACATACATATGTATGTATATATCATATGTAATTAGGTACTTTTTCATAGAGATAGTACTCACTGATATATAGATAAAGATGCTTTCTTTTTTGTAGTAAATATATATATTTGAGTTCAAGGTTGTCTGCCGCGAGAGTCGTCGAGGCGATTGACCATGTAGAGCGCGTTGCTGGTGACCCTGGCGACGTTGGTGATCCTGCGGTGGACGTCGGACTTGAAGTGGCCGGAGACGCCTTGGAAGCCGTCGAGGCAGGTGTCCTCGTTGGTGAGGGCGGCGCTGACCCACGTCTCGGCGTTGCTCATCTGCCACCGGAACGTCTCGCCCCTCAGCTGCCGGATCTCCGCCAGCGCCTTCCCCAGCTCCTCCACCGTGTCCGACATCTGCTCCACGCAGTCCCCCAAAGCCGTCCTCTGCCTCCTCCCGCCGCCGCCGGACCCCGCCGCCGCCGCCGCCGCCGCCGACAGGAACCGCGACGCCCGCCCCGCCGCCGCCAGGCTCACATTCACCGCCGCCACCGCCACGTCCCGCGCCGTCCGCGCCGGCGCCGAGTACGGCGCCAGCGTCCGCACGCACAGATCCGGGTAGTTGGCGTGCACGCACGACGTTCGCACGAGGTCCGACGCCGGCGTGGCGGAGCGCGGCGAGCGGTGGCGGTGGGCGGTGGCTGCGCTGCTGCAGAGGAGGGGGAGGAGGATGATGAGAGAGAGTGTTTGAGGAGACATTGTTTTTTTTTTAAGGAAAAGAGTGAGAGTGAGAGTGTGCTATAATTGTACAAGCGTAGTGTAGAGTAGAGCGCAAAGAAGTGTGATAGGTTTGGGCTGATTTTTATAGAGAGGGTTTTATTAATTAGTTCTTTAGGTCCCACGTACATGTTCGGAATCTCGTAATCTTACAATTAGACAGAGATATCGGTATCTCTGCTTTTCTTTTTATGTTGTCATTATATTTAAGACTTGTCTTCATTGATTGAACCATAAAATAAATCGAGCATTTGATAAATTTAATAATGTATGAGCTTTTTATTATTGATCTCTTGTCTTCTTCGATGGTTTTTTTTTTTTAACTAATAATGCAAAAAATTTATTTTTCATGAAAAGTAGTAATTTTGAAAAATATAATATTCTCAGCTTATGTTAAAAAATCGTTAAGTTTGATATCATGCATGTCAATCTATGTTATGTATTTAGCTATTAGGGGTTTGAACTTTGAATTATAGAATAAGGTTTCTTAGTTATGGAACAAAGTTATTTAAATTTGTATTATTATTAAGAATTTAGAATTTTAGTTAAACAATCAATATTTAATTATGTTATACTGGAATTGGTGTTAGATTTTCTTAAGAAATATGGATCTAATTTAGCGGCATGGCTCTTATGGTCAATGAGATAACATAAAGACATTAATGAGATGGCATTTACTATTAGTCCCAAAAGGTGATGCGCTACCATTTTATCCCTGTTACTATAAATTTTTCTTTTCTGTAATTGATTTTCTAGTACCAGCATAGCCATGAAGAATTTCGCCAGCTGAATTGAACTCACATGGACCGTCATCATAATACAATAGTTACTATGATAAAGACAGTTGTACGCGAATTTAAAGCTTGTTTACCTGAAAAAGAGATTGTTGTTAATAACAAGATATTGATGCGATCGAAAAATGTAGTTCTATCAATTGGGTCGGGCTGCCCGTGATTTAACGCTCCGACCTGGGTTAAACCTGAGGGTCCTAATTTTTACGTCCGGCCTGGCTCGATCTTTCAAAAAAAGAGTTTGGGTTGGGTCCGGATCCGAGCCTCTTTTGAGCTTGAAAGAAAAGGACGGGGCCGGCCTGACACTGTCCGACCTGTTGACACCTTTAGAAAGACCTACAACTAAAATATAAAGTGAATCCATCGACGCAACGTTTAAAAAAAAAAAAAAAAAAAAAAAAAAAAAAAAAAAGAAGAAGAAGAAGGATCCGTTTGAAAGAATTTGAACAAAAACAATAGTATGAAAATTTTCATTGCTTGCATTTATCAATATAAGAAAAAGAATAGCTTATTCTTGTTTCTATTTGTAAGAACACCTCTGATGCAAGTACTACTGGAGGCTAAGATTTCGATAAAGACAATCTTGACTCAAATTAATATGAGAATTTGGTGTCCATATCCATTTTATATTTTAATAATAAATAAATTAAAAGTAAATTATATATACTTAAATGTATTTTTTTGATCGAATATATTGAAATGTATTTTTTTTTTTTAAAGTATTGAAATGTATTTGAGAATGGTATTGTAAGGGGTCATGTATAAAGGTGTCAAAAAAGTCAGACCGGTCGGCCCGACCCTTCTTCTTCAAGCCCAAAGGAGGCCCAAGCCCGAATCCGACCCAAACCTTTTTATTGGAGGGCCGGACCGAGCCTAATGAATATGACCTTAGGCCCAAACCAGGACTAAGTCCTTAACCCTCGGGGCAGAGGGCCAGATTCGACTCGGGCCTGAAAATGGCCTAAGTTTGCCCTAAAAAAACCTGAATTATAATCATGAAAAAAAAATAAAAAATTCATAAAAATCCAATTTTAATCAAAACAACAAATGTATTAGTAAAAAAAACATTAATTTTGTTAATATAAAATCAAATTTATGTTTAAAAAGTATTTTTTTGAACATAAAAACATAAATTTGAAACAAAAATAAATAATTATTTTATTTAAAAAAGGTTCGACCCGAATTGAGCCTAATTAAGATCCGGACCGGGGCCGAGTTTTTCCAGAGTTTGCCCGGCTCCAATCATTGCAAGAAACACATCCACCCAAGGCATGGAATACGAAGAGAAGAGTGTAATTAGAAGGGATAATTATAATGTAATTAGAAGGGAGCATGCTCCTCATGTTTTTCAAATTCTATAAATAGATGACTTTTCTATAAAAAAAAATAAAAAATAGGGACCCTTTTTTATCACGAAAAAAGAATAGCATCGAAGCTGTGCTCGGATGTCGACGACATGACTTCGACGCTAGGAAAAGAAGGCATGGATTGCGATGCAAGGCTAATGGTTGTGATACCCGTGCTCGCGAGCCTAGTAGGCGTTTATGCATGTGTTGATGGGTAGGGCCCATAGGTGGCACCAAATTCGTGGTCGCATTGCGGGTTGAGATGTCGAGGGAAGAGGCCTGAGTGCTAGTCGTGTCACGAGGATCTGATATGGATCAAAGGGTAAAAAGTTGCACGCGAGATGTAAGGCTCAATGTGGCACACAGGCTTGATGCAAAATATCATGGTGCAAGGGTTTGCCGCTAGCGTCTTAATGAGGCAACATATGTAAGGCACGATGATGGATAGGTGGGGAGTTCATCGTGAGGCTCTCTTCGTGTCAAGGACAAGGCTGGTCGAGCCAACAGATCGTGAAGGTACATGGCTTGCCGTGGAGAGCGCGAGGATAGAACGTGCCGTGACCTTCTTACCTTGATTAAGGCTGTATGACTTGACTATCCTTGCGGGGCATGAGACCGAGGTCTCATCCATTAGTGATAAGATCGAGCTTGATTCTTTGCCCTCGAGGCATTTAATGTGATTTGTTTGTCATGTTCTAGTCTTGTCTTTTTCCTTTTTTTTTTTCTTTCCAAATACGGGTAATAGTTTTCCTTAATGGAAGAAAGACTAAGATACAAGGCTTGAAACTAAAAGACTGTCGTGGACACGGTGTAGAGGCATCTGCGAAAAAGACAAGGTAGAGGGAGTTATTCGAAAATCTACCCTTGGCCACAAAGTCCGTAAAAATAATCGTCCCATTCCAATGTCTTTTTTTTTTTTTTTTTTTTATAATCCCATTCCAATGTCATACATCAAATATTATTACTACAAAAGTATTATTTTATTTAACCCAATAAATTAATTTCATTATTCTTAAATTTTGAGAGGGGGTACATGTTCCCTCTAACTTTTAGTATGAGTTTGTTGGCCTTAAAATACGTTCTTCCTAATCCCTGATGAAAATGTAAGCTTAAAAAGTTGTAGAAAAAAAAAATTAAAACCATACAAATTTATATCTCCAAATACTTGCATTTGATTTTCGAATTTTTTTTTTCTTTTGGTGAGGAATTTGATGACACTATCTTCAGTACTTTTGGTGTGTGAGGGTGTGAATTTAATGACAAAATGTTTTTGTTATTAAGGTTTAAAGAATTACTTTGTAATTTATACTTAAATGTTTAACATAACTCATTGTATCTCATAGTGAATGTAAAGAAAAATAGTAAAAAAAAAAAAAAAAAAAACAATAAATAAAATTTACATTTAATGCTCTCTCACCAGATCGATTCAATAATGGCAGAGAGAAGTAAATAATGCTCGAAGCAGTTAGCAGACAGCCGGATATGTGTTAAGAGCCCAAGACTGATTGGCTTATATATATATATATATATATATATATATATATATATATATATATATATATATATATTTCCCTTCCTTTTTCTTTGGTGTCATTAATTCGATCTTCTACACATGTCTGGGAAAAAAAGGCAGGACCATTCCGATTCAAACAATGGGCCCATTGGAGCTATATACACGTAATATTATTGAAGCACACAAAAACAGGTTGGGTGCTGGTATTTCATTTATTTATTTTATTCAGAATTGTTTAAAAAAACAAAAATTAATTGTACTATTGTTTGTGTGTTGCATGAATAATATGCTTATCAGCCATGCCTGCCAATGGGAATGGAGATTCGTGGTTTTGCTGAAGCAAAAGCATGTGACATATCCAGTGAAGTGAGAGGACTCCAATTCACGGCCAGCCATAGAAATCGAGATATATATAATTGACAACAATAATGTTTGTGGGAACCATTGTTTGAAATTGACTTTTGCTACCTCAAAGAGGAAATACGCTCGTGACTTGTGATCAAGGCCAACTTGCCGCTATACAGTTCGGTCCATTTACTGTAATTTTAAACGGTACCTCTTTCTTTTAATGCTTTGGTATTTTTGTTTTAGATTAATTGAGAATAAGGATGATTTGTGTATATAAAATTTTGGACCTGCGTTCTAAGATTTCCACATCTCTCCATCTTTAGATCCGTATACAACTTCATGCTCAACTCGATATTCTTTTGTCCTGTAATGAAATTAATAATATGTATTTGTTTCTTGTGCTGGCATTCTTTTATAGCTCTTGTTAAGAAAAAGGTTAAGCAATATGACAAAGAAATCCTAAAATAGTATAATTGTAGTGAGTAACCATGCTATTTATGTCATCGCTCAAATAGTCATTTTTATGTATTTACAAACGTAAATCTTAGATAAATAGTCACCTCGATATATTAGATCGCGTCATTATTTACGGCTATTTACCTTAGATTTACCAAACGTTGGCTATTTAACAATGTCAAACATTTAAATTAGCTATTTTCTAATTTACTAATAAATTAAGTTAAGTTACAAACAAAAATCATACATGTCAAGATTTACTATAATAAGCGCACACATGTTAAGATTCACTATAAGAAAGAACATTTTTAAGCACAATTTCTAATTTTAAAATTTTAAAATCGTGTCCAAAAATCATATGATCGAAACTTTGGGTGCGACTCGAGTCATGTCCATATCGACACCCACAAAAGTTGTCTTATTTATTTGTATTTTTAGATTCATTATCTCCTTGATTTAATAATTTAATTGATTAATTATTTAAAAATATCATAATTAAAGAGTCTCCGAAGAGATAATGTATACAAACTATATACAAGTCAAACTAACAACAAAGGTCATGCAAAATACATGTCTGAAACTAAGATGAAGGTATTTCATAAAAAAAAAAAAACTAAGATGAAGGTATGTAAAATAAATTTGATTTTAGAAAATGCGCAATGATACAAAATGATATGAACCATGCCAACAATTGGGACATATCCTATGATTCAAAAAGTCTCAAATATCATCTTCTAGAATTAGATTTGCGAGGGAGAAAACCACGACCCATATCTTATACGAAAGCAAGAATCTTGGTAGGGAGATGCCAAAAATGTCATTGAAAGTCCTTTTGATAAATCGGTCTTTGGCATCATGAAAACATTCTGATAAGTTCGAAAAGGTTCTTGAAGAATTCAAGATAACACACTCTTAATTTTCTTAATCCATCATATATTCCTATCACAATTAGCAAAAACACTCTATTGATAGTATTGGAAATGCTTTAAAATGAGCAAAAACACTCAATTCTAAAACGACACTAAATGGACTCCTGTGTAAGACTGAGATTCAACACAAATAACTTTAGCCTTCAATACTTTGATTATGAAACTTCTGATATAAAAACACGCCAAATACACAAATCAACACAATAATTGAGTGTAAAGTACTCCAAATTCCTCCAACTAATTTTCGTTGATGATTAAACTACTCAAAAGCTAGTGAACAACCACATTTATTACTTAAAAATGGTCCACAAACTCTAAACGTTTAACCATTTTGTCTTGAACTTTTTTTTAACAACGTTTAACCTTTTTGTCTTGAACTTTTTTTTTAACAATTTCATCCCTTAATTATTTTTATTTTGATTATTTCATCATTCTTTACCATTTACACAATATATAACTATTCTTTATTGTTTTTTCTAACTCTGATGTCTCTCTTCCAAGGTGTTTATTTCATTTTCCCATAATTTTATATATATATATATATATATATATATATATTTTTTTTTTTTTTTTTATATTTCTGATATTCATGTCAACAAATCTATAAGTTATCAACATTTATGTCAACGAATTCTGAATTTATTGACATACATATATACATTTATTTTAATTATATTTCTGGTTGATTTGAAAATAATCTTGAAATTTACTAATATTTGGGTCCAATCCCGTACAAATTAACCAAAGTTCATGACTCAATAGATGCATTACATGTTAAAATTGTTATATATGAGTTGTATTTCATTTTGTTGCATTACTCCGAGTGATTCTCGTTGAAGTGGCAGAAGTGCACTTTTGGGCCAATTTTGATCGTCTTTCTTTACAAATTAACCAAAGTTTACGACCCAATAGTTTAGCAAATATTGATATTATTGTCTGCAACCCAATAGCTTAGACTTTTTTTTCTTTCTTTTATTTACATCTGAATCAACATTTTGTTGCAAAAATCAGACTCTGATCTTTGATGTTTTATCATTACATAGCATTGTCATTTAGCTTCAATGGGTTATTGCCTGGCTAATTATTAGAGTTAGATCAGAAGAAGTTATACTGTTCTTTGAGTTTCAATGTCATTTTAACATTTTAGAAGAAGGAAAATCTCACATTGTCGGGATCATGAACGAAGGGAGGTGCAACTGATGAGGGGCTAAATATATTTTGCCCTTTATTATTATTTTTAATTTTTGTTACATTTTTACTTTAAAAATTTACAAATTAGTTCCCTTTGAACTTCTTTTTCGCATATTAGTCTCCCCTAAGTTACATTCATAACTTATCCCTGAGCGGGATATTGATTTTTTTTTTTTTTTTATATAGAAAACTTACATAGACTAATCTATTTGAAACGTTGGTGTTGCAATCTAACCAATGTTTCAATTAAGTTTTAATGTAGCCACAAATGATGACGTGATTTTATTCGTCATTTAACAAAGTAGTACATTAACATTTATTAAAATCGGCTGAACATAAATATGTAGCCAATGTTTTGATCGCATCCAAATAATGCAACTTTAATATACGTTAACTTGAGTTATTCCATAATATTTTCTTTCTTTTTTTGTAGACCAATTAGTTGCGATATCAAGTTTTTTTTAGTTAATTTCAGTTAATTTTCGTTTATTTGGTTTCTATTATTTATTTTACATAAAGGCATTTATGATATTTTCTAATCGTTTATTTATGTAAATGGTTAAATTATAAAATTTAACAAACATTGACTATGTTTTAAAAACTATATTTGAAATTGGTTACGTTGCTAGATTACCGTTTTTTTATAAACTTGCTTTGTTCATCTCTTCTATGGGGGACAACTATATCGTACAACATTTTCTACTTCTATGCTTTTTTTTTTTTTTTGCTTTACTTTTTCAGCAAATACAGCACTTAATTTATTTTGACGGAAACTGGCAGAGGACAACAGAAGAAGGATGAAATAATTAGGAGAAAAATAGTAAAATGATGAAATTGTTAAAATAAATTAATTGAAGGATAAAATGGGGTAAATATATAAAGTTTGGGGACTATTGATGCTAGTTTGCTCTTCATATTCAAGTGCATAGAGACCTCACATAATTTTGTAAAAAATTCGGTATATATTTCGAATCTACCATTCGTAATCCGCATCTTAACTATATATTCCCAGCATCTCCACTCTTTCTTCTGACCACAAACCTCAAAGCTGTCCGATCCAACGGCTCAGATTGTCCCAATCAATCTCTCTCCTCTCCCGTTATATTCCTCTTCTACTCAACACCGAACAAATTCATACCAAACTCCACTCTCTCGTGTCACCACGCAAAAATAAAATAGAAAAAAAGGATTTTCTTTTTTCTGAGAACCAAAGAGACTGAGAGAGAGAGAGAGAGAGATGAACGTCTTGGAATCTCCGGTTGAAGCTCTCGCCTTCAACTACGTGAGCTTCGGATTCTTCACGCTCGTCAACAATCTATGGACCTGGATCGCCTTCATCACCGCAGCCGTGAGCTTCTGGCGGATCAGAGTCGCCGGCGCCGGGGAATTTCGGACAGAAGTTTCTCTTCCAATAGACGACCGTTCCTCGCCGGCGCCGGAGGATGAGAAGCCCTCGCCGATTCCGTCTCTGCCTGAGATGGCTTCGGTCCCCACTCATTTCGTTGAGGAAATGGCGGCGACGAGAGGTTCGAGGAAATTCGTGCTTCACTACGACCACGACAGTGACGGTGACGACGAGATGACGGCGATGGGGGAGTGTGACGGGGGTGGAAAGTTGACGGTGACGGAGGAAGAGCAGTCGGAGTGGTTCGCGGCCTGGGATAGAGCGCTGATGACGAGACGGGGAGAGAGTGTGACCGCCGGCTGGTACCGTTACCAGGACTTGACGGAGCTTAACGGAAGTGTGGTCAGATTATGGGACGATGCTTTTAGCAATAGAAAAATACGTTTGCCAAAACGCAGCGTTTTGTGGTAGTTGTAGAACGTGAAACACAAACGTGCTTTAAACATGAAAGTAGTATGGTGTGTTTATTTAATTATTTAGTTTTTTTTTAGGTGATTTTACTCAAATCACTAGAATTGTACATATATTTTATTGTATGCTTTAACATTTTTTTTTTAATTTTTTTTTTTAGTATTTGTCTCTTTTTTCAATCGGTGTATGTCGGTGTATGATAAAGACTCAAAACAATTTGACAAGTTGTCAGTTATGTCATAAATCACATTGGAAAAATAACACATATATACCTTATGTTTTAATGAAATATCAAATTTAACCTTTGATTTTCAAAAATATCGAGTTCATACCATTTGTTTAACTAAAATAACAAAATTATACCCTGAAATTGATAACACTGTCACAAATTTCTCTTTCATTGATATTAACTCTTATATAAGAAAAACCGAATCAAATCCAAATCAGTACCCTAACTTTCAAATTCTCAATTTTGAAATAAAAATAACCTTAAATTGAAATTAAATAATAAAATTAATATCTCTTCAGAGATGACTTGATTCTGTGTTCGAATTGAACCTCTGAATCATGGATTCTCTGTTCGAATTTGTGATTTTGATGATTATTAACTGTCGATTTTTACTCATTTGCCTCTTTCCGTGTTCTTCACGATTAAGAGACTATTGTTTACTTTTTAATTTTTAAATAAATTACATATATGACGCAAATTAATAAAGATAATTGGTGTTTACATATAAATATTATAGTCAACGTCAATGAAAATTCAAGAAAAAGAAGATTCATGGCACTGTTATCTATTTCAGGGTATAATTTCATCATTTTAATTAAACAAAAGATATGAACTCGACATTTTTTAAAACCAAAAGTTAAATTCGACATTTCACTAAATTAAACACAAAGTATGTATGTGTCATTTTCCCATCACAATTTGCTTTTAATTTTGCAAAAACAACTTTCAATTGTAGAGTGATACATGTTGAGGTGTGGAGCCTAATCGATCGGCTTGACGACCGAAGATCTTACGACGATGATTCGCGGATCGACCTGAAGACTTTAAGTTGTCAATTATATCGTAAAAGTTATTAGTCGAGAGTATTTTGAAATTTTCAAGCCTGTCTGTTAACCTCAATGATCCCTTATAAATAGTCTGAAAGTCGATTGTGTTTGTAAAGGGCAAAAGAGTTGCGAACACATTTTTTTTTCTTCTCAATTATGGGTATTAATGAGAATATGCAACGGCAAAATGGATATACCTTTCGCATTGAAAATGAATTACTATAAATTTGTGTGCGTTATTGTTCTTCGTAATTTTGTGTGTTTCGTTTTTTGATTTAGGTCGGATTTGGGAATCAAAATCCTAACAATACAAGTCTCTCGCACTTCAGTGTTTCTAAATAAACAAATAACTAAAACTCTTGTTTAACTATACATTTTATTTTATTTTGGATTAAAATATCCATAAATTAATGAAAAAAAAGAATTAAGAATTCAATTTGTTATATATGAAGAGAAAGAGAGAGACTCATGGAAAAAATGCTGAAGAAAAGGCAAATTTGGGTTTAGCTTCTTTTGAAAGAATAGTAGACACATATCTTGGTCCTCAACAAGTGCATTACATAAGTGGCCTGAGTCTGACTCACTGTGTTGAAGTCAAGCTTAGACGTGTTGCCCAGACATGCATGCATCTGCATATACACTTTATTTTACCACACGTACTGTTTTTGAGAAATGAATACGTTTTTTTTTTTTTTTTTTTTTTTTTTTTTCTGTAGAAAGGCTACAAATTAAGTTGAAGCCATCCGCTTTAAATTTTTTTTTTTTCATTGGCTCGAATCCGCGGTTATAAGTAAGATACGTTTAATATGGTATACAAATGAAATTTTTCTCATTTTTAAGAAAAAAGAAATCGTGCAAGGTTTTTGAGAACGGCTCTAAGTCCAAACTAGTTAGCCTCCTATGAGACGCATAACGACCTCATTTTCGCACATGATCGGTCCCGATGGCTTTGTTTGAGCTCATGGGCAGAGTCCAAACAATTCGGGCCACAATACTGATTTCAAGACTCAATCTATTATTTTGAAAAAGTGGAAAAAGTGATGCACGAGTATATATAGTCAAGACCCTTGTTCATTAAGTATGAAATAGTTATTGTTGAGACTAGTGTTGGATTGACTTTTTTAGGTGATTTCGGGCTCAATTGCTTTTGCCCGAGTTTCTACGATTAAAATGCGAATAAATCTCATCGAGCCGGGTTCACGCCTGATGTCTAAGACAATCTAAGTATATGGTTGATCTTTACTTTTTAAGCTAGAGACGTTGTGCTTGTTGCTTGCTTGACACATGTTCAAGTTGGTTATTATTTAAAATAATTGCGAATCACATGTTAACACATGATTTTGGGATAACTCTTAAAAGCGTTCGCGGTTCAACCCAAGACCATGCTTAGAGGTCGCACGTAGCTAATTCATAGATCTCTTCTCGTCTAGTTATTCAGACTTCATGGAGAAGATATTCTTCAATTTAGGGCGTAGAGCGTGCACCGCTTTGGTCCTCGCGCCTTGTCAGACAGAGGTCCCAACGGGTGGGACCTCGGCATGGGATTTGATCCCGTGCCTCTTTGGACTAAATGTTCCACTAGAGTGGGACCTTGGTGCGGAGAATTCCTTGAGAGTCTTGCCCGAGCGAGACCTCCGTCGGGGCTTGGTCTCTGGGCCTCGTCGGGCAGTCCCACACTCGTCTGCTAGAGGTCTCGCATTGACGGAACCTTTGCGCGACGCCTTCTAAGGTTGAGATCCCACATTGTCGATACTCAACCCATGGACATGGGTTCTTGACTTGATTGGTGGGCTTGAGTCATATCTTTTCATTGTTTTTTCAGTAGGAAAGTTACTTTTTTTCCAGTGGGAAAATAATTTATAACACGAGACACAATAAATGAAAAGTAACTATTTGATTTTTGTGTGACAGTTTAAAAGTTTAGGGTTTTGCATCGCATTATGCGGACCGTTTGATTTGGTGACTTATCTAAGCATAAGAGACACCTTTACTCGATTATTATTCTAAATTGGGCTCATAATCTCGGGATTTCTTTCTTCTAGCTAAAATCTTCTCTCTCTTGTATCTAAATATTATTTGAATACACTCGAGTGTTTTGTCTAGTTTTTGGTTATTTTAAACAACCAAATTTCTCAAAGTGTCTTTTCATTATCTTTAAAGGTTGTCGAATTTTTCCTTTGTTTTTTTGGGACCAGCCTACAAAGACACAACTATTATTGAAGAGTAACGTGGGAAGAATGAGCTCGACTCGTACTATGAGGTGTATGTGATCAATTGTAGAATTGATATGTATATAGTTGTGTAGATGTGGCTATTGAATAGTATGTGAAGATGTGAAGAATGAGCTTGACTCGCAAATCATGCTAGAAGGTATTCCTGATAAACTTAAAAATGATATGTACATGGTAGCATAGTTGTGTAGATGTTAAAAATAGTTCATGATCATGAAATGTGTTGGAATTTAAGTGAATTTAGTTTGCGAAAATTTTGATGTTTAATTTACATTTTGTTTCTATTGTTTTTAAGAAATTATTTTGCTTAAAGCTTTTAAATAACTAAAAATTGGCTTCACTCACACATAAAACAACATCTAATATGCTTGGCGCACAATGGAATGAATGTCGCTCATCTTCCGAGTGATTAAAAACGAAAAAAAACGAGCTTTTTAGAAAAGCAATGTGAAAATCATTAATGTTGTCATTATCAATGTCGATTAAAATATAGGGTGAAGAATCAGTCAACGTTGTTTTTTTAGCAATGTTGATAGACATATTCGTCTAACTATGTAAGGAGGTAGAGATCATGATGTACTAGATCGAAGTAAAAAACACCAATGGATACTCATAGGAATGTTTCAAATTGTTACATGATACTACATATTTTAATGGTTAGAGTTCATGGAGATATCAGACTATTGACAAAAAAAATTGTGGAAATTTGAAAATTTTGTTTCTGACATGATTGCCTATCAACGAAAACATACTGCCTCAAATTTTAAAAATTTACTAGGATTTCGAATTTCTACTAATTTTTTTAAGACTACAAAAAAAAAATCTCAAATTATATATAGTTCGATCAAATTTATCTATAAATGCTCGAATCAAAATTTTATGTAACTTCCACCGGTTACTCCTATTTTTTTACGGCCTAACAAAACCGGTGATATTTCATACAATGGTTCAAAGCTCACAACATTTATTTTATTTAATTAAGAAAAGAAATTCAATGTAATTTAGAACGAGAAAAGTTTATTTTTATATAAGGAAATATATGTGTATATATATATATATATATATATATTTTTTTTTTTTAAAGCAAGGAAAATTACATTAATAGCCATAAAAGACTAAATCAAATCAAATCATTAATGGGCAACATACACAACTAACCACTATACATACTAGTAGTAATAAAGTAATAATGAGTTGGTCTACGACTGCGATTACATAATAGGGTAGCCACCCACTTAATTGAATATTTATAAGCCAATGGTATCTATTATTATGAACACACGCGCTGAGTCACGCACTTATGAATCTCAATTTATGGGCTGCTTGGAGATGTCGCCAGGAGGTCTTTGAGTTCTATTCAAACTTCTTCTCCATTTTTGACCGCCACGATCCTCCTGATTTTTCGTAGCCTCCGTTTATGATCAATGTTGTGATTTTATGCCGGTCAAATTCGTGATTTCTTTTTCGCAATACTATTGCAATTACCAAAATTCATGTCAGAACGTGAGGTTGAATGTACATAACTCACATTCAATTCCATGAATAAACGTTTTTTATGCATAAATTATAAGGATTATTAAAAAAATATGACTAAATAAATTGTTTTTCTCATTAGTCATTACCCATCTATAAGCATTTATTCCACTTTTATTACTATAATTATCATTAAATACAATTTTTTTTCATGACATGTTTGTCACTAAATATAGTTTATCATGACATTTGTTGTTATAAATGTTAAAATTAAGTGTTACTGATGAACAACGAGAAAAACTCTTCTACTTAATTATAGTTTTGGACTAATCTCTAAACTATAGGCTAACTAGTAAGCACAACACCTTATCAATAATCTAAAAAATAACTAACATTTAGTTAACACTTCAGCTTAGACGTTTGAGATTGCTATATAACCAACGTTTGATAAATATTTGGTAAATAGCCACAAACATGACGTGATATTCTTGATTTGTCTTTTCATTGGAATTAAAAGTGGGGTATTTACATCAATTTAAGCATGTAAATACGTGGATGTGACTATTTACCAAATATATATCACGTTGGCTAAATAGCAATCTCAAATTGTAAATATGACTATATACTTAATGGACCCAAAAAATAATCCAACACATAAACATATAATTATGAACTGTATATAAATAGTGATATACGTTGCCAAATATTAAAAGCAAGGAATAATCGAGAAATCTCATAATTTTATCATGAAAATACAATGACCTTTTAAGGGAAATTCAACATCCTTCTTCTTGTATACCGTTGAGCTTTACATAGGCCATAGATCGTAAGCCAGGAACGATTTTTATGATCGTGCCTTAGACGATCGAGCTTTATTCCCCACGGAATCATAGAACTTGAAAGGACTCACAAGCATGTAGGTCAAAGTGAGCATTTTTGAATTACTTAATGCCCCAAGGTTAATGGGTAGAATGAACTCATATCCGAGACAACAACATATATATATATATATATATATATATATATATATATATCCCCACCTCATTCGTGTTCGAGAGATCTTCTTAGTTTTTTTGGGACAAATTGAGCCGTTAAATGACACGGTGGACCATCAAAGTATTTGGGTCACCAGGCTTGTCACAGTAAAAGTCTCGAAATTGAATGAATATCATCAATTGTCATGAGGAATGACACATGGCTAGGAATTCTCTTTAGCAGAATACAAAAGAAAAGAAAAGGGAAGGTGACAGTTGTTCAAGAAGTTGTTGACGACAACGCCGATTTTTTGTAGTCTCAGTATTTTAAACCGACGAACGATGGATCAAGGACTCCAGATACTCATTTCATATGACACTGACGTAGTTCTCGTGAACAACAAGTCAATATTAGGTGACAAAAAGCAATACAGTGCAAATTAAGTTGCACGTTGGGATCGATTTAATTTTAATAAAGGTGTGACAAGTCTCGAAGTTACCACGGTCATTAAAGAATCACTAGTGATCGTGAGGAGCGTTATAGAGCGTCGTATCTAATTCCTTTAAGATAGCACCTCGGTTGTTGATGTGGTGGGAGTTATGAAGCCGCGAGATACACCGTCGTCGTCTATGGCTTGGTGGTAGAAGTTAAAAGAGGTTGAGTCATGTGAGTGGTAGAAGTTAAAATAGGTTGAAAAAGCAAGGTTTGTTAGGGGTGGTAACGTTGGTGACTTGGTGTTCACTTTCATCGATGAGTATTTTTGGAAGGTTTGAGTATATACGTCTTGAAATAAAAAGATGTAGATTTTTTAAATTTACAATATTGGAAAAATAAAAGAAAAATCAAGAAGCTTAAAACATGAACAATGATTTAGGATATTATTTGAGTGATGAATACAGACGATTAATCAATGCTTGATGTTGTTTATTAATTATAGCATTTTTGTTGCCAAAAGCTAACATATAAAAATGTATACAGCAATTTACATGGTTGGTTTGACCAACTCCAAAAAGGTCTCCAACCAGACGAGCTCGGAGAAAATTAATGATAAACACCTAGCTCATTAAGAAAGAGAAAAACTTACCGACGAGAACTGAGAATATAGAAAAAAATTGACGAGATGCCAAGATTAGTCGAACATTTAAATGAAGGTGGCTACAAAGTAAAATAAAGAAACTACCCGAAGTAAGATACTTGCGAAGAAGTTTCACATATTGAACAACTCTCATTTAATTATGGGAGAATTAGACATAGTCTATCTGAACTTCATATGTTAAAATTTTAATCGAATTATCTGAAAGTTAAAAATATATCTAAAGTAAAGTAAAACGCATGCATTATATTATAAAGGGCAGTGTAGCGAAATAGCCAAAATGAAACTATAAAATTTGTTTTTAGTCTATGTTTCACAATTTTTAGGAAAATAGACAACAGGTTTACGTGGCAATAATTAAAGTCTAATTTGCCCTTATTTATTAACAAATTCGTAATTTTCTCTCTCCTATTTTTTTCATACACTTTTTTTTACATAAAAACTTCAAAAAACCATATCTATCTCATATGAACTCGAAATTGAGTGATTCCAAATCCTACGGATTCGTGACGTCGAGATCTTCAAAAATAGATCCATTGTGTTTGATGAAAAATCATGTTTAATACCATAGATGTAAAAAAATCACGTTACTACCTTAAATATGGAAATAACTGGAAATTTTTGAAATTATCAAAAAAATAAATGGAAACGTAACTATGATGCATTAAACATAATTTATCATCAAACACAATGGGTCTATTTTTGAAGATCTCGACGCCACAAATTTGTAGGATCTGAAATCACTCAATTTCGAGTTCGTATGAGAAAGATACGAATTTTTGAAGTTTTGATGCAAAAAAAAATATTTGAAAAAAAATAAGAGAGAGAAAGTGACGAATTTGTTTATAAATAAGGACAAATCAGACCTTAATTATTGCCACATAAGTCATTTAGCTACATCCCTAAAAATTGTCAAACATAGGCTAGATCCAAAATCACATGTTTAAAGTGGCCTAGTTACTTACAAATCTCTATTATAAATACGTAGACATGAGTTGAAATTTATCTTTAATATTTGAATACTTAGATTATAATTTTAATTGATGATACCTATTTAACTATTTCATACAGTTTTCTTTAACGATCTCTAAAACATAATTTAAAACTTTCTCTTTTTTAAATATGATGATGTAGCTAAACAACCAATTTAAAGTTATGAATTTGCAAAATAAACAACGTTTGTCTTAATTTAGTGAAATAGCAAAAACGTGTAGCAATTTGATTTCAAGTTTTTTTTTTACCCCAAGAGTAATTTTTTTGAAAATGATAAATTGCTTATAATAATCGTAAAAAAAATTAATCTTGGCTGTCAATTTTTTTTTTTAAAACATAAATTTAACTACTTTGCTGAAAAGTTGAAACTTTGACTATTTTGCTAATCAATAAGTTTTAAATGGCTATTTTATACGATTTTTCCTTTTAAATATTCCGAATCGGTATAAGTGAGTTTTTCGCTAAACAATTGTTAATAATTTTGGATATCAATCTAGTTCAATAAATCATAAGATACCTGTTTGAAAAATTCATATTGTCAAACATGCAAAGTAGTATATATGCACAGTTATGGAGTCCGGCTGCTGCCATCAAATGGTTGGAGGAAATCAGCTAAAATAAATATACCACTCGAGATTGGGATAACATTTTTTTTTTTTTTTTGGAAAAGAGTCGAGATTGGATTGTCGCCGAACCAAAGAACTGATGTTTTTCTATACCTCGGATTATTATAAATAAAGTCAAGTCTATTATAATCTTTAGTCTAATCAAATATTCGTCATGAGTAAGTAGGTATTAATTTTTCTTTAAAACAAGTTCAGAAGCTGAACTTTTAGTGGTGCCATCTGGTAAATAAAAAAAATAAATATATCAAGACTTATTTCCCTGATTAGATCACATGGAATAAAAAATAGTATTCTTCTAGTGGTTTTGTTTTTTTGTTGCTCAATTGATACGTTGTGTGCTAAGTGCTAACTACTAGGCGAAAAAAAAAAAACTACAAATTAGGCATTTGACTAAATCACTCCTCAGAAAAATATTAAAATAAATACTTAATAGGAATTTTTTAGTGAATGATTACGAAAAAAAAATTCAAGCTAGTTGGTAATGGCTCGATGAACTTGATTATATTGATTAGAACAGAATCATATATATTGGAACTTTGAATTTCCACACATTAAGCTAACATGGTTATGGTTAGAGTCCTATTATTAACGTCACAGCTCAAACTTTGACATGCATTACTTAATTATCGGTTCACACTTGGACGAGAAATTTCTTATTTATATTTTATCCTTGATTTTTTTTTTTTTTTTTTTTTGAGGGAATCCTTGATCAAACCTACCAACACGTACATTTATATGCATACATATATATATACATATATATATATATCTATATATATATATACACTCTAAACGACTTGTATAGTCTTGGAAAGTTTGCAGTTTCGCTTTGGATTTATTAAATTATAGTCGTTTTGATCCGTGATTGTAATATAATTTTTTTTGGGCTGTGCAGGGAGATGCAGAAAGATTCTTTGTTCTTTTATGGCTCAAGCTCAACTAATGTGTAACGTCCACCTCAACGGGAAGTTAATTATATCATTATTTTAAACTAGCTTTAACTTCTAATTATGGAATTATTCAGCCTACACAGATCGTACGATACACAACTATAGATGTAGTACTAGATATATAATATTAAAATTAAGAAGGTTGCATGGAAAGCAGCATATAAGTTACTATAACTTGCGATTAATATAACGCGAGCCATGAAAAATAGAGTCATTCATTTTGGTTTCAAGACACTATTTTTTATTTTCAAAAGACGTACGTCTTTCATTCAAAATTATCTATTCTAAATGTTTGAAGTTAATAACGTGGCCACGCGGTTCTTTTTCCTCCCCTGGGAATTAATAAACAAGTCGTTGATTTTATTAGTCCAATATTAAGTCGAGGAAATAGATAAAGGAAAGTGTTTAATTGACATGCGAACCATTTCGTCGCTGCTTCTTAGTTGAGCACGGGAAGTCTTCAAACCTTGAGATTCATTTAAATGCAGGACTTGTTTTTTTATTATATTTTTTTTTACAACTTTGCTGCTAGTGATGATTAAATCCACGACTTTTATTTTGGAGGTGGTGTAAAATTATCAATTAAATTATACTATAGGTACCACAATGCAATGATTGAACTCACAACCTCTATTTAAATAGTGGTGCAAACAAATTAAGCTATGTTAGATACCACAATGCAGAACTTGTTTTGGATTATTCTAATCTAAGTTGAATGTAATTTGAAAATTTATCATGATATATATATATATATATATAATTTATCATGATATATATATATATATATATATATATATATATATATACACACACGAGCTTTCTAGTAATTTCGTCAAACCCATTTGAAATACTTCCAAGATTAAACATATATGTTGAGCTTGGATAGTTCATAAACAATATTTTCTAGCTAAAATATCATTTGAAGTCTAGTGACACTAACCAGGCGAAACGTATAGTTCAAATGGTAATTACCTCTCTCCATACCACTTTGAGGTCATGAGTTTGAGTTACAAATTTAACAGCTATTGTGCGCTCGCTTGTGCTAGACACCTCGAATAAAATTTCACTTAAGATTTCCTTGGACACACCACTTATCATAAATTTACTTATTTTGTTTATCTTCTATGCAAGATTCTTCACCCACATTAGCCTAACATACATATCATGACTTTTTTACTTGTTTGGAACAAAGTTCTAATCCCTTATTACTACTTAAAATCTTGGAAATTTACTAAAATCTTCATATTACTATGTATCTTTCAAACTGTACGTAGCCTTACTAAAAAAGTACAAGACCTTGTTGGAATCTTAATTAGTTATAGCTTTGAACATTATTTTATGTGAAACAAACGTTGACACTTGGTACTATATGATATTATATTATTCCATACATAAATTTGTTCTAACTTACACAATATCACTATAATATCGTCATGCACTTTCTATCTCACGGTCAGACACATGCAATATCCTAGAGCTCTTGTGAGTTTAAAAGTGTTACAGCGCTCTACGATTGCCTCTTGTAACTTCTGACAATAATGGATGTACACCAAGAGAAAATAACATTTGCATGATTATGTTACAATCATGAGACTTCAAACCTGTAAATTTTTCACCAAAAATTATATTATTCTTTAAATTTCTAGTGAATCCGTCACGGAGCTTGGAAAACTGGAGGAAACTCATAAATTATTTTCTCTCTCTCTCTCTCTTTTTTTTTTTATAATTATTTTATACTTGGACTATAATGCTGGTAGCCTCATTCATCTAAATGTGTCTTTGAACTATTGCACTTTAGTTTAGATCTTCAAGTCCGCCAAATTCAAATCAGTTGTACTTAGTAAAACAATTCCGGGACACGTATTATCTTCACAAGTTACGTAAAGGAAAGGGAAAAGGTAAACAAAATATGAGTTGGGAGTAGTGTTGATATAGGCAAATGAATCAATGCTCGAAATGCACATTTGCATGTGACTATGAATGAGAGCATCCCGTTCTTTGATGCTAAATATACTATTTGTGGAAATCCAACTCAAAACCAATTGGTATCAAGTGGATGATCCCAACCAATATATAAACACATGCCCATTCACACACACACAACTAATGTGGGAATCATTTCCCACTTCAATACTATTTATGATGGTGGATTTTGTTGGTCGTGGGTTGATCAATCCTACGTCTTGACAATTATATGAAGTGGCCCACGCGAATTTCGTGGTAGTGACAGTCATTCTATGAATAGGTGATCATGTTTAGACATATTTTTACTAGTCTCTATATAATCGTCTGCTTATCTGATTTTTTTCGGTTTGGGTTGGTAGTTTCCGCCCCCTCTCCCCTTATAGATTTGTCGTGTTTGTCTTTTCATTCGGTTTCCTTTTGGCAGGGGGACATCTAGTTGACACTAGTCGATTAGCTCAATTTTTTTACCCTTGTGATATATTAATTGAATTATCTCAATTTTATTTTTTTGGTAAGTTCTTTGGTACGTGTTATAGTTTAAATGTCAATCCCCTTATCAATTGAACTATTTGATGCTTTTAATTAAGGATAAACGTATTTAATCCATATTATTCCTAATTAATTTAACCGTCTAACTAATCCTATAATATAGAAATCGAGACTACCAATAAATTATTCAGGTTTGAAAGCACAAAGGAATTCAACGAACTTCGCGAGCACTCCTCAAGAAAAAGAAAAATAAAACCAAGTAGTGTATAGTATCGGAAAGTTCCCCACTCTAACTCGTCAATTTCGTATACTAACTATATTTCTAAAGTAATGGTATCGATTCAATTTAATATAAAGGAAAATAATACAATTCCTCAATTCATATTGCGCAATAGTAGAAACGGTCATGGACTTGAACATTATGCACATTCAAAACTTCCCATATTCTTTCATTCTTCTTTCCCCCGCACCAAAGTCTACTTTCACGTGGTTCAATCTTGACCAAAAATAAAAATAAAAACTAAACCATGCAACATTTCATTACACAATCTCCCCCCCCTGCTATATATATACATACCCCTCTCGACACTTCACAATAACTCAAACCATATTACACCCACACAACCACAATAAGCTTTTAGAAAAACCCTAATCTCTCTCTCTCTCTCTCTCTCATATACATATTCATAATGGCTCCGATAGCGTCAAAGATAGCGATTATAGGGGCGGGGGTGAGCGGGATAGCGGCGGCGAAACAGCTGGCGCATCACGAGCCGGTGGTGTTCGAGGCGAGCGGGTCGATCGGAGGAGTGTGGAGGCACTGCTCGTACGCGTCCACGAAGCTGCAGTCGGTTCGCAGCGACTACGAGTTCTCGGACTTCCCGTGGGCGGAGAGGGACAGCGCCGAGTTCCCGACGCACCTTCAGGTCCTCGACTACCTCACCTCCTACGCCCTCCACTTTGGCGTCCACCGCTGCGTCCGCTTCAACTCCAAGGTCGTCGCTCTCCGCTTCCTCGGTGGGCCCCACCACTCCTCCGAGCCCGGGGCCGGAGACTACCCCACCCCCCTCTCCGGCCGACCCGCCTGGGAGCTCTCCGTCCAGACAGACGGCTCTGATTCCCTTCAGGTGCGCTCTATACTTTTTTATAATTACCATGCAAATTACACCAAATAATATATATGTATATATACACATTTTTATTATTAATGTAAATTTGTTTGAAAACACTTTTTTTCTTTCTTTCTGACTTTACATAAAAAAAAAAAATCACAGTTCATTGAACAGCGATTTGATTTCTAAAGATCATCAAATCTCTACTTTATATATATATATATATATATATATATATATATATAAATAATAATATATATACCTATGTACTAGAAGTAATAATGAAGATTTATTTTTCATAAGAACAACTAATCATATTACATTTAATTGCTTTTTTTAGCTACTACATGTAATTCATGTACGTCATTGCTACACCTAAATGAAGCTTACTAATATCACTGCTTAACCGTTCTGTTGTGTCTTGTGTGTTTATAATAATTATTACACTATACTCTTCATCGATAAATTTATAAGTCAATATTGACATCTATATTCTTGTCTGCCCATTAGACAAACACATAATCTCAAAATATCATCCCCACAAATATTTGTCATATCAATTTTCATAATATATAAAGTGTGTGTATATATATATATATATATATATATATATATATATATATATATATATATTCAAGTATAATAATTTTAATTAGAAGCAAAAAAGAAAACCATAATAATTATCATAAACATAAATTTTATTTCTTTATATAATTCCGCAGCAAAGCGCGGGTTATATGCTAACCAATTAAAACTGCAAAATAATCAAAGTTTGTCTAATTCAAATTTTAAAAAATGTAAGTATAAGGTGTCGCTAATCTTTTTTATCGTATCAGTAAATTTTTAAAAGTGGTATTTTATGTTGAAGATGTCGAAATTTTAATTATTTATACATAATTTTGACTATTTTTCTAAACACTTAATTTTTTTAAAGCTATTTTAGTCATTAATGCGTTATGAAAATTGCATGGGTTAATATGCATATATAAATCTTCGGAATGAATACCTCGGTGTTTTTCTATCCTGAATTTCGTACAGATAAATTTGGGTAATTTTGTCTAGATATAGTCAAAGGAAAAATGTTTTGATAATGTAAATTATTAGTTTATATATTGGGTGATGCATGCATATTTTATTTAGATTATATATTCGTGTACGGTCTATCTATCTATATAAATAATAAATATATATGCTCGCGCAAATATTTTGTTGCGAAAAGTTAAGTCAGTCGTGTACACATAAAATACTACTGTACCGCCCTAAAATAATGCTGCTGACTTTTTTTGAAGCAATTTGTTTATAACAACGACTAACAATTTTTATATATAATACGCAGTTGTATACATTCGAGTTTGTTGTGATTTGCATTGGAAAACACGGAGACATTCCTGTAATCCCAGAGTTTCCAAGAAATAAAGGACCTGAAATATTCCAAGGAAAAGTGTTGCACACAATTGATTATTGCAAGCTTAATAAGGATTCCACAACTGATCTTCTTAAGGATAAAAAAGTTGCCGTAATTGGTTTCAAGAAGTCTGCCATCGACTTGGCCTTGGAATGTGCCGAGGCAAATCAAGGTATACACATATATGCGCATTAGTACTAATAAACAATAACTGAGTCTACGAATGTTGTAACATATTATTATTATGCCAAATATCTACTTCGTTAGTTCCTGATAATTGAAGTATCGCCTGAAATTATCTTAAAATAATCTGATAATATTGCACTTCAATTTGGCTTAGCCATCAGTAGGGTCAAGTAAAATATTATAATGCATGACAAGTAAACGAAGACAATTCTATGTGCTACGTAGTTTCTTAGTCATTTCATGTTAGTTTGTTAAAATACTATGCATGTATTTGTATTTTCCCTGAGAACTTTAGAAGATAATCATACTTTTCTTCCTAAAAGATAATCATATTTTTGTACTAGCTAGCGCATTTCGCAGAGTTGTATCGGAAGACTTGTTTTTATTTTGATATTCTACTTCTGAAACGTTAATAACCTATATAATCAATACGTCAAAAATTTTAAAATCATAAAAAATAGAAAGAAAATTACTAATATAACTGTGTATGGTAAAACAATGTTTTAATTTTGTGTAAACAATACACTCATCATATGAGAAGTCTATATTGAATAATAATTCGTCCGTATACTTTCTCTTTTACTTAATTACATGGTTATGAATAAAAAAAAAACACCTAGAAAATTTCAATCGAATAACTTAAAAAATAAATAAGTTCATGCAAACTTTTTTTTTCCACGTTATTAAATTATTTTTGCATGGAATTAAAGTTTTCCAAGACACGTGGCATAGTTAGCTTTCTTCGCAAACTTTCAGTTCTCCACAGCCACGAGCTTTTGTCTAAATTTCGTTCAAACCAAAGAATTTCTTCTAAATGTGGGTGTCTTTGACTTAATTCATGACTGACCACGTTTTCAACGACCCTTTAATACATGAAAATCATAGAATTCCACTTTTCTCAAACCATGCATATCATATTTGACTATATATTTCACGAATTGTTCCATGATGATACAAATTTATCATTTAATATATTCAACTTTGTGGTAAATCTACTCACGTAACTAACAACACAAAGAAAATGGTATATAATTATTTCTCAGTGGACGCCTTGTGGAAAAATAAACTTCCAATTCCTCTGTTCTACAACTACAAGGATCAACCAAAATTTAAAGTCAAATAATTGATTTGGCGAGGACTAAAAAAAAGTTTTTTTATTTTATTTTATAAAGTTCTCTATCTAATCCTCATATTTTGTAAAATTAAATATGACACCGTTAGGTATAACTTTTTTTTTAAAGTGCTTTTAAATTATGCTTTTGAAAAAAATGTTTTTTTCAAAAGCAGACAATAATTTGATAAACTGTTTTTAAATTAGTTTTTGTCGGTAGCTTTCTCAAAAGCTACAATTTGTAACTTTTCCAAGTTACGTTTAATTTTCAAAAGTGCTTTTAAAACTTTTATTAAAAACTATTTTATAAAACAGTTCGAAACGATTAAGCTTTTAGAAAAAGCTAAAATTGGGCTTAATAAACTTAGCCAAATAGAGTCATTATATGTATAATTAGAGTTGTCTCTTTTACCCTGATTTTTATTTAAGTTTGAAATTTTAAAAGTAAAAATTCACAACTAACCGCAATATTTTAATAAATCTCATCAATTGGTGGGTGGTCAAATCCTTTTCTTTTAAAAATAGTATTTCAGTGATGATCTTTTTACCCTTAAAAATGTGAAGGAAAAAAATAAATAAAGTAATGGGATGATTAAGTATCATACGCTATATATTAATTTTTTTTTTTTTACAACGCTATATATTTAATTTTACTAAAAAAAAGTTCATTTGATATAACTTAAAATATATAATTATATATTACAGATTCAATATACAGTTAGCTGCAACCACGTGTCCGCAAATACAAAAAGTCAAAGATTAGGATTTATTCATTTATTTTGCTTGGACAAAGAATATTATTAGGAATTTGAAAATGCAGTAACAATTAAAGTTTGACTGAAAAATTACTAATTTGTATTTTAAAATTGCTTCTGAAACTAACTTTAACATGCCTTGTTTTCTTAAACTCAAATTCAGGCCCTGAAGGAAAACCATGCACCGTGGTTATAAGGACTGTTCACTGGACCGTCCCTCATTACTGGGTTTGGGGTTTGCCATTTTTCCTGTTTTACTCAACAAGATCTTCACAGTTCATCCACGAAAGGCCAAACCAAACCTTACTCAAAGCCCTCCTATGCACTCTCTTCTCTCCAATGGTAGGTGCAAAAAGAATTCCAAAATGTCTCTCTCGCTTACACTTCCAATGATATTAATAATAACATGCACTTCCGAACAGAGACACGTGGTGTCGAAGTTCATCGAGTCGTACATCCTTCACAAGCTCCCACTGGAGAAGTACGGGCTGAAGCCGAGCCACCCTTTCGTGGAGGACTATGCGTCGTGCCAGATGGCGATAATGCCCGAGAAATTCTTCCCCGAGGCCGACAAGGGCAAGATCGTCTTCAAGAAGTCGCCGAGCTGGTGGTTCTGGGAAAAGGGCGTCGAGTTCGAGGACAAGACCAGGATCGAGGCCGACGTGGTTGTCCTTGCCACCGGCTACGACGGCAAGAAGAAGATCAAGGAAATCATGCCTGAGCCCTTTTGCAGCCTCTTGCAGTACCCTTCTGGCCTCATGCCACTATACAGGTATATACACATATATACACGTATACGGTTTTTAAATATAGTCATATGAAAACTCATATCATATAGTCAATCAATTTTAAGTAAATAATCGCAAAATTTTATCAACAAAGTAAAAAAAATTGTAAACATATGTTAATACTTGTAAATAATCATCGGACTCCAAACGCATATATAGAAGGCCAACAAAATTCAAATAATGTCACATCATCCTAATGACTGTGTACTTAAAATTTATAAAATATTGGTTATTTAACAAATCTTTCAATTTTAACGTTTACTTACTCAATTTGGTCAATATATATATAGTCTATACGCCTTGTATTTTAGTCAGCATTTTATAGTCATATCTTTAAAAACTACATTTTTGTTTTTTGAATAACTTGTTGATATTATAACAGAAAAAAATTAAATTGCATTCCCACCTTAAGAACATGTAAATTTTGAATTTCGAGATTAATTTTTTTTTTATTATAAAAATTGTTGTGGTAATGATTTTTTTCCCTTTTATAGGGGTACATTTTTTTTTAATGACTTCTTGTTTTATAACAGAAACAAAATAAATTATATTCCGACCTTAAAAACATGAAATAAATAAAATTTGAACAATATTGAATTTTGAGAGATTTGATTTAAATTATTATAAAAGTAGAGTAATTATTTTTTTTCTTCCCTTTTTAAAGGATACAATTTTTTTATTAATGACTTGTTGAATTACACAACAAAAACAAATTAAATTATATTCCAACCTTAAAGCATGTAATAAACAAAATTTTATGAGCAATTTTGGATTTTGAGATCATGATTTTGTTTTAATTATAAAAGTTTTTGTAGTAATGATCTTTTTATTTAATTTTTCTTTTTCAGGGGTACAATTCATCCATTGATACCGAACATGGGTTTCGTGGGGTACGTGGACAGCGTTGCGAATCTTCACTCGTCGGAGATACGTTCGATATGGCTTTCTAGACTGGTGGACGAGAAGTTCAAGCTGCCGGGCGTGGCGGCGATGCTGGAGAGCACACAAAAGGAGATTGAAGTGATGAAGAGAACGACGAGGTTCTACAAAAGGCATTGTATTTCCACTTACAGCATAAACCATAGCGACGATATCTGCGAGGAAATGGGATGGTCGGCTTATCGGAAGAAGACCTGGTTGGCCGAGGCTTTTAGCCCCTATGGAAGCCAGGACTATCTCTAATTCATTCTCAACTCCAAATAATTATAATGAATCGTTATTAATGCGATTATGTATGTAATAATAATATCTAATCATTTGTTATTATTTATTAGCTAGCCTATAATGTATACCACATAAAAAGAAGAATGGGAAATAAGATGATGTACTAGCTAGGGGAAGAGTTTAATTCATATGTTTTTTTTTTTTTTTTAATAATGTAACGTGATTCTCTAAATCATAAATAAGAAAGTTGTCTCTCAATTGTTTTGATAAGTTTTTTGCGTTGGAAAAAAATACCTGAAACAATGCGAAATATAATTCTCTAATTTTTTTTTTCTGTACAATTAAATTCAATAAGGCCGACCAATTAAATCAAAATATAAAGTAAAGAAAATGGTAAACAAAAATCATCACAACCAATTTTAGAATGGAAACCCTCAACACAAGAGTATAAAATTATAAACTTCGAGATCCGTAGGCCGTTTAAGAGTATAATGTGCACCAAATCCATCTCCCCCACTTTTGAAATTCCTTGTAGAAAGAGACTTATCTAATGGAAAAGTCTTGGATGCTGCCCAATATACCTTATTTTCCAAAAAAATTACGAATACGAAGTCTGTTTTTCCGAAAATACCACTAAAAATTCACATTGAAGTTTAACATCATCATAGATGACACAAAAGATGCACAATCTCATTAATCGGTGAAATACTCAAATCGGATATAGATGACGAACACAACGTAAAGAATCACCCCTCTAAAATCGTAACTTTTTTCTTCTTTCTTTTCTTTGTCTTTTTCTCTTCTCTGTTTCTCGATTGCACTATTCTGTTGTGCGATTCTCTCGGCCAAAACTACTTCCTTTTTTATTTTCTTTTCTTTTCTTTGATTAGTGCCCTTATTACTTGCCAAGCCCATGGGTGGGCCTCACACCAACATGAGAAGCTATATAGATTTAAGACACTTGTAAATATCATATAGTTCATCACATGCTCATCTTCTTCTAGACTTATGTCAACTGGATAATAAGCTAATTGACTTTATTAACGTCGACTCTTCCGTTGAAGTTGAAGGTGAAAGTCTTCCCTATTTTATCTAATTTTCAATTAATTTGACCGTCTAAAAGAAATACTCACTACTCTTAACTATTCTACTTAGTCTTTATTCTATTTTTTTTTCTTAATTTTTTAAGGGGATTTACTTTCGGTGAGATTTAAACTCACAATATCCACTTTAAAAATAGTATGAAATCAGTGCTAGATTAAGTTAGATACCATTATTGTTTTTCTTCGTTAATGCTTTTACTATTGTTTTAGTTACAAAATCAAATCAAGTAGACACTAGAACTTTATTTAATAAAATTTTCCCTCTCTGTCTAGGCACGGGCGTTTGCAAATTAGTTAGAAGGCAAAAAATAAAACAATAATAATAACCTGACCCGGGTTATTTATTTGATACCCAGGTTACCGGGGTATCAAAAATGATTTGCTGCCCACGCAAGCTAAATCGGGTCAACGACGATGCTATTATTTTTCGATCTTTTTTAATTGCTTTTAGTAGTTCTAACATTTTTCATGGAAAGGCAGACAAGGTTAAAGCTACGTAAAACATTATATATATCAATGCATTATTTTCTGAGCAAGTCATGTTTTTATTTAATATTGTTTTTCTTTTTCTCAAACCAAATTAAATTCTGTCACATTTACAATCCAGCTGCAACTAATATATAAATAATTTGGTCGTAATCCAACAGCTCATTATAAAATAAAATGATCCCTCGAGACAAATATTCCAGCTCATTGGAGTTGAATAGCACTGTTCGCCGTCATTCATCGTCTGGCCACCGAAAGAAATCGTGCAATTCCAATTTTATCCTTGCACAATTGCTCTCAAAAACTTACTTTGTCGTATCAGCAAACTATCGTTACTTAGCACATGTTACAGTCGGACTCATTTTGATATGCGTTATATCTACTCTAACGATTCAGTAAAAAGAGGAAGAATGGGTCATTTAATTAATATTAGTCAAAAAATGTAATATAAAAAATATAACTTAGCTTATGCTTGATTCTCTTATAATATATCACAACCAGGGGGGTGCGAAAAAATCGAAAAAATTGTAAATCAGGTGGGAGTGGGACAATTGATTTTTATCAAATGTTGGTCCAGTTTTTATCAAATCCAGTTTACAATCCAGTCTAATTTCAAAATTTGAGATCGCAGTTTGAAGCAGACCAGACTTGTCCTAAATTTGTAAGGTTTATATATCTGTATTTATATAAATATAATTATAAGACATTTAAACCTATTAATGATTCCACGTCTTAATTAATAGCTATTTCTGTTAACATGTTAAAAACAAGTTGTTATTATCCTATTAAAATTGTCAAATAAAATTAAAAAAATATTCAAATGGTTTGGTTTATTTTTTATATACGCTTCGACTCCATCCAGCCTAAAAACTTTTCAAAACCATTTAAATTAGTCTAGTCTGGTTGTAAGACTGATTTTTAAACTCCACTAGACCATGCACACCTATATTCTTAATTAATATATAATTAAATTAGAATTTTTATATAATTATCCGATTTTAACTCTTTCATATTCTAATAACTATATAATCAAGGTCCAAATCATCTTCATCTCACAACTCTATGATCATCTACAACCCAAAACTTCATAAATACAATTTTTTACACTCCAAAATACAATTTATATCACTTCAAACAGTGTTTTATCTCTAAAAATGATAATCCATATTTTCTCTAATATTTTAATAATTTTAACTTCTTAATTATTACATTATAATCCATATATATTTAGCTTTTATCTTTCGTATCCAATCATAATATACAATTTTATACATATTATAAATTTAAAATAATTATGTCTCTCCAATAAATACAAAGTTATATATTTTTTCAAAAAAATAAACACACATTACATATAACATTTAAATACTTTATGACTTTGATCATACCAAATTAAAATAATATAGCATGATTTTGTGATAAATTAATATAATTACATGTAAAATATTAAAATACATTAAATTTTTGAGTCATTTTGGAATGAATAGAGAAACTTCATATTTGGAGTTTTTCTATTCATCCATTTTATAATGGAGTGAGAAATGAAGTTGGGTTTGAGCAAATCTAACCTCATTTTGTCACTTTTCACTCTATAATAAAGTGAGTTGGAGATGCTTTAAAAAATAACGAAGAATCTTATAAGTAAATAAATAAAAATATATATTTATTTATAATTTTAAAATGTTAAAATATATTTTTTTAGTATTTTTCTTGTTATTTGTAATAATGTCTGACAGTTATATATAATTGAACACTAAAAATATATAGAAATCTTACCGCTAAAAAAAATTGCACAACCCCGTGTCCAACCAAATATGGTAGAAAAATCTATATTGTCGTTTGTCACCTTAAATACAATTTGCGCACCCATTCCATCTGCTTTACAATCAAAGCGGTCAACTATTAAACCAATCATCAATTCATCCAAATAAACATGGTAGCTCCTCTGAAATAATAATAATAACGAACTACTCTTTTCTTCTTCGTATCGTAATCGTAAGCTACTGATAGTTATAATTATAATAATAAGGTTTTATTATTAAAGAGAAAGGAACCCAAGAGAAAGAGAGCATGTCTGAAAAGCATAGCGGAAGTTTCTAGTTATGGAAACTGGGAAAGGCGTGGCCGAGAAGAAAGGAACAAGAAAAGACGACGTCATTTTGCAGATTTCAGGCAATGGAAAAGAGGAAGAAGAAGAAGCGTTCGAGGCGTACAGAGAGTCTTCTTCTTCTTCCTCGAAGCTCACTATAGACCCCAACATTGAGCTCGCACTCCACACCACCAACAGCCCAGCTCACAGAACACCGTCGATTCACCGCTCAACTCTCTCCAAGCCCAAGTCCAGGCTCATCGAACCGCCACAGCCGTCCGATTCGAAGCCTCAAAGCTCGCAGTCCAAGTCGAGTTCGAACTCTCCGAGGGAGGCTCGGAAATCGGCGCCGATAACCCCGAAAACGCCGTTGATCGGCGAAGAGGACGAGGACGAAGAGGTCTACAAAACAGCCAACCTGAAGATGAGCCAAGAGCAGAGCAGAGAGAGCTCCAAGCTGAAACGCACTCTCGTCGCCGAGTGGGCTCTTTTCGTCTGCATCGTCGGAGTCTTGATCGCCAGCCTCACCGCGAGCTGGTTCCAAGGGAAGCTGATTTGGGGCCTGGAGATATGGAAATGGTGCGTCCTAGCCCTGGTGATCTTCTGCGGCCGACTTTTCACAGGCTGGCTCATAAACGTCGTCGTTTTCCTGGTCGAGAGCAACTACCTGATGCAGAAGAAAGTCCTCTACTTCGTGTACGGCTTGAAAAGAAGCATCCAAGTCTTCGTCTGGATCGGACTAATCCTCGCGGCCTGGGCATTGCTGTTCCACCACCGAGGCCCGAGGCGGTCGAGAAAGACGACGAAGATCCTCGGCTACGTCACTCGCGGCCTGGCCTCGTGCCTGATCGGGGCAGCGATATGGGTCCTGAAGAATTTTCTGGTGAAGCTCTTGGCGTCCTCGTTCCAGTGCTCGAGGTTCTTCGATCGGATTCAGGAGTCGATATTCCGGCAGTACGTGCTTCGAGTCCTCTCGGGGCCTCCGGCGGCTGAGGTCGGGACGAGCGCGAGCGCGGGGCAGCTGAGCTTTAGGAATGTCAAGGGAGACGAGAAGCGGAGCGGGAAAGAGGAGGTCATCGACGTCGAGAAGCTTAGGAGGACGAGGCAAGAGAAGGTCTCGGCTTGGACCATGAAAGGGTTGATCAGCGTGATTCGAGGGACAGGGCTTTCGACGATATCGAACGCGTTGGAAGACGAGGAAGAGGAAGAGGAAGAGATCTGCAGCGAGTTGGAGGCCAAGGCCGCCGCGTACACCATTTTTCAGAATGTCGCCAAGTCGGGTAGCAAGTGAGTTAGCTGAGTCCGAAACCCCATAACTTTTTTTCTTTTTTTTTTTCGTGTTTCCGATTGTTTATGGGATATCAAAACATTATAGGTGCATCGAGGAAGACGACCTCCTGCGATTCCTGAGAAAAGAGGAGGTCGATCTCGTGCTTCCGATGTTTGAAGGAGCCGTGGAAAGTGGCAAGATCAAGAGGAAGTCTTTGAAAAACTGGCTGGTGAGCTTTTTTTTTCATACATTCACACGTGTAGTGTATAATTTAAGCTTCAATAATAAAAACATTTTGTCATTCTGTGGATTGAACTCACGCACTCACATAGGAAGAAGGGGTTTTCCTACTTGATTTATGGCTCTTATTACGCTCTCAATGCGAGAGCTACGTCCACTTTGCGGCTGAGAATTTCGCTGTATAACCCAAAACGGGAGCTGTGTTTACAATATTTGTTATGCAGGTGAACGTGTATCTGGAGCGAAAAGCGCTGGTCCACTCGCTGAACGACACGAAGACGGCGATCGAAGAGCTGAACAAGCTCGCCTCTGCATTTGTGATTGTCGTCATCCTCATAGTGTGGCTCATCTTGATGGGACTTCTCACAACGCAAGTGCTCGTCTTCATCTCATCCCAGATTCTGCTCATCGTCTTCGTGTTCGGAAACACCGCCAAAACCGTCTTCGAGGCCATCATCTTCGTGTTCGTAATGCACCCCTTCGATGTGGGGGACCGATGCGTCGTCGATGGAGTTCAGGTCAGAGTCTGAATCGCATTCCGCTTATTTTCTTTGTTCTTTTCCGGGTTTTTATTTTTTTTTTATTTTTTATCGAAACTTGGGTTGTGACGTTTTTTTTATAAAACAGATGATTGTTGAGGAGATGAACATATTGACGACGATCTTCTTGAGATACGACAACGAGAAAATATTCTACCCGAACTCCGTCCTCGCGACGAAACCCATCAGCAACTTCTACCGGAGCCCGGAGATGGGCGACGCGGTCGAGTTCGCCGTAGATTTCTCCACCTCGATCGAGACCATCTCAGCCCTCAAATCCAAAGTGAAAACGTACGGCTTGGCCTTCTTATCCTTTGTTTTATCTGATACCAAATTATAGTATAAGAGATTGAAAATGAAACCTTCAGGTACTTGGAGAGCAAGCCACAATTCTGGCAGGCCGGGCACAGCATTGTGGTGAAGGATATCGAGGACGTGAACAAGATTTCGATCGCTCTCTACGTCACACACACCATTAACTTCCAGAACTACGGGGATAAGAACAATCGGAGATCGGAGCTCGTGTTGGAGCTCAAGAGGATATTTGAGGAGCTCGGGATTAAGTACCGCCTTCTTCCACAGGAAGTGCGCGTTTCCTACGCCGGTTCGCCTCCTTCCACATTTCCTCCGCCGAGGCCATGATCTTTTTCGAGTACGTTGTTCTCACTCTTCGCACACCAACAACAAAACAAGATAAATACTTTAGTTACTAGATTATGATAAACTTCATTTAGGAGGAAAGTCCATTTTTGGCAAGCTTCATGAGAAAAATTTACCAGAGCAGTAGCAGAAATTTTGGTGACATGTTGATGTTGCTTTTAAATGATCTAGCCATTGCCATTTTTGTTAAGATTTTTTTTTTTTTTTTTTGGGCAGTTAGCTGTGTGATGGGAATAGAGATTAAAGGATATAGCTTCAGTGTTACATCTCAAAATGTGATTTGTGTACTCAATTGGTGATACTTCATTCTTTAGAGGTTCAGAAATAGTGCTGCTTGGCCCTTCAAAGCAAACAAGAAGTTCCATGCAAAACCTTCATAGCTTTGTTAGTTCTTTTATTTGGAATTTCCATACAAAGTGTCCATTAATAATATAGTCATAATTACACTTTCACATTGTTATATAACCAATCTTTCGTAAATACTAGGTAAATGTACGTCCATGTATTTACACGCGTAAATTGACGTAAATATCTCAGTTCTTTATGTTTGTAGACATTTACTTAGTATTTACGAAAAATTTGACTATATAGCATTGTGAAAAGATAAATATGGTTGATTATTTAATTATTTGTTATTTTAATGAATATGCTTGATATTTTTTTTATTGTACTTATTTCACAGTAATAAATACATTCATTCATCCTTTACCATTTTTTTATTGTATTTTAAACAGTTAGTTTAGGTGAATAGATCAACTAAATTAGTTTCCGACATTGATTATAAATAATTTTCAAGATCTTTTGTTAACAATAGCCCAAGTTCTAGTTCCTAACCTGCTGCTTCTGAATAATATATTTATTAATTTTTCTTTATTGAAATTAACTCAACGCGCCGAGTCAATTCCGTAGAGTTTTGGTATGGCCTGCACTACTTAAAGGAAAACGAGGAAACTAGGATTATGTAAAGTAGGTGTAGGTCCTATGTGCGAAACGGCGTAGGGCCCAGGGTCTACTTGGTTAATCTACAACAATAGTTTACCTTAAGTGGCCTATTTGGTTAATATTGTCTAAATTTTATCCATTATTTGTCCTTTTGGAATTATAAAACTAGGTGGTGTTGTCGTATGTAGTATACTGTATTGAGGTTAGGGACCAAAAGATTAAAATAAGATAGATTAATATTATAATATCTACTTTTGGTATGCCAATTTTGTTAATAAACACGCAAAAGTCGATAGAAATGTTGAGTACATAGTGTTTAAACAAATTTGCTCATTCTCATAAATTAACATGCAAAAAAACAACACAAAAGTTTTTAACACGATTTTTCTTTAAACCAATAAATGAAGATAGACATTAAAAAATATATATATATATATATATATATATATATATATATATATTCGTGTAGTCTCCCTCTTTTCATTACTTCGGGCTATTAAAAAAGGCCCAATCAGATCCCTTACGTAGCGGCCCAGACAGCAACGCAAAACAGAGGCAAGGAAGGAAAACCATAAACGGGATGGTGATTGCATTGGAGCAACAAGATAAGCTTATCCACCACTCATTAGAGGAGAGAGAGCCACGTAGGACAGAGATAAAATGACAATGGTCACCTGAAATCCGAAATCTCCCACCTCTCGTTTAACTTCTCTAAATCACTCCCACCACACCAATTCACAGCCTTTTCTTATCTAAAAGACCATATTCCCTCCCTCCCCACATTCACAACCCAACACGCCGAGACACTCGTAAACACACACACACACACACACAAACACACACACATAAGCCGAGAAGCAATACAATGGCGGCAACAACATCGGCGGTGTGTATGGCGATGCCATTGACGAGCGCGGGGCAGAAGAAGACCGCCGCGATGGGGTCGGAGGCGTTCCTGAGGCCGTCGCCGGTGAGACGGTCGGTGTCGGTGAGATCGGGGCCGAGCGTGGAGATCAGGGCGTCGTCGATCAAGGAGAAGGCGGCGGCGGGGCTGGCCGCGGGGCTTATGACGGCCTCCGTGCTCGTCCCTCAGGTGGCCGACGCCGCCGACGGAGCATTGTCACCTTCCCTCAAGAACTTCCTGCTCAGCATCGTCGCCGGAGGCGTCGTCTTGACTGCCATTGTCGGAGCCGTCATCGGCGTCTCCAACTTCGACCCCGTCAAGAGGGCCTAAAACCCTCTCACTCACACCATGTGCCATCTCTTCTTGCTTCCAAATATTGTTGTAATCTACTTGTTGTGTAATGGCGGTGTTTCTTTCTTCTATTTCGGTGGTGTATAATTTATCTCGTGTGTTTTACTGTTATCCTCGTCTCGTTTATTGCTCAAACTTCATAAAATGGTTCTACAATTGAATGTTCTTAAACATTTAAGGAAATACCTGGAAAGAAGTTACAGCTTTCATAAAATGCTCTACACAGACAGAGCCTGCAAACACAAAATTCATATAATACTATAACTGAAGACTAATGGGCTACTTAGAGGGCGGCGGCTTCGTCATCAAATCAAGCATGTACTTGCTTTCTGTGGTGTAGTTCACATTGTCGGCCTTCACTATTGTGATCTTCACTCTCTGCTCGTCGCCGTATATTTCCTCTTTGATTTTGAGCCTGAAGAGATACTGGTTGAAAACACGGCTACGAACGATGTCAGCGAATCTTGCTTCGTCCTGCTCTTCGTACTTCAGCTGGTACAACTCTTTGGCTGAGCAGCCCAAGATCTCCGCCCCAGATTCTTGAAAAGCCGTCACCCAAGTCAATCCAGTGTGGTCTTGGATTTGAGCTTGAAGAAGATATCTGTAGTCACACTCTTCGAATTCCTGATTGCATCTGTCACACTGCCACCTATCTCCGGACCTTGTCGCTTTTTTACTGCACTGCCTATCTCCGATCATCAGCGGACAAGCCGTGTAACAGAACGAGTCTGTTTTGATGAAGCTTATGGTCGCCTTCACGGTGATCCAGTCTGGCTTCTCCGACCGCCCGAGACCTTCATCCTTGATTTGAGAGAGAGTTTTTCTAATTTCGTTCTTAGGCGCTCCGGGTACCATGTCTTTAGAGATGGACTGCGAAGCAGCGTCCTTTCCCACACGATCAAACCACTCTCTCAGGCTATGAGCCTCAGGGAAATCTGGGTTGATGAAGAGTTGAGTGGCAGAAATCGAACCTATCGATTTCCCACTGAAGTCGCTAACCTTCCCGGCTTTAACAGCTAACACTGGACAAAATCCCGAATCAAACATTTCTTGCAGCTTTTGACCTTCCCGGTTGCAAAACTCTCCCCACAGGGTCAGCTCCACACTCTTGCCGGACCAATCCTTAAGACTCAGAACTCTTCTCTGAGTTTCTATCCCATTCTTTCTCATGACAGGAACTGAAGGGTTCACCGATATCACGATACCGATGACATCAAAAATGGAATTGGTTTCTGCAGCTTCAATATCACTGATCGGCCTAAATGTAAAATGCTGTCTCGGTATGGAACCATCTTCATCAGGACAAAGCTCCACGGTTGAAGTTGCCTCCAGGAATATTTCCCATTCGTTCTTAAGATGGTTAAAGTTCTTCTGAGCAGGTTTTAGGCTACCTTTGGAGACCAAGTAAACTCCACCGACCTCTATAGTCTCGTAAAAGCGGTCAACAACCGCGTTGAAGCATGTCACCCGAATTTCCCCTCCGTCGGAATCGAGGAGGTCAAAGGAAAACACCTTTCCGTCTCCCCGAGCGTTATTATACCGACGCAGATCGCCTTTTGCTGTCACTCTGGCTTTGATAGCCCACCTGCCTTGATATGGATTCAGCGCAGAGATGGGAATGATACGCGAGGGAGCCTCGTTCCTCGCAACAGCTCCATGATTTTTGTAACTCGGTGGCGGTTGGTACGGAGGTTGAACAACGGGCCTGAAACTCTGCACATTGGCAGTGGTGTTTGGGGCTGGTGCTCGCAAGTGATTATTGTTGGAAAACCTTGTTGGCTGTTGCTGTAGACTAGCATTGGGCTTGGTACTCTGACTCGTCAAGTCACTCTCACAAAGCATCTTTGGATTCCCAATTATGTCACAGTCCAGTACAATAGTCTCCAACCGAAGCACAATAATAATCCTGTAAAATTAAATTTCGTTAACTAACTATACAGTTATGATTCTTTTAATGAAGGAATTAAAACCAGTAACACGACGATCGGTAACAACCACATAGATTCGTCCAAAAGATAATCGAACCTTTCACTCGCTGCAAGCAAGACTTGTAGTAGAGAATCACAAGATATAAATCAGAGGATATTGAACATGTACTAAAAAGTTTCAATCACAGAACATAAAACTTCAATGGACCGCTTTGCTTATTAACTTTACTAGATCTCTGTCCAAAATGCAAGTTCTCTGTAATTTAGATTACAACAATGACTACGAGACTTTAGCTAACCAGAATAACACATAACTCTCATCATTTCTTACTTTAAAAATAAATTCACATTTTAATCCTTATTCCAAGCACACATTCTCTAAGACAAAATAGAAAATTAAAATCAACAGTAAATCACCAGAACCACAAACACAAACAACACTGAAACCATTACGCATTTACCAGATGTTATAGCAGTACTCGAAATTTATCAAGCTAATTTGGAAACAAAAACCATATACGCGCGCGCGCGAGAGAGAGAGAGAGAGAGAGAGAGAGAGAGACTGACTTGCGATTCTGGACGGTGCTACACATATACTCGCTGAGCTGTACGATAGAACCTTTCTTGACGAGGCCCGTCTTGACTCGGTCGTTGAGCTGAGTCGCAAGCATGGCGCTCTGAGCCGACTCGCCATCGGAGATCACAAATCGGTACCTATCCTGACTTCCGATGAGCCTGATGTCGACGATCTGAACCAGCGGTTTAGTGTTCACGTCGCCGCCGAGTATAGCTGCGACCGCGTTCGGCGTCAGGTGAACTGCCATTCTCCGTCCTAGCCTCCGGCTGAAACCCTAAGACCGCAATATGTATGGTACAGAAAAATAGATCTGGTTATGAGGCGTCTGTGGTTTGGATGGTTCGGATTCAGTTTGAACGATAAGGACGAAACTAGAAGCTCTAGGGATTGGAAATGGCGGGGAGCGAGTGAGGGCCGTGCTGTAGAAGATAACCGGTTATAAAATGAGGGAATTTTCGAATTTTATATGCCACTTTTTTTTTCATTTATCTATTTTCATTCGGGGACGATGTTAATCGTCATGATGATGAGACTCGTGACGGATAATAGGTGCCCAACCTGTAAAATGTAAAAATCATACTTTAAATAAATAAATAAAAATTAACTGTTTGGATTAAACTAGACTAAAAAAATACTATAGCTCGTTTATTTGTAAAATGACCATAATGTCTGCCACGAACAAGCTAAAATTGGACCAAGAGGAGCAATATAGGCATATCGGAAATGCTTTTCAACACGTCTCACGATGTTGAACGATCCACTCACAACGCGACACGTGGCACTGAACATCCACGTGTCGCGTTGTGAGTGGATCGTTCAACATCGTTAGTCGTGTTGAATAGCATTACTCATAGGCATATAGAACAATACCTAAAGAATAGTGAAAAATACCTCCGACTCTGGATTTCCTCCCATTCTCGACAATGGCCGTATCCACGCTAATAATTGGCATATCGTGATCGAAGGGTTCCACCAAGTGCAATAGGTAATTTTTGGCTAGCTCGCATCATGTCTTCATTCGCTCTTTGGAAATAGTCTACAAACCCGATCGAACAAGAAAAGATATTGGTCGGAGTTCCACCAAAATGTGTGGAACATATTGTTGCATTGGATCCATGTGCATTTCACGTCAACAACACAAAGAGCTCGATATCATGTGAGGATAAAAGTGAGTTAATGTGAATAATGAGATCAAATGTCTCCTCGTTATAGCTTTCTTTATCATTTTTCACCACTCAAGTAGGGCTGTACAAAACCGAACCGAAAATCGGATAAAACCGATATCCAAACCGAACCGAAACCAAAATTTGGAGCCACGTCAGCTAACCGAAATTCGGATTTGGATAACCGATCCGGTTTACAAAACTGGACCGGATATCGGATTTGATTTCGGAAAAATCTGGATATCGATTATTTAACCGATTTTTTTAATTAAAAATAAGTATATATTAAAAAAAAAAAAAACTTGAATCTGGACAACTACTTTGATCTTTTGGGAAGGTGGAAGATTAATTCCATCAAGTATCCAAATTTGTCGCGTATGGCTAGAGATGTTCTTGCAGCTCCGATGTCAACAGTTGCTTCTGAATCGGCTTTCTCCACAAGTGGTCGTATTCTAGATCCTTTTCGAAGTTCTTTGTCTCCGAGAATGGTGGAAGCACTGATTTGCACTAAAAGTTGGTTGAGCACATACAAAGATCCTGTTGTATTGCGAGAATACATGGATGAAGTGGAAGCACTAAATGATTCTAAGCAAGTTGTTTCGGGTAAGATAATTAATTTGATATTTTATTTGACATATTCATTTGTAGTTTGTTTATTAAAACAAATTTATTTTAAATTTATGTCATTATTATTAACAGATGATAGTCAAGTTGTCATAGAAGAACAAACTTATCATATATCAACTCCTACTGCTACTACAACTTGATTATGTGATCTATAAAGGTAACATACAAATTCAATTGCTGTATGGTTTATTATGATCATTAGGGTTGTAATTTTAATTTTACGTTATGATATTTACATGAGGTAGTTGGAGACGAGTGTCCTTTTGAATTTTATTTGGTTTACCCAGTTTTAGATTATGTATTGTCATTTTGGAGTTTTATAAGAGTCGTTTGTACTCGTTTTTTGAATTTTTACAAACCGGATTTGGATTTTAGAAACTGGATATCTATTTTATAAAACTGGATATTAAACTGAATATGAAATTTTACAAACTGGATAACCGAATTTTAAAAATTGGATAATGGACTGGATACTGGATTTAAGAAACCAGATAACCGAATATTCGGATAACCGAATTTCGGTTTTAGACTAAATTGTACCGGATACTAGACCGAGTTTTTAAAAACCGAAAATTCGGATTCGGATACTAAAAATGTCAAAAACCGAACCGAACCGATCCAGTTTCACCCCTACACTCAAGTGTCTTTTAAACAATTATGGACACTCTTTGTATTCTCAAATGGCATGGTACAACGAGAAAATTACGCATAAACTTTCATCCTTCTTATCGCTAGGTTCCTGGAAGTGAGAATCCAATCATGCCTTGTTTTCCAACTGAAACTTAAAACTTGGGAAGGATTCGGAGTTTCCACGAGCTTTCTCACCAACGCTCTACAACACTAGTAGACGACGGTTTTGGCATCGAGAAGGTAAATCACTCGATAACAATTTTTTACTGATATTCTCCATCCTAAAAAAATGTCACATTATACGTCACTCGTAGGTGAGGAGAAATTGGGGATCTTCAACACCTCATTCAAATCACCATCACAAAGTAAATTCCGAAAAAAGACTCGCACTTCAATTGTCACTTTGAAGTTTGAAATCCGGAACCCTCATCCCTTGAAGAATATAATCGATCTCCTGACCCGACCTCTGGATATTGGCCCTCCTTTGAGGTCCTTCATCAATCACCATACGACCCTACAAGAGCTCCTTCCAAAGACTATGTTATATATGAATAACTAGACTTGAGGATACACAAGCCCCGAAAATTGCTTTCTTTGATAATCGGAGAAGCCAAGGAATCGGGTAATGAAGCACTCGCCACACACTCTTAGCCAAGAAAGCTTTATTGAACCATTAAAGTTTCGGAAAGCCCATACCTATTTCGCTTTACGTGCAAAAAATTTATCGTTTCCCATAATAATTTTTCCGATCTTTCTAATTGCTTCTCTACCAAAAGTTAACCGCCATTTTGTGGAGACATAAGACATCTAAGACTTTTTGGAAGTTTATAAGAACACATCACATGGAAAACAAAGTCCCTTTTAATACAGGATCTTGATCCAAACCTAATCCTTTATATACCTAAATATTTTTTTCAAGCTACCCGATCTTTATATACCTCTACATCCTTATTTGGCCTCATCGCTATAGGAAGCCCCAATTAGCAAACGCGACTGAAACTCACATTTTGAGACATAGCACTCACACTCAACTAAAGGCATTCGTTGGCATTAGCAGGAATTTGCTGGTTGAGTTTATTGAAATCTCAACGGCAAGATTAAGCTTAAAATCAATTACTTGGAAACTAAATGAGCTATCACATGACAGTACCTCGAGTCTTCTCTACAAGAATTGGCATTTCTCCTAGTCAATACAGTTTCCTTCGCTTCGAACGAGAGACCATTCCAACGAAATATATCACCATTGTTGTTAGCCATTTATACGACATCACTACTAGCTTAGGTGATTTACATAAACGACCACAGTAAACCAAAAATAAAACCCAAAACCATTACGACCAACCAGTCCACCTTCGAGGAAGCTAAAGAAAATAAGTTGTATTTCAAAAACTTCATAACCGTTAACCAGATGTGAAAAGTATTTTGCCAAGTCGTCTTAATTAACTAAGCATTTTACGCAGTCAAAATTTGAAGAGAATCTAATAAACAAAAATAATTCAGTACACAGAACAGAGATGGTGAGGGGACTTGGAAGCTCAGGCAACCGGAAGTTCAGTGTCAATGGCAGGCAAGACCGGTGCCTGAACGAGGTACTCTTCCTCTTCCTTAGGAGGGTGGATTGTGACAAGATCGGGCAGGGGAGTCATCGGCCCTTGCTTTCCCTTCGGGTCCCAGTCGAGCATTATCTTCACCTTGATTCCAAGGACACCCTATTCACACACAACAAATCACTAACAGAATACAAAAAGCATACATAGACGCCCATTAGGAATCAAAAGTACGAAGAACAAGAAAGTAACAAAACCTGTCTCAAGAGGACGTGTCTAACTGCAGCGTCAATGTACTCCTTAACAGGCTGACCGGAGGAGATCATGTATCCATCCTTGAATTTCATGGACTTTGCACGCTGTGCCCTGAGCTTTCCGCTCACGATCACCTCACAACCCTTAGCTCCGCTTTCCATGACGAATCTAAGAACTCCATAGCAAGCCCTGAGAAAAAAAAATAGAATCTTTAGTCAGACACAACCTCTAAACACCAACAGGCTTGATCTGAAAAAGGGCAACAGCATTGAAATATAAAAACATCTTCCAAGTAAAAGGGAACCTAATTAACAATTGTACTAACCCCAACCAAGAAAGTAAAGACAAGTCTTTATATCCTTTAGCTGGGTCAGGAGTAGCGTAATTGATATTGTCATCTTCCGACACAAATTTGGTACACAAGTAACCTATTTGCTTTATAGATGACATGTATCGGTACAGCATGGAAATACAAACAATTCAACAAACACAACAGCAATGCCACAGAATACTGCAATTAAAAAAGTAAAAGATCAGAGAACAGATAGTTGGTACATCTTACATAATGTTTATTCTCTTAAATGTTACTACATGAAACTTGAATCACTTCATATAGATCATTAGGAGCAACATCACTATTGTCAACTTCCGACACAAAGTAGGTAAGAGAACCCCAACTTGCTTTGTAGATGACATCGTATAGCATAACATATTACAAAATTATAGTACAACGAGTAAAAAGTTGCAGAAGATTGATCAGGGATCTTAATGAATGTCTACTCTCTTAAATGTTACTGCATGAAAGTTGAATTACTTCACATAGATCATTAAGGAGCAATGTCAGTATAGTCAACTTCCGACACAAAATAGGTAAGAGAACACCAATTTGCTTTGTAGATGACATTGTATAGCATAACATAATATAGAAAATGATTGTTAAATAGGTTAAAAATTGCGGAGAAGATTGATCTAGGATCTTAGTTAATGTCTATCCTCTCAAATATTACTGCATGAAATTTGAATTACTTCACATAGATCATTAAGGAGAATGTCCGTGTAGTCAACTTCCGACACAAAATAGGTAATGAACACCAATTTGCTTTGTAGATGACTGTCATAAAGCATAACGTACCAAGGCAGATGATAGTAGCATTGATTAAATTTGTGAGAAAATTAATCAGGAATCTAAATTTCTATCAGGGATCTTTTATGACCACATCATAGTTAAAGTACAAGTTAACTTTCTCTAAATCCAAACATGCAAAAAAAAAACACAGTAGCATCTCAAGAATTAATCAGAAAAAAAAAAGTTATGTGAATACATTAGATAAAGTAAAACTGAGCATAAGAGATAGTAGAAATATCTTAATAGGTGATAATCCTCTTATATATTACTTCATGAAAATTTAAATTACTTCATGTAGATCATGCCGGAGCAATGTCAGTATCGTCATCTTCCGACAGAAAGAAGGTAGAGCAACTTTGTAAATGACATTGTGCAACAGCGCAAACCTAATGATAGCCAATATATATCCTAAACCAAAACTCTATGAAATACCGAGTCACAACCACTAACAGACATTTTCAATAAGCAGATAACAGCCTAAGCTGACTACTTACAGTCCATAGCAAAGAAAAAAAATTGAGCTGAGATATCACACTAAAACAATCTCATAAGAGAAATGCAATAAAACAAGGAAATGTAAATTTAATATTAAGATTAAGATGATATACCTGCGGACAGCAAGACCACCTAGAAGCTTGTAACGAAGAGACTCGGCCTGAGCAATGGCACAGAGACCTCTGTTGTTGACCTTCTCAGCGTAAAGCTCAACGCTGTTCTCGGGGAACCTAAACCTCTTCTGCACTACAGAAGTCAGTTCCCTAATCCTCCTTCCTTTCTCACCTGCGAAATCAAATTCATTCCAACAAAAGTCAAAACACAGATCAACGGTTCGAATAAACTATTGAAATCCCTAAGTATGAGAGTTTACCGAGGACGTTCTGAGTCCTGGTGGCTCTGATGATGATCTCGGTGCGCATCGGCGTAACCCTAACCTCGACACCAGAGTAGCCATCTTCCGCAAGCTCCCTGGTCAGAACCTCGTTGAGCTCGGCGAAGAAAACTCCGTCGGCGACGAACTGAAATCAAAAGAACAATCTGCTTCAACAAAAGATGAAATGAATGCAACGAGGATTCAGACTTGGTGTTCGCGGTGAAAAAGCGACCTTCTTTTTTTTGCTCATCTGAGTCGCCATGATTGCAAGAGGAAACCGAAGAGGCGAGATCAGCAAGCAAGGTGGTGGCTGAAGGCGAGTGTACTCTGCAAACCCTAGGTCTCAAATTAAAGGCATTTGTGGGAGAAAATCTTGGTTTTATGTATTGCGTGGAGAGGGATCGGACGGCTTATATTTAGTTTGGGATTAGGTATTTGACGGCCAAGATTTTCTGGGCTCTCACTCTTTAACATTACTGAGCCGTTTCAGATTCGAGCCCAAAAACAGAAGATTGTTCTTGGCCCAATACCATTTCTCGCATGGGCCTCAACTAATACCCGGGGAGATGACCCCATAGCGTGGAAAATACCCGGGGAGATGACTTTAACTAATACCAATTTTGATAAGTTTGACTAGAATAGTAGCAATTATGTTTTTTTAATAATTTCATTTATAATTATAGACATGAAAATATACCGTTGTCATAAATTGTAGACTTACTAGTCTACAATTAACAACAATTATAGCTATATAATTCTACAGTTATTAGTAAAAATGTCCAAAAATATAATTATTATTATTTTAGTTCAAATTTTCAAAATTACTACTAATTGAGTTCATTTACCCAACTATCTTCTTTTAAAAGGAAAAATACATAACTATTTCATTTTCAAAACTTTTAATATATAACGGATTATATATTTTATTAATATTTTGACTGTGAATTGTTTCTAACAATGATAATTAATTATTTACATAATTTAGCATCATAAAAATACATCAATCTTCACATGGCAACGTCCGGGCATACCGCTCGTTAACTAATAAAATTGCCATGGAAAAAAGAAAATTGGTCAATTTTCGACTTTTATTGTTGATGTTTGAAAATTGGTCAGCAAAACTTTTGATTCAAGTGACCTGCACAATGCTTAGATGATTAAAAAAAAAAATTCTTTCAAGAGTAAGTATCATTTAAAGGCAAAAGAAAATAACTGTGAAAAAAAAAAAAAAAAAAAAAAGACTATGGAAGATTATATAGTCAACTCGAATTACTATTTTGGTACCTTTATATATCTAATGAATTGACAACTATCGCAAAAGATTATAGTGATATAGGACTAGGAGGAAGAGATCCACGTGACTCACATAAACTCATAAAGATGTCAAAATAGCCGGATCGGACCGGGCCTAAAGAATAAGATCTTATGCCCAACCTAGTATCAAATCCTCGATCGAACTTGAAAAGACTTAAGTTGTGCCTCAAAAAGTCCAAATTATAATCATAAAAAATAATATATAAATATTTTTAAAAATTTTAAAAACACAATTTTAATCAAAACAACAAAAAGTGAGTAAAAACATTTAAATCATTAATATAAAATTAAATTTATATGTCAAAATTACTTTTTCTACGTAATTGAAAAAAATAAAATATTTATTTTATTTAAAAACAATTGGGCCCGACCGGACCTAATTAGGGTCGGGCCGGGTCCGGTTGAGCTTTTATGAGGGCCCATGTCGGGTCAGGCTTAGGGGCCTATGCGCTAGGCGCAGCCCAAGCCCTTCATGAAGTTCTGTTCGGCCCAACCCTTTTATGAAAAGAGTCAGATCGGCCCAAAGCCTCTAAAAAAGAGGGTCGGGCCTGTTAGCCAACGGACGGCCTGAATCCAATTGACAGCTTCTCCACATATCATCAAGGCATATTCAAGACCTTAGTTGAACAATAAAAGGTGCATTATTTTAGTTTGAGCAACGGTGGAGCGTTGTGATACAATATTTAATGATTGAGCCTTAGGTATAACCATCACCTCGTCATATACGTTTGACTTGATCGAGGCTACGGTTCATGACCATCACCCTGAGCCAACCTTGTCGGCTTCGTGTCGTAATCATCGACTAAGAGTTCATGATATATCTAATGTTTTTGCCTAAACAATATCCGAGATATTAATTCACATTTTTTTTGCTTTGATCGGATTCTTGAGGATAGCTACGACTTTAAATATGCTTCTACATCAGAGGATATAGATCTATGATATATTTAATACAAATGACAAGCAACTTCGTCTATCGAGCAACAAGATAAAAGTTTGATGAATCAACTAAATCCGGTAGTTGACGTTGTAAAGGGAATAGTACAATATGAGAAATTACATTGGCATGGGAGCTACAAGAAAAACATCTAACATTGATTAAAGTCTCATGGAAATAACTACAAAAAGCGGAGGATTTGAAAGCACATCCTTGACTTTTGTTTGTCCTTTTCGGCCCCGAAATGGCGAAAGCATTGCCTATTTTACATGATTTGAAAGAGGCTAGTTGTGGCGGTTGCACGAAGATCTTGATCTCATCCGATTGCTAGAAAGGTGATGAATCTCGTCAAGGCAAAGATCACATCGGCGAATGAAGTTAGGTATTGTAATTTTCGTCGTCCTCTGGTTTAGTCTTGAGTTTTGTCATTATGATATTGTGTTTCACCTATGTGGTGTAATAGTTTAGCCCATACATTTAGCAACAAAAATCTATACTATTTGATGTGGATGTATTTTGGAAATCTAAAATTTTCAATTATTGGCACTTGTTGTAATGAATTCGGTCCCTAGACCTTTGATTAAAAAATGAATTAATGACATTTTTTGTCCCTCGTATTTGACCACTTTAACATGTTGAAACTTTGTTAAAAAAAACTGTCATTTTGATCTTTTATGATAATCAAATTTTCAATTATAATCCTTCTGTTACTTTTAGTGTCAAAATAGACAGAAAATGCTTACGTGTCGAATAAAAAGAGTAAAGTTATTAAAATGCCCTTCTCATCTATATAATTTATTTGTTTTTAATTTTAAGTTTTGTTAAATAAAAAAGGAAGAGTTCAGTATTTGCCGCACACATACACACACACATTTACATATATACACAAACACACATACAGACAAATACAGATCGAATCCCTTCAGCCGATACAACAACCCAAACAAAAACCCTAGCGATGCCGATCATGGATTCTGGTCGATCTCCGTGGAGGCTCTGAAGCTGAGCGCGACACGTTTCCGCGGCGGCACAATCCGGCGTCGGTGGAGGAGCAGGAAAGGGAAGGGTCGCCGCTGAGTCCCATCTCCCGGAGCAAATGGCAGTGGCGCTCCGAGACGGATGAGGGCTGGGAGATCCAGACGTCGTACTCGGAGACTCGCATTGGAAACTATGGGATTGGGAAGTGGTTCCTCTCGGCATAATTCGGTGAATCCGAGACCAAACGAGAAGAATTAGATTCTCCTTCTTCTTCTTCTATTTCTTGTTCGTCGGAGGAGGGGGATGTGGAACAAGAGCAAAAAGACGAGGCAATGTGATCGAGGGATTCGTAGAAGCACTCGTCTTCGTCGTCCTCGTCCATTCCAGTCTTGCTCATCTCATCGAAATCAGCGACGGCGAAGGCACCACCGCTGTCCCCATCCCATCCGAGTCACAATGCTCGATCGCCACAGCCTGTTTCCATGGTCGCTCGATCAGAGGAGTTTTTGCTTTTTTTTGGGGGGGGGGGGGGGGGGGGGGAGGGGGGCTCGCGATCTATCAATGGTGGTTTGGTATGTTTCGATATGGATCGGAGTACAATGAACGTACTGAGAAAGAGAGTCGTTCGAGTCTCTCTCTCTGTGTGTGGGTTTTGGCGAAATCAGATCCTAGAGAGAGAGAGAGAGGAACGAAGCCGTATGTTGTGTTGTGTTTGTTTGCTGGTTTTGTGAAAGGTCTTTTTTTGGGTTGGGGTTTGAGTGATTCTTGGGACTAATCTGCAAGTTGAGTGTTTTTGGGTTCCAAATTTGTTTGCTGGTTTTGCATTTTGTGGATTTTAGATATACCTTATTATTGTGTGATACAAAAGGGATGGGATATTTGCAAGTGAAGTCATGGAGGATAAGGATTAGATTCAAGGGAACAATATGTATCGTAAGAAAATGAAAAAAGAAAAGAAAAGAAAATAAGAGAGAGAGAGAGAGAGAGATGGCTTTAGTTTTTTTTTTTTTTAATATAATGCTAATTTACTGCAATACCCTTCTTTAAATTAACACGTGACAGACACATGATCATTTTCCGCTTATTTTGACATAAAAAATAACAGAAGGGTTGTAAATGAAAATTTAACTATCATAAAGGATCAAAACGGCAGTTTTTTTAATGAGGTTTCAACTTGTTAAAGTGGTAGATGAGGGGCCAAAAATATAATTTATCCTTAAAAAAAACACGAGTGAAGATAAAAGGTGCGTTTTGTATATTTAATCCATAAAAACAAATATCGCATTTTTTTTGTCCATGAAACTTGGTGAAGATTGTCTACAATGTTTTCTGGCTCAGCAGCCTATTGTATCATACAACAATCTCCTATTTCTTTTCAACACTTTTACTATTTTGTTTTTGTTTGAATTTTATATTTATTTTTGGGAAACTAGTTTTTTTTTTTTTTTTGAAAAATGCGTTTTTCTCTTGTTTTGTTATGTTTTTTCTTTTATCAAAATTAGGTAAAAAAAAGTACATGAAGTTTAAATATGAACTACTTGGTGAATTTGGCCTAAAATAAACATTGGGTTGTGCTGAATAAAAAACATGAGTAATTTTTAAACAAGTACATATAATAGGATATGTGTATCAGATCTTATTCGTATTCATTATCATTCATAGTCTGATGAAATAATAAAGAGGTGTATAATGTTCCCTAAAAAGAAGTGACCATATAAATAATTAAAATGCTCGTGTACTTTTTATTTTTTTTATGACTAATTTGATGCCCAACTTGCAAGTTATACACTGCTCATAAAGCATCTATGACATTCACATCTAGACTTTTAGACGAGAAAATAATAAAATAAAATAAAAATAAATTACCAGGGTGGCATTTTAGTGGATATTTTCCAAAGGTGGTTGAGGGAGTTAATTTGACATGAAACTTCTGCAATTGAATCAAGCATGGACTTACCAACTAAAACTGCCACTTTTTTTTTTTTCAAAGAAAAGTATTGCTTGGTTGAAACTTGTGAATTCTCTATTAGAACCAAACATGTAATAATTAGTTTTTTATTTTACTTTTTTGCTTCGAATATAATACTTAGATACTAACTTGGACACTTATCTCCTTCAACTTCCAATTTAGACATATAATCTTGTTTAACTCTTAAATCAAACTAGCAAGGCACACATAAACCCGTGACTTTCTGCTCTCTTTTCTTTCCTCTCTCTCATAATTATTAAAATTAGGGAACACCATTCATTCTGTACAAGTCCTCATTGTTATTTGTTAGGGACATGCAAACTGAATTAAATGTATCGTATTCTTATCTTTGAATGGTCCTAGAGAGTAGAGATATTCTCAAGGTTTTTTTTTAGCTGAAAAGGGAAACAAGAGACGCGTCATTTTTTTTTTAACAAAATACACGAGTCATTTTGAATAATAGCGTTAAAGTTGAATTATGCTTTTGTATCACTATCATTAGTGGAAAACTTGATCACAGCATATCTCATATGCAATCACATCTATCACATTCTTGTTGTTGTTCCATGAAACTGCTATTTCACCAAATGCTATCGTAACATGGAAAGAATCTTATTGAGTATTGGTTGAAACTAAATAATTCTCTTTCAAACTATACTATTTAATGATAAGAAAATGCTATCGTTACATGGACAGAATATAAATAATTCTCGTTTAAAATAATATATCATATGCTTATCAAATTTCCATGTCACCAACATACTGCCATTATTGACGGATTATAATTATCGTACTGCACACTGATCTGAATTGATTCTTCGTGGCCGCGAAAAAATAATGCGTTTCTACTTAGAAAATAAAAAAAGTCTTTTGATATTTGTCTTATGTGCTAGATAAGTTTGCCAAAAAAAAAATTCCCAATGCAAGTATTGATATTTTTCAGATGAAATACACGCTCATTTTAAAAGGTAAAATCCGTAACTATTTCGATGTTCGATGTTTGTGGACCCATAATTGCTTTAAATCCTCACGTTTAAAATCATGAAAATTGTAACCAACTAGATCACTATAAACTTACTTGAGAATTTCATTCTAGCCGACGTTTTTTTTCCCTTTATATTTTGGCTTCCTTCTTGGCAATAAAAGAAATAGCAAAAGAAGGAGAGGTTTGATCGTTAGGTTTTCTTTTTTCAAATTGTTAAGTAGTTGAGTTTTTGCTTAATTTTTGCCTTGTTTATCTTTTGTTTCGATTAATTCTTTTTTTTTTATCACATATATTTTGTGGAAATGGGCGTGAAGCAATTTAAAGGGTACTACGGTCTTTTTTTCTTAGGTAATAAGATTGACTGGCTAATTAACCAAAATTATTCAAACAATGACTACTTTGTAATTTTAAGTTTTAAAATAGTTAGTTAGCTACGTTGCCCTAAAATTATTCATGTTTGAAGTCATTAGTGAAATATCTCGTGATCTAAATATTTTGACAAAATAAGCCTTGAGATTTACATAATATTTACTACATAAACTTTAATACTGCTTCATTTTTGTTGTCTTCCCTATATTAGTCGTCGACGAGTCTAAAAATGACCTCTGCGAAGACGAATTTTTGAAGCAAGGTTTAAAATACAGACGTTATACTTCGGTATACCGTCGGTATATAAAAAAATGGGAAGACTCAGTATAAAAACCCTTTATAATCCACTAAATACTGAAATGATGTCAGTATTTATTTTTAATTAACTAAAATAAATTGTCTTTTTATCATGGTTGTGGGCTATTGTTAAAATTATTGCTACATGTACAGTTGCATTCAAGCTTTCACCTGTATATGCGGTTATTTATTTTTTGCGCGCGTACATAAGTGACCGAAATTCTTTGTGCATATTATATACATTTAAAAAAAATAAATATACAATATATTAATAATTATATTTTGTTATACGATATTAGTCGGTAGACCTGTCGGTAAGCAATATATCAACGAAATATTGGTATTATCGGTAATCAGTGTTTATATTTTCGATATACCAATCGGTAGTCGATATATCAGTAAAATTAAAACTTCGGTATCGATATCGATATTTAATCCTTGGTTTGAAGTAAATATCAAATAAAATAAAATAAAAACTCTTTGTAATTTACAATATTCTCATAAGAAAATGAGAAATACAGTATTATAAGAAATAAGTTACGGAAATTATATATCTTACTCTTTGTAATTTTACACACAAAAAAAGTATTTTAGCTACCTAACCAAATTCAAATTTAATTTTAAGAAACCAGTCAACGTTTCATTTTTTTTTAGCAAATTAGTCATTTATCAAAATTAACGTATGTAAATGCTATGGAAAATCATATAAAATACTATTTGATTGATGAGGCCACAATAAGTCACATGATCAAATATGACTAGATTTTATACTTATATAAAATGTTGACTCTATTATAAATTTAACATTTTCAAGTAATAATATGTGGGATTGAAAAATAAATAAAAAAAATTTAAACAATTCATTTCAGCAATGTAGGCCTCTTCCACAACTAATATCAGGAAAAGAACTAGGCTGCCACACACAAGTGGGCCCACAAAAAATAAAGACATCTACACAATCAGAAAGAATAGGATTGGGAGATTGGACCCTAGTACCATTAAAATGGTCTAAATGTTTTTTTTTTTAAATAACTCAATGCTTTTCTACTAGAAAATAAGTACGATACCAAAAAAAAATACAAACATCACATCTTATTACCAAGAAGATAAAGATGTCAAGGTAAAAAAGACTCACAAGTCACAACTAGATTCGAATGAACATTTGTTATCACTCTAATTAAAAAAAAAATCGACCTAAGATCACTTAAACTCCATTAATTTTAGGATAATGTCCTTGTACATTCACAAATTGCATGACTACGTTGTATATTTCATAAAACTTCATCTAGATATAATTTATATTCCTTAAAAAAATCTAGATATAATTTATTTTGTCCAGAGTTTTCAATATACACCTAATTTATTGATATTAGTTTTGAGATATTCCATTTATGATTCTTTAAAGAAGACCTTTCCATATTTCTCCCTCATATGCGATACTAAGTTATTTAAATAACTTTTCGTTCAAGAAATAAAAAAATAGTTAAAAAAATTCAAATGAAAATCTGTGATAATACTAACAATTTAATAATACTGAGGTCCATCACATGATTTAAAGTGATTTATCAGGAATTATTAGAATTAAGGAATTATTAGAATTCGGAAGAAAAAAAACATACTTATATATTTTGTCCTTCACACAATCGGTAGTCTTGATGGACGACATTCATTTTATAGATAATGAACAAAATTTATTATGCACACACACACACGTAATTTATATCGTACCATATCGAGTACAGAAAGAGAAAAAAACTACCAAATATAAAATCAAGAAGATCTTAAAATCTAGCGGTTATTTGAAAAATAGCCAAACAAATGATAAAATGTGACCATTGTCCATGTATCTATGAAAATAAGTATGCAATGGTTATCAACATATAATTGTCGAATCATATGTCTAATCAACCCATGATGAATAAAACCCGATGCTTTAATAGAAAAATAGTAAATAAAAAAGGGATCTCACTCACACTCACATGCAAACATAACTCTGACAATCGATTTCTTTAACTATCACCATTTCCCGCAAATACCACATTTTGTTTACTTTTTCTCTTTATGTATAGATTGTTTTTGTAAATGTCGCTTTTTGGACTAACATTCGGTACCCCGCGCGATTTGTTTTAGGATCGGATACTATGACCAAGCGTAGGTAATCCAAGGTGGTGATTCTTCAATCCTGGCGGTCTCGTCGAAAAGTGATTTTTCATCATCCGTTACTTTAAAAAGAAAAGAGAGTGAGCAAAAAATATTTTTCCCGACGTGCATTCTAACGCTCGATTTAGTCGATTGCTAAACTAGAGGTGGGGGCTTTTAATCTCGTCTCAATATTTTGGAGAGATAAAAAGAGAGATAGAGACATATTACGGGGTTTGAGAATCCATTTTGACATGATTATCCCGAGTTGAGAACAACTGACCTCCACCTTGTATTGAAAGGATATACATACGGGCTTGATAAGCTTGAGGGGCTTGGTTTGGCCTTAGAGTCATGTGGGACAAGAGAGTAAAAATGAGGTCAATGGCCTCTTGAGCATGGGTCCTTGGCAAGGGGGTTTGGCAAAGGATTGAAAATTACCAAGGATTAGCATAGGCAAGGACTTGAGGCCTCCTTCAAGGATGCGCCGAGGACTTGGTATGACTTGGACGAGAACATGAGGCCGTAGTGAGGAATAGTGGTTGAAGAATCAGTGGTGCGGACGAAGACTTGTTGTGAGGCCTTGTTAAGGACTAGTTGTCGAAAATTCCTCGGGCCGAGGACCTCTCAATGCCAAGGACTCAATTAAGGTTGCGCCAAGGGCTTGGCACAAGGTGGATGAGGACCTAATTAGGTTTAGAACATGGAGCCTTGACAAGAACCAATGGCCGAGTACTCCTTGGTGCATGTGAGGCCTTGGTGAGGACTAGTGGCAAAGGACTCCTTGGCGTGGGTGAAAACTTCTCGTGGAGCCTTGACGAGGTCTAGTCTCAAGGATTCCTTGGCAACTAAGACCTATTAAAGCCGAGGACTTGAGAGGTAATGCATTGCCACATACTTGGCTTAGCATCAAGATGTGAGGCCTTGGAGTGCCGAAGACTCCAGCTGGACTTGAGGCCTATATGCAGATTTGGCGAACTGTTTTTCTACCTTGGCGATGAGCCACAAGGAGTGGCGTCGGGGACCACGTACGTGTTTTCGGGCGCGCGATTAGCGTAGGGAGAGCATGGGGTTGAGTTAAAAATTGGGAAGAATATGAAGTGAGGTTTAAAATTAGAACCAAATACTCTTCTATCAAATGGCGTATCAATTTATACTTATACACAACCTGACACCGTTGAGATGTATTTTTTCTCTTCAGTTTCATGGACATCTACTCGGGGTTCATAACCAATTTATGAGCCCAACCAAGCTCACACGACATTGCTAACTAAATGAGGACTTTAATCTTATACAGTTATGTCATTTGGCCAAAAAAAAAATTGTCAAAAGAGCTTACCAAAGATTGTCAAATAAAATGTTCGTTAATCTCCTTGGGATATTAATTGGAAGCATACATCGACAACTTGTAAATCAAACGTCGAGTTGTAGCCGATCATATTTTAAATTTTTTGTTTGAAACCTAAGGCAATATAGGATAAAATTAAAGAAAAATCACATGGAGTAGGCCACTTGAAACGTTGGATTTGCAATCTAGTCAATGTTTCAAGCATGTTTAAAATCTAGTCACACATTAAGTGACGTCACCTCAATAATCAGATAGTATTTTATATGATTGTCCCTAACATTTTCACATGTTAATTTTGGTAAATGGCCAATTTACAAAAATAAACGAAACATTAGCTAGTTCCTTAAGATCAAGTTGGAAATTGGCTAGATAGCCACGGCGTCCCAAAAATTATATCTATAAAACATCCATGTTTGGTATTTAGGGGAAAATTATTGGGCTACATTGTCAAACGAAGACGGCATACAAACCAATTTCACGAAGATCAAAGCTCTGCTCGACATAAAACCACATAGAAAAATTAAATAAGTAAACAGACGAACAAGGTCCATAAAGACCCTCGGACGATCAATCTCTCGAGCAATTTATAAATGCATCCGAGTATTTATCAATCTTCAAAGACCCAACAACTTTGAGTGGACCAAACTGTGCAATGAAAATTTCAGTGACCATACATGTTAGCAAGTATGAAAAAATAAAAACCAAACCGAGGATAATATTACGATTTTTTTTTCAAGTTATAATATAGACTAACTAATGTTAACCGGTAATTTTAAGTTTTAACTTTATGAAAATCATTTCAGAAAACAATTATCATATATTACATCATTAGTGATAAAACAAAACACGTCACCGAACAACAAAAAAACAAAAGGAAGGAAAAAAAATGACGTGTATTCTACTATTATGTCAGTAAAATAAGAAATCCTAAAATAATTAGTAAAGAAGAAAGGATAAGCATAGAGAAGTCTGAGTTCCATCCCAGAAAAGAAAAACTCGTTTGGGGTCCCTTTGTCATGTTGTTGGGTGTCACTGTTTATACATACTTCTCTGTCCCTTGCAGCTCTTGTATTTCTTTCTTTATATAAATAAATCACCCATAACCCCCCTATACAACAATAATTAATAATAAAATCGTCATTAGTGCTCATTTATTTATTGATTTTTCCTGTAATTTCACCATCTAATGGATTGTCATTGGCTAGGAACAATTTAAATACAAAGAAGAAAATGCCCATATGTGATAGATAAAAACAATTATTGTACCTAAATTTTATAGTCGTTGCAATAAATTATAAATATAATGTATTTTGATAAATAATATAGTATTACATCACATCACATGTTTGATGAAAATAAACTTTCTCATATAGAAATGGTCAAAAAGCCTCATCTAAACTCATTATCTGAGATTCTGTTCTTGTGGTGGCCTGTGATTGGGAACCATAAATGAATAATTTAATGAATCAGATATTTTTATATATATTTTAACCTCAAAAAGCTGCTTTTCCTCCAATTATTTCAGAGCATCTTCACTAATACTGACACAGTAAGTGCCTATGTGTGACCATGCTCAATGCTCACTTCCCTAGTTCTCTTCATCAAACTTTTGTGAACAATCAAGGATCAGGAACAGTTTATTCCTCAGCCAAAACCAAATAGTGAGCAAAATAAAAATAGTAAAAAAGATCTGATTCAGAAAATAATAGCATCTCCAGATTTTCCAAAACATGTTTAAGAAAAGGGGAAAAAAAAAATTGCTGCTAGAAAGGCCCAAATATGAAGTTTTGCATAAAAAAGATTGGTAGACCCATATCTGATTTGAGTCATTTTAATGGAAACCTAAAAGTGGAAAAAAAAATATTTATATTTAATTTATTTTTAATATTTTCATGATGATCATCATATCATATTGTGCTAGTGGTAAAGTTCACAATAATCAGTCGATCATAAGTAAAATAAAATAAAATAAAAAAAACTTGGGACACAACATACCCAACAAAATAGTTCTTTTGTCATCCTCTTCTTAAATTAGATCCACATAATTACACAAGAGTTACAAAACTTACAATAAACTGCAAAATACCGTACACTTATTTTCTTCTTCAACAAAGGGACAATAGAGAGAGAGAGAGAAGAAGAAGGATAAAAAAAAAAAAAAAAAAAAACAGTACCAAATAATCTAATCACACTCTCTCTTTCTTCTTCTTAATCTCTTTGGAATAACACCACATCCTCAACACAATTCATTGATTTGGATGGCAGAGAAACAAATTTTCCGGCTAAAGCGGTCGATGTCGCTTGAGGCCGGGTTTCAAAGCGCCACTAGAGTCTCCTTCGGAAGAGACCTCCATGGATTTGGTGAAGGAGCTCGAGAGATCGGCGTAGAGGTCAACGACCCTCCTGATATTGTTGTTGAGCTCTCTGATGAGACCCACATTCCTGGTGAGATTGTCTGGGATCTTGGACTCGTGGTTCTGGTTTATCTGGTTTATCAGCAACCTGTTCTGGTCGAATATGCTTTGGACTTGGACAAAGTTCTTCTGAAATGTCTGCAACACTTTTCCATCGATCTCACCACTTCCATTCGCTAGCCCAGAAAATGTATCATCACCCATTTTTTTTCCTTTCTTTTTTTATAATCAGAATTCCGTATCAAATCAACACCACTTCTAGTAGTCTCTGCAACACAAAAATAAATAAATAAAAAATCCATAATTAAACATATCTCCTTATCTGCACATGAACTCTTTGAATTTTTTATTTTCAAAGACAAGTTCTGTGGTAGGAATCGTGACTTCATTTTTTTTTTCCCTATCTTGGGATAGTCTGGGGAAATTTTTAATTTTTTTTTTGTTTTGAAGGAGGATTATTGCTATCGTTATTAGTTCTAATAATAACACTATTATCGTTAAAAATATATTTAGTGCTACTATTGATTATGATGAGATGTGAAAAAGCAGCCCCGTTTCCATAAAAGGGAACCTTTTAAAATGTACTCAGAAAATACCCACCTAAAGGCTTAAAAGCTCAGAGTTCAAAAGAAGAATCTCATAAGACCACACAAAAAAAAAAGGGAAAAAAATAAATATATATGGAGTCAATGATGCAGAGAAGATCAGAACATCAGGGTACTGCAGCAGAGACAACATTATTGATCTTTACAAGCAAAATTACAAAATAATAAATGATAAATGAAAATAGACAATAATGCAAATAGTAAATTAAGCTTTTCATTATTTTAGTAAGAAAAAAAATCGTAAATATAGAAAATCCAAGCACGCTTTTCATAAACTTTATAAATTCGAGAGTAGCAGAAAACAAGGATCGAATGGGTAATTCAAACGTTAGTGAGACAGTACATGAAAGCTTTTCCAGTTTTGCAGACAAAAGCATAAATTCTTTAAGAAGAAAGAGACCGAAGAGAAAAGTTGTCACTAAAATTGAAGAATTTTTTTTAGAAAATAAATGGCCATATAATGCAAAAGAAGATCTCAAACCCACTAGCACTAATAAGATCTTCTTCAAGAACCAAAATTTAATATGAAAATTGACTTAAAAAATATCATAGAAGGAAAAGCGTACAAAGGAAGCTGATAAGATCAATGTCTTTGGCAACCAAACCCCACAAGCTAAAACGAAAGCTCCAAAATAACAACCAAGAAGAAGTACTTTGTTTTGATATCATTCTTACTTATTTATTTATTAAACTTAGTTGTGGCGTGTCTACAATAATAGACAAATAAGTAGATGGATTAAGATATTAAATTATTGTTTGTACCTTGAAAATGCGAGACATTACATTCTACGATTCTAGGACTGGGAAGAGACAACGGATTGGAAGAGCAATGAATTGATTCGGAGAAACAGCGCAGAGAAGGAAAGGATCGCCGATCGAATCGAATTCCCGGAACAGAAAATAACAGTCCTCTCTCTCTCTCTAGATTCTGGGATTTTTTTTTACAGAGAAAACAAAACGAGTTTCAGAGGGAGAGAGAGAGAGAGAGAGAGAGAGAATATGTAGATTTGACAGTCACGCTCGGACCTCTCTCTCAGTGTATTTGTGTGTCGATTAGTTTAGTATAATCTATGTCTATATATCCACCTGTAATGTATTTTTATATTTATTTTCTTGGGTAGTAATAGGGTAGTGTTGCTTTTGAATATCCCAACCCACATGATAATTTTAAAGGGGAAAAAAACATAAAGTATACTAATAGATTACACTTTCTGGCAAATTAATTATTATTGAATGAGTATTCTATAATGACAATTAGAAGGTAATTTTCTTGTTAATAATGACAATTAGAAGTAAAATTTAATTAAACAAAATAGTTAGATTTTTTTTTAGTCATATGTAAGAACGAAAACACGCGAAACGTATATTCTATTTTATATAATAAATAGGACATGTTGTCTCTAAAATTTAGACAACAAGTAAATGGGCTTAAGCTTGTCAAAATCCAATAAAATTCAGGCTCTTAATATGCAAAAAAAAAAAAGTCCGGCATAGCTAAAGAACTATGCTTAAGGCATAACTCTTTTTCTCACTTAAAGGTTTGAAATACCATATGAATTTCGGAAATTTTACTAGGTATGATTCAACTAGTGCCTTCAAACTTTGAAATTTTTGTAAATAGAAAATTTAGCTGACTAGATCTCTTGAAAAACCGTCATGACAAGAATTGTGGAATTCAAGGAAAATGCATGCAAGGACATCAAGAAATTATTTCAAGAGCACTCTACCTTTTGAAGAAATTAAAAAATGTTGGACAAATCAAGCTCGAGGCGATGATCGACAAAATCATGTGAGAAATGACTCAGGTTGTAGATACAACCCCAATAAATATTGATGTTGTCATTATAATAATGGTAGGGAAAATGTGGCTCGGGTGTATCTATGCGACTTACATAATTATATTTTTTTTTTGGGAAAAAAAGAAGAGACCATTAAAAGTTGGTAAAAAAAACTAAAAGAAAAAGAACATGGAAATGCGACAACATAGGAACCACGGGTTTTCTTTACACATATTCCCCTTAACTAACTTAGCTAACACTAACATAAATTCTCTAGTTAGTTTTCTTTAATTTTTTTTTTAAAATTTAAATTCAGGGGAGGGGTTTACATGTTACAAATGATGGCATTTCTGAGTCTATAACAAGTAATAATTAAAAAGCAGCGTATTGCGTTTGATACGGAAGACTCGTAGCTGGGTGCATCTACAACCTAGAGAATGTTGCATTTAGAAGAGAAAATAAGCACTAAACCAAAGAAAATCACTAAAGACATTGAACTTAATTATGGCTCTTACGTGCAATACAAAAAAATATGATAACTCTTTGGGAGCCTTGTTGTTGAGAATGAGTTGATGAATATGTAATATGTCAAAGTAAAAGAGTCATCTTCGATCACCTCTTTCTGGTATCACTTCATTATCTCAATGCGTCATTATCTAACTAAAATTGCATTATACGTCTTGTATCTTTTCTCTTGAGGAATTCATCTCACTCCGTCATTTCAATACCTCATAGTTTTCTACAATACGTGTGTTTCACTACGTTATCTTCGATACCTTAATACAGTATAGAGTATCTTCGATCCATCATTATCTCACTTCCTCTACGAGCATCTTTGATGCTACATTCAAGATGATCGTTTGGTGCCTCCCGTATCCTCGATCTTATCTTCGATACTTTAATACGATGAACAATATATGCATTTAATTTTCTTGTATAGCTTATCTCGCTTCGCCATTGTCTCATTATAATCCTTTTATACCGCTTTTAGGAATATATAACACAAACATGATCATACCCTAAATTTTACAGTATTAGAAAATGTACTCCAAACTCTTCTAAATAATTGATGCTCTTTGTCATTAATCTAAAATTTAAGAGCCTTTTTAACTCTACACGTAGATTATAATGAAATAAAATGTAATACAATCCAAAATATTTTTGCTCTATTACAAAGTTAATTAATAGTGAAACTTAAAACTCTACAATTTTTAATTATTTCGCTATAAAAAAATTAAAAATAAGGGACAATTAGATCAATAGTTTAATAAATTAGATCAGTAGCTTAATAGTTCACATTTTTTTTGAAAAATAATCAAAGTTTAATTTTATTAAAAAAAAATAGCCCAATAGATCCGCGGTAAATTAATTAAGTAAAAAATTAATTAAATTTAGTAATTAATTAATTAATTTATGAACTATTTTTGTAATCTTAAAAAAAAAAAAATATAGAAAATAGAGAATTGACTTAACTAGTTCCAACAAATTGGAGTATTCAGTGATTTTGGAGTTTTGGGTCATCATATAACCAATCACTTTCAAAAGCCGATAAAAGCAGCGACAGGCGATACACGCCACACTTGTTTGAGTTGAGGGGAAGAATAAGAACATGGCGATGTGTGTGAGGCTCAAACTCACCACTTCTCACTTACCTACTCGATTCTCTCTCCCTTTCTCGTCTCCCAAACACCTCTCAAAGTCAATCCCCAAATCCCCTCTCTTCGCCTCCAAATCCCGGCGTCTCTCAACCACCATGGCCTCCGCTATCGAGCACATCGTCCTCTTCAAGGTCAAGCCCGAAACCGACGACTCCAAAATCGCCGCCATGGTCAACGGCCTCAACGACCTCGCCTCGCTCGACACCGTCCTCAGCATCACCGCCGGTCCTCTCCTCCACAACCGCTCCTCCGCCTTCGTCTTCACCCACATGCTCCACAGCCGCTACAGATCCAAGGAAGATCTCGCCTCCTACTCTCAGCACCCCAGCCACGTCAGCGTCGTCCGCGACTCGGTCCTCCCGATCTGCGACGACATCATGGCCGTCGACTGGATCGCCGAAGACCTCCGCGGCGACGTCGCGCCGCCGCCGGGCTCGGCCGTGCGCGTCAGCTTCCTCAAGCTGAAGGAGGATTCGAGCGAAGAGGCGAAATCGGAGGTCCTGGCGGCGATCAAGGAGGTCGGCGAGGGTTTGGGCCAGATCCGGCAGTTCTCCGTCGGGGAGAACTTCTCTCCGGGGAGAGCCAAGGGTTTCTCGATCGCGTCGCTGGCTGTTTTCGACGGTCCCGGCGATTTGGAGGGCTTGGAATCGAGCGAGGAATTCGTGAATTCGAAGAAGGACAAGGTTAGGAATTACTTGGAGAGCGTGATAGTGGTGGATTACTTGGTATCCTCTCCTAAATCTGCTAGTCTTTGAGCTATCTTCATGCTGTGGCTGTTGATTTTTTTCTTGTGAACTTGTAGGACAAATCGAATAAGGCATTAGACCTATCCTTTTTGGTTTATCATCTGAAATTTTGGTCTCTTATTGCAATTGCCAGTGATAGATTTATTCAGCGTTTGACATTATCTCAGTAACATATAGTTTGTTTCCGATGCTCCGAAGTCAGTCCTGCTACGGAGGATAGGTGTTGAAAGCGCGATGGATATGACCTTATCATTATTGGATTGATAGTCTTAAGTCTCAAATAGACTTAGTCCACATGCCTTTGTATCAGATGGTTGTATCAGAGGATTTACCTTTGGGTGGATCATAGAGACAGGAAATATGGCTTCTCATGCTTTGGGACTTGGGATTTTGCTTGCTGAAGCAAGTGCTTGAATGAATCTTTTATTTCTTAAAAAAAAAAAAAGAGAGAGAGAGAAGGCAGCGGGGGAAGATTATATTTGTGACGTAAATTGGCATATATAAAATGTTGGCAAAATGGTTGACCGGTTAAACCTTTAACCATTTGAATAGTTAACGGTTAACCATTAATCGTTAGTTTCAATATTATTTTTATTAGATGTTGCTAAAACCGCAATTTACGTGAAATAACCGGTTAAAATTAACCGCTTGATTAATTTTGACCAAAACAAACGATTAAAGTGTACATTAATCGATCGGGTTAAAATGCCTACTTTTATTGGTCCACGATCATTGTATGTGTCCAACCAATTGTGTCCGGTGTGTATGTAGTGAGGCGAGGCAGCTTGGGACTCTTTGAGCCCATTGTACTTTGTCGTTACAGATTTCACTGGAAAGAACTATCGGCACATAGAGTTTAAATGGAGAAAGAAAAAATAGGCTAATAAATACCAGCCTGAAAATCCCTGAATACTCGCGGCATAATCGTCGTAAAGTCTTCATAGTTTAGTCGATAAATTAGGTTTCACAACTCAGGCCACATCCGTGCATCCTTTTTTCGGGAGTGTTATGGGTTTCTAGAGCCTTTGATTCTGAGCCTGCACAAAAACCACGTCAAAGCTCTGTATATAACAAAAAGAAGTCGAGCAAATGATCTCTAGTACATTCCTAGAGCCTTTGATTCTGAGCCTGCACAAAAACCACGTCAAAGCTCTGTATATAACAAAAAGAAGTCGAGCAAATGATCTCTAGTACATTCCTAGAGCCTTTGATTCTGAGCCTGCACAAAAACCACGTCAAAGCTCTGTATATAACAAAAAGAAGTCGAGCAAATGATCTCTAGTACATTCTTTTTCAAAACTTAATACCTTAGATAGGTCGTTAATTTCTGTGTGAGGTTTAAATTTTAAATGATTTAGGGAACTCGCATCTTCGAATTTTAAGTATTTGTGTATCCTAACAAGTCTGCCAGGCATGTAGTCAGCAGCACCGATTGTTTCGTGCGTTGGTGGCAAACACAATTAAAGCATCCAACGTGTAAAATAAATTGGCATTGTAATTTGATTATTTAGAGTGTTCAAACTCCAAATCCTTGCAGGGATAAATTATTGATGATGGATTAAAATTCTATGGTTGATTTAGCCGAGTATTCATGAAAATTGAGACATTTAACCCTACCTTTGTTTTTAAGGGTAATTTAGTAAAATAACCAACTTAAATGTTGAGAATTGTTAAATAGCCAAGGTTTGGTAAATATTAGGTAAATAGCCAATTTTATATATTTACAAATGTAAATATTAGGTAAATAACCACTGCTATATTAAGCCACATTATCATTTATAGTTATTTTTCTAATATTTACCAAACTTTAGCTATTTAGCAATATCAAACGTTTAAGTTGACTATTTTTCAAATTTTTTTGTTTTTTTAACCCGACTTTTGATTTTCTTCCATTCGAGGGCTTTCTACCTTTTTTTTATTAACCAGTGTTTTAGAAGAAAAAAAAAGATAAAAGAAAACATTATTCATAAGAAAAAAAAATATCGACAAACAAGATGTGAGCGGGATTCCTGACGGTTAAAGTTTTTTTTGCGAGGAGAGACGGTGACGACCTCATTTTCGCGAAGTACAATCATTCAGGGACGGAGCCAAAGAAGCTAACTAGGGGAACTAATTTGAAAAAAAAGTTTCAGAGAGGACTAATTCCTAAATTTTCAGAGTAAAAATTGTAACTTTTTTAAAAATTAAGTTAAAAGTGTAAATGTTCAATTTAACAAAGGGTGGTATTAAAAAAAATTGAGGGGGGCTTGACCTCAGCCTACTGCAACTCCGTCCTACCATCATTCAAAAAGTTTTGTGCATGATGGTAAATATTCTTTCTTAAAACAATTCAAAACTAGATAGAAAATAAGCTTTTGTATTTCTTAAAAAAGAAAAATCACACAATCTAAGCCAACTTTTCAATAATCTAAATTTTGCAATATGGTATTTTAGCCAAAAATCAGTATCGATTCAGCCCTTCTAATACAATCGGTCTATATTTATTTTTAAAACACACGGCAATTTTATTAGGCGGTACAGTTTTGACACTTTGTGGCGGTTTCATTTTATAATTTCACAATTTTTGATAATATTTGTCTCCTATAAATCGATTTGTTCTCTCTCAAACTATTTCATTCATCTTTCATTTCGAATTTAAATTTCATTTCAAAGGCTAAGCGTGTGGTCTCAAAGGCCAAGTCGGAAGTGGCCGCTAAAGCCGATGGCATATGAGACTATGAAGGCAAAGCTTGCGGTGGCAAAGCATAAGGTTTCAAATCCGGAGGCAAAATCAACTCCATTGATGACAAATAAGGTTTTTAGTGAAGAAGTCAACGGGCGTTAAGAAATCGTCGGCCAAGAAGAATTTGAGAAAGTGAGGAAAATATTGGGAATGTTGTGTTCTATTGTACTAGTGTGTTAGTCGTAAATAAAATTAAATGTTGATGAACAATTTAACTTTTATGTAGATCACCCTGATTGTAATAATTTAGAAGATGAATTGCGTGGAATCTCCAATAGCAACGATATGAACAACACTTTCAAGAATATTTTGACATACAAATACTTTTAACATTTATTATTTTATTGTATACCTTCCCAATAATGAGATGTTGGAAATTATCAACGTGGTAGAAGGTTTATAGGCCATGAAGATATCAAGAGACCAAACAGCCTTGTAGATCCTTTTACGAAGGTAAAACTAGTAAACTGTCCGACGATCACTTAATTGTGCATATTACTGTAAGGTCAATAGAGAGTATGTTCTAATATACATATGTCTGGGATATGGTGTGCGATACAATTTTGGTACGATTGAATATTAGAAGTGTGAAGTAGTTAACTTATCTTTACAAACCTTACCCTTTTTTTTTTTTTTTTTTTTTTTTTTTTAAAAAATCCTGTCTGTTTATATTGCTATCTCCTTAGAAAGAGATAATAAGGAGACTCAAAAAGTAGCCACATAAGTAGCTAATTTTGTCATGTATGTTCATGAGATATAGACAATGGGATGGTGTATAAACATGTATGGGTTTTATGGATATAAATGGAAGCAATTGCATGGACTCTTAAAATGTCACCACAGAAATTTGACACTGAAATGAACATATGCAACAGTGACATTTTATACAATATGTTTGTATATATTTGGAATACCCGGATCTCAACAGTTGACCTGGATTTTGGAATTGGTCATAACTAATAAGGAAGTGAAATGACCAACGAACTTTCAACATGATAGTTTGAAAGTTAGTTTGGTGAAATTGTATAGAATTATGAACCCCATGTGCATACCAATCTACGTACTAGTGTACAGCTTATTATTATAGTATCAAAAGATAGAGAATCGCTTTATAATAAAAACATGCAAAATACGTAGCATATTGGTATTATTTGAAAGGAAGTTGTGAGCAGCCAATTACTAGGTAATTATACTAAAATCAAATGTACACACGCGCACGAACACATCGTTTGCATATATAAACTATATTAAAGGATACACTAGAGATTATTATTTCCTGTTAATTATTTGAAAACTTGAACATATTTTTGTTGTCCACCAAAAATAGTATTATTTATTTATAAAAAAATTTCAAAAACTAAATTAAACTACTTGGAAATAATTTAAAGATATATGTTATTAACCTTGATCTTTACATTTAAGTAAAAAAAAAGTAAAAATATTGAGGCTCGCGACGACCCCGACAACCTCGGTTTCAAGTTTATAGCTGTTGATGTCTATGAATCTTCAGCAATTTGATTTGTATAGTTGATCTTCGGTGGTACTCTCCTTCGCATGTGAATGGTGAATAAGAGAATGCCCTCAGGTTGGGGTCTTTTATGGGTGGTTTTTATTTTAAGTTAAAAATAAAAAACAAGGTGTTGTGTTTATTTTTTATTTGGGTGTTTTTTTATGGTGTGTTTGGATTTTTGTTTCATGTTTTCACATTTTTATTGTAGATTTTTGAAAAAGTGTATTCCCTATTTCGTGATGTCTTTTAATGATGTTTTTATGAATTATATAACACCAATCAAATTTAGCATATTAATATGACGATTAAAGCTGTAAATAAAGAGAAAAAGAATTGGTAACCCTGTTCAGTCAATCGTGTTTACATCTGAAGGGATCATACAATGTTTTTTGCTCATACAAACTTCACAAAAATGCTAAGTTTATAACCTTACTCCTAAGTATGCACCCATTACTCAATGTTGCTCCTTTTTATATGTGACTAAACCTCGTGATTGACGCCTTGTTAGAGTTTCACAGCAGATCGCTGAAGATCGATCGGATGATTAGAAAAAACAGAAGCGAATCAGACAAAAATGAGCAAACACATAAAATCTACGTCACTGAGATTGACCTGAATTTTACTAATCAGCACATGTTAAAGTAGAGATGTTCAAGCATCGTAGAGAACATCAATTTTATCAAGATACAAAAACAACCAATTCAAAGTAACAACAGTTTTTAATTCTGAAGATGGCAATGCCGTCTTTCAATATTTTATACTTTGTGGACGTTTTTATTTATCCATCAATATTCTAAGGAATTTTTAATGAGTCATAAAGTTGCTCGAAATTAGTGTGTGTGATTGTCTTTCGACGCTGTTAGAGATTACACGCGAGGTATTGTCAATTAATGCTAATTTTGTATCTATTTTACAGCTTGAGATCCCAACTTTCTTTATAATTTGGTGTTGTAGTATGTACTCGTAATTTTACCTTTATTGAATAAAAAGGCACGTATTTGCTTAAAAAAAATAAATTAATAACATTAAACTCGGCAACAAACATTAAACTCAGCAACATAGACATATATAATTATTTCATATGTTTCTAACTTTCTAGCGTGTATATAGTTTAAACGAAAGAGGAAGGTTGAGAACGGGGAGACAAAAATTTATATTTGCACTCCTATTATTATTATTTTATTTATATTTTAGTTCAAAATTACATGAATTTTTATATTTTCCCCCTGAATTTTTTTCTTACACAGTCCTGAATTTTTAAAAAAAATATATATATACATATTTTTATTAAATACGACCCTTAAGTAATCAAGAAAATTCAGATACCGAAAAATACAGATTTAACAACTTTTTTTTTTCGTGAGCGTTATTTCGTCGGGTAATATTACAACCATTCTATTCTGTTTATTAAATTATTTTAGTTGATAAGTTTTCGCTTTTTCTTCCAATCTTGTGAGATATATATATATATATACATATATATATATATACATATATATATATATATATATATATAATGCTGTTGAACAGTTTGCGGTCGTAATCAATTTGACTGTAATGTATAAAATATTCACACTTCCCATTTCCTTTTTGTCGAGGAGAGTAGTAAGTATTTAGAAAGCTAATTAAACGATTCAAAACCCCCCCTCACTAAACTGACCTCTAAATTTGCTGCAACTATTCTACGCTTATATAAACTTCTAGTACACGTTATTACGAATCAGTTTACGGTCGTAATCAATTTGACTGTAATGTATAAAATATTCACACTTCCCATTTCCTTTTTGTCGAGGAGAGTGGTGAGTAGTTAGAAAGCGACAAAAATAAATCATACATATAATATAATAATAATAATGATAATGAAATTAAATAATTAAATTTTCAAAATTGGCTACTGATATCCTTTAGTTCCCCCTTACGAAATTGACTCTTAACTTTCTGCTATATTCTACACTTATATAAACCTCGTAGTAGATATAGTTATGAAGCACAGATCCTTGAAACTTGAAGCTCTCTGTCCTTAGAGAGAGAGAGAGAGAGAGAGAGAGAGAGAGAGAGAGAGTATTTATGGGAAGAAGCCCTTGCTGCTCAAAGGAGAGCATGAACAAAGGAGCTTGGACTGCCATGGAAGACAAAATTCTCACGGATTACATCAAAACCTACGGTGAGGGTCGTTGGACAAACCTCCCCAAAAAAGCAGGTCTGTATATTTACAAGCATATATATATATATATATATATGCACGACTAATAATTACGTATATATTTATAAGCACTACGTGTACATATATAATATATATGCAGGTTTGAAACGGTGTGGGAAAAGCTGTAGGCTTCGGTGGTTGAATTATCTCAGACCGGATATCAAAAGAGGGAACATTACACCGGACGAGGAAGAACTTATTATAAGGCTTCACAAGCTTTTGGGAAACAGGTCATAATAATAACAATAATATATATCATAATAATAGTAATCAACATCAATATATCATTCTTCTTCAAAGAGTAGTTCTACTTCTAACATTTTTTATTTTTTATTTTTTTTATAGATGGTCTTTAATAGCAGGAAGACTTCCAGGGCGAACAGACAATGAAATAAAGAACTACTGGAACACCAATTTAGGTAAAAGAGCCGTACACGTCCTCAGCAAAAAACAATCCTCCAGTGAAATTACCACAATGCCATTGCAAAGCCCGGTACCGGTACGAACCGCCGCGGTAAATTACCACATCGGTGATTCTGAGGGCAGTTTTGGCATTTCCGATTGTGTCGACCCAGTCAACGTCGAATCTGATCTGCCCGCGGGTTTTGGTGTAGATTTTGAGTCGGACAAGTTTTGCGTGGATGATTTTTTAGTTGATTACGGTGGCGATGACGTCACCAAATATTGCGGCGATATTATATCGAGTGGTACTACTAATGATATTAATACGTCGGAGAATGATCGTGATCACGATCGTCTGTTGTTCTCCGAGGAACCAGCGGTACTTGATTCGACTAGTAATAGCGACGTTGATGGAGCGCTGAAATTAGAGCATGGGAAAAATATTTTTGTGGGCCCGGAATTCAATTTCTCAAGCTCGTTGATCATTGGTGGAGATAGCGAAGCAGACTGGTTGGCAGCTGATTTGTTAGGTGGACAGTGATACTTGATCGATATATTAGTATCAATTAATTTGTTTTTTTTCAGCGTTTGCGATATAGTGTGTTTAATTTAAATGACCGTGTTATATGGTTGTGTTTCCTTTGTTTGAGAAATTCTGAGAAAACAAAGTACTACATATGAATAAGAGAGCCTACACGTACGCTTGCATTTGGGATTTTTTTCTTGATGTTTTGTAAATAAATAAAAGGTTTATCCGATGATATTAAAGGCTTTTTTTCCTTAATCCTTTAGAGTTGGCTTGGAACCCATATAGTGTGGGAGAAAATCAAAATTTAAAAGAAAATAAAAAATAGAAAATGCATGAAAAATGAAATTCTTTATTACGTGTTTAGAAGTTGTGAAAATCAAATTTTTCCTTTTTTTCCTCTCAATTCAAACAAAGTTAGAAAAACACGACGGGTTTTCATTTTTTTTCCTCCAATTTTTTGGGTTTCAAACGAATCCTTGCTATACTAAAAGAGCGGATCACATTTTTTTTTTCCACAAACCCTTACTATACTAAAAGAGCAGGTCACATTTTCTGGGTTTCAACCGAACTCTTAGGCTCCGTTTGGAACCCGGAAAATAAGAGAGAAAGTGAAAATAATAGAGAAAATGAAAATGTAAGAGAAAATAATAGAAAAAGTCAAAATTCTAATTGTGTTTGAAAGTCATAGAAAATATGAGAGAAAATTGATGGGAAAGTAACGATGAGACTAAAGACGGAGCTAACTCAAGTCCAGGGTGGACTCTAACCCCCTCCCCCTCAAATTTTTTTTATTTACATTTTTTGCCCATTTTTAAAAAAATTTACATTTTTTTACCCTAAAATATTTACACTTTTGACCCATTTTTTTTAAAAAATTTCATTTTTACCATGAATTTTTTTTAATTATAGCCCCCCTAAATTTTTTTATTTATGTTTTTTACCCATTTTTAAAAAGTTTTACATTTTTACCCTAAAAATTTACACTTTTGACCCATTTTTTTAAAAAAAATTCATTTTTACCATGATTTTTTTTAATTAGCCCCCTAAATTTTTTTATTTACATTTTTTGCCCATTTTAAAAAAGTTTTACATTTTTACCCTAAAAAATTTACACTTTTGACCCATTTTTTTAAAAAAAATTCATTTTTACCATGATTTTTATTTATTAGCCCCCCTAAAAATTTTTTATTTACATTTTTTGCCCATTTTTAAAAAGTTTTACATTTTTACCCTAGACAAATGTGATCCCCTCATAGACAAATGTGGTGAGATTCTCATTTTCCATTTGATTTTCGAAGGAAAATGAAATCCTCATTTTAGTTATACACTTTCCCTCGCATTTTCCATCATATTTTTTTCTACCATATTTTCCTCAATCCAAACAACTTAAGTAAAATAGGAGGGATTTTCATTTTCCTTTCCCTCCTATTTTCCGGTTTCCAAACGGAGCCTTACTATATGAAAAGTCGGGTCACATTTTTTTTGGGTTCCAAACGAACTTTTACGGACCCTTATTATACTAAAAGAGCGCGCGGGTCAATTTTTTGTTTTTTAAAGTGATGTGGTCGATATATTTTTGGTCCTTAAAATGTCATTACATGGGCTTCAATGGTGTGTTCCCATTGCATGGGTCGGATTTCCTCGGCCAGACGACACGGAGAAAGAAGAGTAGGGAGGTTATAATTACGTGGCTGGTGTGGTTGAAACTTTGAATCATCTATTTCGTATTCTTCTATTTATCGGTTCTTTTATTTTCTATTTTTAAATTATTTTATATATTAAATTTATTTTATTTTCGTAATATTACCAAATCACTCTCAAACACAAATCACGCACGTGACTTTAAATTGGATGGCGTCAAAAAAATATTCAACATAAGGACGATTTTTGACCGTTGCGTACTACAAAAGCACAGATTAGACTATTTAAACATCGAAGGATAGGTCGTTACGAGTGTAATAGTTAAAGGGGAATCGATGTCTTTTAAATTTAATCCATGTAAAAAAAAAAGGAAACAAAGAATTGTAACGATTAGTTAACGAGACAGCTGTAAGTTAACAGCTCAGCTAATTTCATTGGTAAGAATATAGTAATTTTTTTTTATCTGAAATAAAAAAGGAAACAGAGAATTGTAACGGCTTGTTATAATGAGATTTGTATCCGTTGGACAGCTGTAAGTTAACAGCTCAGCTAATTGTGCAAGTTCCCAGGAGAGAGAATATACAATATAACCACTGGCGGGACTTTATTCCTTCATTTCACTATCTCCCTCTCTTTTTTCTCCTCCGATCTAGGGTTTCGCGAGCCTCGTCGGTGCGATCGGAGAAGAAGTGAAATGAAACTCCTGTTCGTTCCCTTGCCTTTTCTTTTTTCTTTATTTGTTTTTATTGTTTTGTTCTTGAAACCCATTCTTTCATGGAAATTAGCGACCATTTTGCGAAGAGATAAACATAATTCCTGAAATCCTTCCTGTTCTTGAACTCCTTTCTTTCATGCCGCGTTTTTTTTTACCTTCATCTCAATCCCTGTCTCTGGGCTCAAGAAATCGTCTCAGTTCCGACGGTACCGTGGGAGAAAGTCGCGCGCGATCAGTTTCGCTTGTCAGGAATCAGGATCACCCTAGGAGACAGCTTTATCAAAGTTAACAGCCCGACTGATTGTTGCCCGCAAGTTTTCAAAGGAGAGAGAGAGAGAGTGAGAAACATGTTCACCGTCGTCACTGGTCAAGTAATCTTTATTTTCCTTTCTATCACTTGTTAACTGTTTGATTGTTTGTGACTATGTTTTGTTTCTGCTACAGGCGAAAGATTGGAGATTTATTTGATTGTGAAAGTCTGTCATAGCCACTGTTGACCATATGGCCGTAGAACTAGTCCCATTTTGCGAACTCATCCTTGTGCTCGAGAGGCCCATTTGAGGTGAAATCCCCGCTGGTCTAACAAGGATCAGCCAACCCCTCTCGCTCATCAAGATGTCCCCACTGGTCTCAGCCTTCCAACCTGAGGCAGGCTCAGGAAGGGTTTGTATTTATTTTCTAAAAACGTGTGTATTTATTTCATGACAAACAAGGTGGTTTTGATATCTGTACCATTACTCATTTACCTTTTGTTTTCTTGTTTTCCATTCTCTTATAGGAACCATTCTCACGACTATCTAGAGTCATGGAAAGTGGCGGCTGAGTCACCATTTGAAACTCCCAAGCGTTTGACAATAACTCGAGTCCGATGTGGAAACCCCGTGTGCCTTAGTATGCAAGCAAGGCAAGCTTCTCATTTATATATTTTGTTGGTTTTGATTTTGAGTGTTATGGACCTTATGAGCAGTTTTAGTGAGTAGAGTCTTGTATCCGATCATTTTATTACGTCCTTCCCAGTGTCAAAAGCGTGGGGAATTACTAGAACTGAAATACCATGCTGATGTGTGGCATCACTTTGTGCCAGCCATGGACTGGGTGGCCTCCTCTGACTGCTGTACGGTACTCGTCTCCTCTCTTCCCTTTCTGGTTTTTTGTTATCCAGAGTGTATTTTCTATCTCCTTATATATACCTATATGTATAATTATATATATATATATATATATATATATATATATGTGTGTGTGTGTGTGTAGGTATACAGAGAGAGAGAGAGAGATGTTCGCCATCACTGGTCAGGTTCGCCTCTGCCGAGGCTCGCCATGGGAGATTCAAGTAATCTTTATTTTCCTTTCTATGACTCGTTAACTGTTTGATTGTGACTATGTTTTCTTTCTGCTACAGGCGAAAGATTGGAGCTTTATTTGATTGTGAAAGTCTGATATAGCCACTGGTTCCCCAATTCCGTTAATCAGTAGATCTGAAGATTTTCTTAACACCACCATGGTATGTGTTTAATTTTTTGTGTATGTAACGTAGTGATTGAGCATTCCATTCGCAACAGCAAATACTTTTTAACTCAGAACCATATGGCTGCAGAACCAGTCCGGTTTTGCAAACTCAACCTTGTGCTCCAGGCGGCACTCAGGGCTCGAGCTGGGGTTGGCCTTCCCAGAAAAGGAGGCCCATTTGAGTTGAAATCCCCGCTGGTACATTCCTTCTTCGAGGGTAAATTCTTATCGAATGATCATTGTGCTCTTGCTCAATATCCTTTTCTTATTATTGGATCACAAACCCTGTGGATAATTCTTATACTCTGGTCGTATGTGAGATTTGGGTAGCCATCTTCTGGATTCTCGACCGGTACCCCAATTGGCTGCCCTTCAACCGCAAAACAAATCTTGAATCTCTGAGGCAACTCATGATCCAATGCCTGGTTATCTTGTATTTCCCAACTATTTATATAAAATCATGAACTCGAAGATATGATCGAGAAGGAGTTCCCGTCACAGTTTGCAATGATGGTCTCTTGCTATGTATCTGACAACAGTGCTGCTATTCTCACCTTCGCGGCTTGCTTTGAAATGTTTGAGTTTGCTAGGAAATGTGCTCCTTGCTCGATGAGTCGTGACCTTGAAATGGCATGTGAAAAATCATGATATCGAAACTGATGTTGAAGCTTTTGTTTGTTTTGTATTAATTCGACTATGTTTTGTTTCTGCTGCAGGTGCAAAGTAACTATTGGTCCCGTGCTGGACCAGTTGTGGAATAACTATCCTCCCTTGGTTAGAACTACAACAAGAGGGTTTTGCTTTCGATTATTCATGAAGTTTTAATATCCGGCATCCATGGCTGCACAGTACAATGCCAGAGCGAGGTAATTTGCAAATATAAAAAGGACGTATACCCTTATTAAAATTTTGAATCACAATTTGGGACAAAGGTTTATTGAGTTGACAAAATGTTATCAATGTGTTCTTTTCTTTTTACTCTCTCGAAGCGAATCAAAAGATGTTTTCCACTATGGACGTTCAGGTCTAGGTTGAACAGACCAACTTTCTCGTTGGTCATGAGCACCATCCAAGTTCACCATTTGTTTGGAATTTTTGCGGCCGTCTGATGAGCGCGAGGAGAATCTCTTTGGGATTTGAAGGTAACTTGTTTACGAAGTCTGTTTTTATAACGCTGGCTTTGTGTTTCCTTTTTATTCAGGATTCGGGATTTCAATTTGGCTGGGAGGCTCACTTCTACCGATGCCCAAAACAGGTTAAGTTTTCAACAACTTCATCTTTCCTGGCCTGTGAAAGTGAAAAAGATGGTTTGTTTGAATTCAATTTTCACAATTATGGTGTCCAAAGGTCTGTCTATAAATGTTACCATTGTCTGATCTATCACAAATACTAAAGGAATTTTACATAGAATGCAAGCATGAAAGCAGAGGAAGATGGTGATGGGCAAAGATCTGTTGTATCTCTTGCTGTGTATTTGAAACTTTTAGACAAGATTTAACTATAGTTTAACTCTTTTGGCTATAGATAAACTGGAAGAGTTTTCAGAGTTCACTTAGATTGATCAATCGCAACCAGGTAAAAAAAAACCAGCTATGTGTCTTTTTTACAAGTCTGTTTTAAGGATAGAGAAACATCATTGTGCTATACTTCAGTAGTGTCTTATCGCTAAAACATTCATTTATTATAAAAGCTCATAGTCTAAGGATCAGTATGATCCACGTCTTATTGAAAGAAGAAAAAAAGATGCCATCTCAGCAACGATTGTCTATCTTTGTTCTTTCGTCGTCAAGATTCCTCTTTTTCCCTAAAAAAGTATTCCTCTTTTTCCCTAAAAAAGTATTCCTCTTTTATATTCATAATATATTTTTTAAATCCTTATTACAGATATCTTCGGACTATCAGTGGTATATCTGTACACCTGATCACTTGTTGCCCATAAAAATAGTGGCCTTGTGAACTTAATTGAGATTTTTGTTTATTACAATTCAGCAAAGGATTTAAGGCCATTGACCATTATAAGCTCTCAATATTTTGTTAATCGACCAATTTCAAGTATTTATCCTCTGTTAGCAATCACCGTGTGAATTCAACCATTTTAGGGGTCTGTTAGTCATTTTATTTTATTCGATTTCCTTATTTGTGACTAATGATGTCATCAGTCCAACCAGTACTTTGGCGGAGGTCGTCGAGCTGCGTGGCAAGCATCACCGTGGGCCCCATGAAGCGGCTATCGGGTCAGACAAGGGGATTGCGTCGATTTATTATCCGGATTCCATTAGTTATTTACGAATAAAACTCAGATTTATAACCCAGATTTCATTAGTTAATTAAGAATACAACTCGATTTTGTTCAGATGCTTAGTTGTTTCTGCATGGAAAAATGGGAAATATGAGAAGAGAGGTCTTTCAAAGTGGAGCGGACGGAGATCGTCGAGCTGCGGGGCATTTCCGGCTTAAAACAAAATTAGTGGCAGACGATCTGGGATCAATATCATGGCTTAAAACAAGATTAGTGACAGACGATCTGGGTTCAATATAATGATATTGACGATCACATTGGTATTAAAAGGAAAGGCAAAATAAGAGTAGGCCGATGTTTTTTTTTTTTTTTTTCCTCCCACACCGCGCTTCTTTTTATTCACAAACGAAAAAGAGTCGATGAGAAAAAATAACTGGGAGAGTTAAACTCTAATTTATATATTCATCTTGTCGAGGCAGTCACAAAGGATAATTTTAAGTACATTATACTTCATGAACCAATGCAATATTAAGAGAATTCATCTACCATTTAACGGAGCGTGTACGAATTAGAGTTTTTTGGTTTAGGGTTTAGTGGAAACGGTTTGTCATCGAGGATGAAAAGACTAGACATTATTGTGATATTCAGTTCTGATTCGCTCGTGTCGTCGGAGGTGAGTTTCAATGCTAGAGCCGGTAGGTGTTCTTCGATGATTCAGAGGGCCTGCTCATGCTTATCGAGTGTGGAGTACTATGTAACAAGCTCCACGTAATGGTTTATCAAGAGTTGATTCATGCTCAGTAAATTCTAGCTACTTGCCAACGAACAAAAAAAAACTATCCATCGTTCTACTTCTCGAGGTGTCGTGTAATTTTAGCATTCTCTCCCATTTGTAGCTCTCAAGTATTCATATAGAAAAAAAACGATGGAACTTCGTTTACACGCAACAAAGTTCTATACAGCCTAGCAGTGATCTTTATTAACTTGAAGCAAAATTAATCATAAGTAATTACAAAAAGAGTAAACGAATCACAAGGTAAGGAGGTCTTTCAGTATTTGGTTACAGCTACAATTCTACATACCTCTAATTTCACCGTTTCTCACATTCTGATACCTTTTGTTACTTTTCCACACCCCCAAGAGGGTCTCATTTTAGGATCCTTAGATTACACAGATTACCTCCTGCTTCATCGGTTGGCCACGTCACAGCAGGCCACATCAGCAATTAGGTGAACCTAGGAGAGACCTATTAGATCAGGTATAGGATCAAAGGACCGTTAAACTGAATGTGTGAAATTATAAAGTTGATTCTAGTATGTCAGGTCTAAAGCACGTACATCTGAAACCAGTTAACACCAACTGTTATTAGGAATCTGTATACTTGATTAAATAATATTCAGAATCATACACGCTGTTGATTAATGTCATACAAGCCAAAGCATCCAAATAGATGATCAAATAATTCCTCTCATCCGTGCTCTAATTTCTCACGGCTTGTCCTTGTTGGACAGTTGCCATTACTTGAGCCACAACAACAGCGTACTGGACCGCCGTATGCTGCGATGTGTATCGATCGCCGAGGCCGAAATCCGCAAAGTTTGGCTCCATATGCATGAACTGGCCTGGTAATGATCTTTTCGACACAGTCTCTTGCCACAGATCAAGAAACTCTTCCATCACTTGCCTTGACTTTTCCATTGAAGATACAGGGCGATACTCGACCTGAGATAGCCACACACATTTTCTTCAATGAATACAGATAAGTAAAAAAATTAAAAAAAAACACACACACACACGCACATACTTACATGAACAAACGCATCAAAGCAAGATGAAAACTTATTTCTTTTGCACATGACACCGAGAAACAGATCAAATGTAGCGAAAATGCTTGTAAGTTGGAAATGAGAAGTGAATGCCTAAACTGTATTAACAAAAAAAACTCTGTAGTTGATCAGGGCTTAGGTTTGACTCGGATCCTAGTGCTTACAAGTTGCTACTTGTTATGTTCTTCACACTTCAATGGTTCGAGAGAGAGTCAACTCTAGATTCCATATTGCAGTGTAAAAAATGTTATTTAAAAAAGAAGAAAAAAAAAAGGCAAAACTCTGGTGAGCATAAATGATATCATTTATGAGATAAAGAAGTTACCTCCATGACTATTCCTCTCAGAGTTTCAGAATGACTGGGAGAAACTTTCCCAACCCTCAGTTGGAAGTCTCCAAGTTGGTATTGAGAGCCCTATACCAAAAAAAAAAAATGATGAACAACAAAACTAATCGCAGAACTTGACCACGGCACCATAAATTAAAATTCCCTGTCAGAATTGTGAGATTGAAAACCTCGAAATTAAGTGAGACTCTCATTTTGTAAGACTGCAACTTGTCCATTATAGTCTGAATCGAAGAATCAGCCTCAAGAACCAATCTCTGGCCTCGAATTATGAAATAGTACTTGTTCGGTTGCTCAGGCACAGAAAGCCCTGTGAAATCGCGAGGGTAATCCGCAGCCGAAGTCTGGTCTGTTCCAAACGGAAAACGGAAAAAAATAAAATTAACGAATTTGACTAAAAGCTGAAATCGTTCAGACTAAATTCACTAAAGCGAAAGCTTTCACCTCGAAGGATTGGCCTGTAAAATGTGAGAGTCGCTTTCCAACGTCCGTCTTTGACTCCATTCAAACTCTCAACGCACTGAGTAACTTCGTTGACGATTTGACCACTCGCTGTTGCTCCCGCATTTGGTTGCCAGTGCAAAACCCTAGAAGAAGCAAAAAAAAAAAAATAATAATAATTAAAAACGAACCATGGCCACACTGAAGTTAAACTCATTAAGAAATTCGAAGATGGAAGAGGTTCACCAACCATTTGACTGGCATCGTCTTCGATTTCGAGACTTGAGATGCGAAAATGTGCAGAGACTTGAGAAGGAGAAAATGAAATCAGTGAAGGAGAGGACGAAAACAAATGGACGATGAAAGAGGTGAGAGTGACGGGACTCGTAAGGCAATGTTTGAGTTCAGTGCAAAACTCAGTTTCCCATAGTTATTTCGAAAGGCAAAAATAACAAATTTAACACAAACTTTGCCTCTAGCGCTCCCCAGGTAGCTCGTAACCATCGAGCCAACGTGGAATTCCAACATGCATCAGGGCAACCCAACCCAATTTCTATATTTGGTGTTAATTCAACACAACTTTTGTGTTGATTTAACATCAAATTTTTTTCCAACTCCAACCACAACACCAAATTTCACACTAAAAATACTATTCACCATTATTATATTATTAAAATAAAACAATCTCTTTATTAAAAAATATTTCAATAAATAATTATAATGGTGATATTTTTTAATTAAGTGATTAAAATTAGTACTTACCAATATTTAACAAAAATTAAGATAAATAAAAAAAGATAAATAAAAATAACATTACTAATTAAAATATTACATTTAAATAATTCAACATAAAAACATACATTTGAAAGATAGATTACATCGTACTAATTATCAGAATTAGTATATTCATTCCACAAATGCTCAATTAATGCATTTCGAAGTTCAATATGAGCGTCTCTGTTCTTGATTTGTCGGTGTCGAGCTAAGAATTGTTGAAATCGAGCATCTTCATCGGCTGACATCTCAACTTCAACATTTGGAACTTTGTAACCTATATTTAAATTTGTATGTTTTAATTGAACTTTGTTTTGATATTTTTGTAGTCAATTTATGAGTTTTTGTGTTTTATAAACATTTATAAGGTTAATATATGAAAAAAAAAAACCTTTGAATTTAATATGTTAAATTTAAAATAAATAATAAAAAAAAAAACAATGCCGTGTTGTACAGTGGCACGGCATATATGCCGTGCCACTGTTTAAATCACCAAATTTGGTGTTGGGTATCCCGTGTGATTGGAGCTGTTTTCACACCAAATTTGGCGTTTTGCCGTTGCGTATGAGATGCTCTCATCATTCGACTAAGGCTATTTGTAGCAAATTTATGAGCCAACATATTACAAACCTTAGAATAAAAATAAGGGTCCAGCGGTTAAATGGTTAAATAGAACTTAAAAGATTTGCAAAATAATTCAAATTTGTCAAGTATATGCAAAATGGTCAATGATTACATGACTAAAATTAATAAAGGCACGATTAAAATTAATGAAAGTAGGATTAAAATTAATGAAGGTATAATTAAATTTAATGATAATTTGGAAATCCAATTCGTGAACAACATGAACACCGACGCGTTAATGGCGGAACCGGCGATAGTCTTCTCAGGCCACACGTTCGAGCGAGCCTGCGCCGATGCTTGCAGGACCCTGAGCTTCTCTCCGACCATGTCCGACTCCTCCAGCGCGGATTTCACCTCCGTGATCCCGAACCTAGCTCTGAAATCCGCCATCGCCGCCTGATGCGAGACCTCCTCCGCCGGATCTGGATCGATCCCGTGCGCGAGGTCGGCGGCTATCTGGATCCGCGAGATCCAAGTGTCGAGGACGGTGAAGTTAGGGTTTCTTGGGTTTCGGAGGCAATCGGCGAGGCTGACTCCGGCGAGAAAGTCGGAGACGGAGGCGCCGAGGAGATTGACGATGCTAGTGTGGTGGCTCCGGCAGATGACGGCAATGCGCTGGCGGAGGTCGGAGTTGTCGATCTCGTCGAGGCTGGGGCTCCTCAGATCGGGGACGGGGCTGAGGACCGAGAGCTGAGCGAGGTTGGGGCTGAGGCTATTTTACCAAACTAATGAAACTATGGCTATTTTACTAAACAATTAGTTTGAATTGGCCCTTTCATACTAATTTTCCTAAAAATAAAATAACACCAACAAAATCAATCAACAAAGTTTATAAATCCGCAATAATAAAACCCGCATCAGGTCGTTGGGACCATCTTCGCCTTAACGAGATTGACCACCACCTCGCAATCCAATTAAACCACCATCTTTTCGAAGCTTCCGACATGAACCCGCAATCCAAAAACGACAAAAAGTCATGCATAAACGCAATTCGATTCCCTCCGAGATCTACTTCACTCCTACACACACCACCTTCCGATACATTCTAATAATTAAAAAAAATATAATTAACAAACGATGGAGCAAAAAACTCAACATGTCACTTTACAATGTAAAAGTGTCAAAAGGGTCGGACCGGCTTGGTCCTTCTTCTTCAAGCCCAAACGAGGTCCAGGCTCAGGCTCGAACCCGACTCAAACTCTTTTAGTAGAGGGCCAGGTTAGACCTATGGAATATGACCTTAGGCCCAAACCAGGACCAAGCCCTCGACTCTCGGGGCCGAAGACCGGTCCCGGGCCCAAGCTTGAAAAAGCCCTAACTGGGCCTCTTACATTCCACCTTCCGTTACATTCCAATAATTAAAAAAAAAAAAAAATTATCAGATGATGGAGCAAAAAGCCCAACATGTCACTTTACAGTAACAATGTCAAAATGGTCGGGCCGGCTCGGTCCTTCTTCTTCAAGCTCAAACGAGGCCCAGACCCAGGCTCGGGCTCGAGCCCGACTCAAACCCTTTTATTGGAGGGCCAGAAAGGGCTAAGAAATATGACTTTAGGCCTAATCAGGATCAAGCCCTTGACTCTCGCAGCCGAACGCCGACCCCCGGCCCGGGCTTGAAAAATGCATAAGCTGTGTCTCAAAAAGCCCAAATTATAATCATAAAAAATATAAAAATATTTTTAAAAATTAAAAAAAAAACACACAGTTTTAATCAAAATAACAAATATGTAAGTAATTTTTTTATATATATATAAAATTAAGAGGAATTGACAAATCTACCACCATTTCATATCATTTTCATATTTTTCACTAAAACCTTAATTTGAACAAATGTACTACTAAATTTTGGAGAGAGACTATTTGGTAACCATTTTTACCCTCATGGAAATATTTTCTTACAATCCCCCACCACTCTTTTAATGAGTATTTAATAGCGATACCATTTAACAAAGATAATAAATTCAGCTATGCATTTATATTGTCCTTTCTCTATCTCCTCTAAATCGCGTCTCTTCTCTGAAACCATCGGCTCTCATCTAAATCGCGCGTCCTTCCTGATACTCCTGCGTCTCTATTCTCTCTCTCTCTCTTTGTTTGTAACCCTCACGTCTCTAAAATCATCATTGTCTCTGAAACCCTCGCCCAAGCTCTAGTTCAACATTCGACGGCTAGATTTGCGTTTTCTCTCTCAAGTTGAAGATCAATGTTCGGTGTTTTCTTCCCTTTCAAACTTTTCTGTGGTTTAAAGGTAGTTTAAAGGTGCCGTGTTTTTTGTACGTTGTGGAAAAACCTGATATTTGTTTTTTCTTAACAAAGTTCATTATTTGTTGACAACGATGTCAACAAATGTCATAAACTGTTGGCAACTATTGTTAACAAATAATGGACTTTGTAGAGTTCAATGTCAACAAATGATGACATTTGTTGACATCTAAAGTCAACAAATAATAACTTTGCCTATGATTTTTTATACGTAGTGATGTCGGAGATTTATTTATTGTTCAAACATAGTGGTACTTGAGTTGAAGCTGGTATGTACGTAGAATAAGGATCTTTCGGAATTATGGTGCCGTATGCGGTTAATTTCCCTAGTTTGATGCAAATTATTTTCGCGAATTCACGCAAATCATCATCCACTCATACCGCTGGTGTTGGTGTTGCATACGCGATGACTGGTGCAGCGAAACTTGTTGAGAATAGTCCATCATCATATACCTCTTTTTAAAGATTTAGCATAAGTTTCATTTTATTAGGAGAATAATCAATCATATCGAAGTTAATTAATTTAACTCTTCCGTTAATTAAATTAATTATATTCTTAATTTCTCTTATATATTACAGTTATATGTATTTATGACACTAGTGTTCATTAGTATTTTTATACAAAAATATTAGAAAGTGGATATAAAATAAAAAATAAAAAAATAATATACATTAAAATAATTTTATAGTGGATAATTTTTAAAGGATTCTTGTATTAAAGTATTTTGTAAAAATATTATCCATTAATAATATAAAAATGGTATTCCATTAATAAAAGAGAAATTGCCCCATCTACTACCTATGTGATAACTTTTTCCTATTTTTCACCAAAGTATAATTTGGACACCAATGTCACTAACATCTATGCAAAACTACATATTTACCATTCACTTCTTACATTCTTACACTCTCACCAACACTCTATTTGGCTCTCTCTCTCTCTCTCTCTCTCTCTCTCTCTTCGCGTCAGTCTTATCTCTCATCTTTCTCGTTCTCTCTTCCCGTCAATCTATCTCTTTCTCTCACTCTCTCTTCTCTCTTCTATCTGTCCCCTCGTCAGACTGTTTTTTCCCGATCTATCTCTCTTTCTCTTTCTCTTTCTTTACCCCAAAGCCACCAGACCCAAGAAACCCAGGAGCCCGAGGACCAGCTATCTTTCTCGCACCAGCTCTCTAAACGCAGACGAGACCCAAACGCCGACGAGATCCAAACGCCAAACTCAAAACTCCAGATTTAGTCCAAGACCAAGTCGCGCACAAGGTTCGTTTCGATTTTTCCCTAAATTTTGTGGTTAAAATTTTAGGATATTGTTTGGGTATGTTAAGAATCTTCAGAGTTCATCAGTTGTTGACATTAGATGTCAACAGTTGACGTCCATTGTTGGCATCTAATGTCAACAAGTGATGAGAGAAATTGACTTCTAAACTCTTAAAAGTTCATCAGTTATTGACATTAGATGTCAACAATGGACGTCCATTGTTGACATCTAATGTCAACAACTGATGAACTTTGAAGAGTTTAGAAGTCAATTTCTCTCATCAGTTGTTGACATTAGATGCCAACAATGGACGTCAACTGTTGACATCTAATGTCAACAACTGATGCACTCTGTAGAGTTTAGAAGTCAATTTATCTCATCAGTTGTTGACATTAGATGTCAACAATGGACGTCAATTGTTGACATCTAATGTCAACAACTGATGAACTCTGTAGAGTTTAGATGTAATTTTCTCTCATCAGTTGTTGACATTAGATGTCAACAATGGACGTCAACTATTGACATCTGATGTCAACAACTAATGAACGTTGTTGACTCTAATATTGTCAAAAAATGCAGAAATGTTAGAAAAACACTCCATTGAATCTCCGGTGACAAGCTATGACGACTTCGAGCCCCGAAAGAGAAAATGTTCTAAAAATGAGGTACATTTTGATGCCAAGCAAAGCTGATTTTTTGTTATTATTTTTTATGATTGTAGACATTCATACCTATAATTGTAGACAATTACTAAAATTGTAGTCAATTGATGTTAATAAGGCAAGCGGATCGGAACTCGGTGATGCACAACTCACGGAGTTTCAAATGAGCCAGGCTGAGTACATATGGTACTTGAATACTTTTTGTAGTGAGACTGAATCGGATCCGATCATGTATCTCGAAAGGGTTATGAAAGAAATCCTCGGAGACGACTGAGAGACTCAGTTGAAGAAAAAATGAGATTTTATGGAAGTCGTGCCCAAGGGGACATGACTGTTTATGCTGAAAATCCAGAGAGAGAAACTCCTCTACTATAGGAGGATGAAGATTAACAAGAAATGACTCTGACGATGAATTCCCCACATCATTGGTCTAAACTTCGTAATATTTATATTTGTGTATGAGTTTTTGTATGACTTGAATGCCTGAAACTGCTTAATATGTCTATTTACACTATGTTTTATATATGTGTAATGTTATGAATTGCATGCCTAAGTGAAGAACTAAATTTAAATTCGTCCACTAGATGTCAACAGTTGACATCAATTGTTGACATCTAGATGGAGAACAATAAGAAATCACAAACAATTGTTGACATCAGACGTCAACAGTTGACGTCAATTGTTGACATATAGATGTCAATAGTTGACGTCAATTGTTGACGTATAGATGTCAACAGTTGACGTCTATTGTTGACATCTGATGTCAACAGTTACCGTCAATTGTTTACTTTAGATGTCTGAAATCTGCATACAAGTCGGAGATCACAAATAAAGTTCTCAATAAACTAAGAAATCAACAAGAGTCACCACTGAAATGGTGGAAATCATAAAGAAGTCTGAAATTATTGCGTGGACAAAGGAGTAGCACTATTGCATGTTTGACGATTGTGGCCGATTTGCCCGCAACGCGTACACTTGCGCCTAATAATATCTTCACCTTGATAGGGTATTCTTCTCTTTTTTGGCCTACCGGCGGCACGTGTTTTGTGTTGAGGCGGAAGAACTTTGATATTCTCCACCTCGGCGGGAATATTCCAACTCGAAATGTCGCCATGAGGATGATGTACACCTGCGTAGGTTTCCCGCAAATACTCCGTAGAGTAGAATTCGGAAATGTAGTTCTCAACTTAACGGTTACGTACTCGACATGTTGCGATTGCGTGTGCACAAATAAAATTATGAGCCTGTCATCGCCCACATGAGCATGTCCTCTCTTCTAAATTAACAGCATATACAATCCCCTCTCTGTCTACGACCTCAAACTCGTCGACTGATGATGGCCTCACCTAGTAGAAAACATAATTTCATCAAAATCTTGTACAAAACATGAAACATACAATAATTGTAGACTTTACATGTCAACAATAGATGTCAATTGTTGACATCTGAAGTCAACAAAATCTGTCAACTGTTGATATCTGTTGTTGACCATACGATGTGCAACAATACATGTCAATACAAGTCGAAGATCACAATTAGCGTATGAAATAAACAAGTCAGAAACCATTTACCTCCATTCGAACAGCGTATGCAATGTACTTGTCTGCTTTGGCATGGTATACTTTTGTTAGGAGCGTGTTTGTTTTTGCCGCAGCGTCTCGACGTTCATAAACCATTTCATACTTCTCTCTCTCAGCCAATCCATCAACTTCGAAACTGGAAATTGTCTGACTTTTACATTTAATGCATTCAATGTTTCCGCGTTGTTGTTCGTCATGATACCGTACCTCTTTCTCCTGAACATGCATCGTGCCCACCTTTGATACCCGACATCATTAGCTAAGTATCGTCGTATTTCGGGATTTTCAGCGTCCAACATGACCATGAAACTTTCAAATTCCCGCTGAGTGTATGCCTTCGAGGCACCGTAAAATTTCAACTTCACCTCTTTCGTAATCCCCTTTAAAGTAGTCTTCAAATTACCGTGAAGATAGTACATGCAAAAACCATGATCATAGTTCAGAAATACCGTCTTGATGCCATTGATTATGCCAGCGTGCCTATCAGATACAAATACTTGCTCTTCCCGTTCCCCAATTGCATCCTTCAATTTGGCGAAGAAGTAAATCCAAGTTTCGTTAGACTCTGAAGGACCAATACAGTAGGCTCGTGGAAAAATTTGTTTTTTTCCGTCCATCCCACAGGTCGTATACAGCATTCCTTTGTAATAGTTCTTCAAATGAGTACCATCGACGATAATCACGGGTCTTACGTACTTCCACCTCGTTCTCCATGGGCCGAGTGACATGAAAAAACTAATAAATACGCCGCCCTCACCAGTGACGAGGTCAAATAAAGAACCTGGATTCTTAGTCTCGATCATGTACCTTAGCTTAGTATCGTCGTATTTCGGGATTTTCAGCGTCCAACATGATCATGAAACTTTCAAATTCCCGCTGAGTGTATGCCTTCGAGGCACCGTAAAATTTCAACTTCACCTCCTTCGTAATCCCCTTTAAAGTAGTCTTCAAATTACCGTGAAGATAGTACATGCAAAAACCATGATCATAGTTCAGAAATACCGTCTTGATGCCATTGATTATGCCAGCGTGCCTATCAGATACAAATACTTGCTCTTCCCGTTCCCCAATTGCATCCTTCAATTTGGCGAAGAAGTAAATCCAAGTTTCGTTAGACTCTGAAAGACCAATACAGTAGGCTAGTGGAAAAATTTGTTTGTTTCCGTCCATCACACAGGTCGTATACAACGTTCCTTTGTAATAGTTCTTCAAATGAGTACCATCGACGATAATCACGGGTCTTACGTACTTCCACCCCGTTCTCCATGGGCCGAGTGACATGAAAAAACTAATAAATACGCCGCCCTCACCAGTGACGAGGTCAAATAAAGAACATGGATTCTTAGTCTCGATCATGTACCTTAGCTTAGGTAAGAATGCGTACGACTCTATGGAATTGCCGTAGAGGAACTTTAGAGCCTGCTCTCTGGAACGCCAAGCTTTTTTGTAAGACATAGACACCCCGTAATCCATTTGCATATAGTTAATTATCTCTTTCGGTTTGCACATACCCACGCTTGGATCAATACACTTATGCTTCACAACCTCTCCTATTACAGTACTCGTTGCTTGCGGGTGACGTCCTTGTCTTACGTTCAGGGCACAACTGTGGTCGTTGTCGAACCCAAAACATGAAAATTAAAACAAGTAAAGTTTTTATCCTTGTACAATGCATGTCGCTCAATAAATACGGGGGAATGACCATATAAAATAATAGCCTCATCCATGTTTGCGCCTTTCCTAGTAGATGAACTTGGGACGCTCTGTGAATTCGGCGTAGACGGTGATGAAGGAAGAGAGTTTTGTGAGGGTTGATGAGGAGATCGTGGTGGATGAGGGGAGTTGCGTGGTGGAGGAGTGGATCGTGGTGACGGAGGGGAGTTGCGTAGTGGATGAGGAGTTGCGTGGTGGAGGAGGAGATCGTGGTGATGGAGGAGAGTTGCGTGGTGGATGAGGGGAGTTACGTGGTGGAGGAGGAGAGTTTCGTGGTGGAAGAGGGGATCGGGAATTTATAGGTGGAGGCGAGTTTCGTGGTGGAGAGCATTGTCGTTGTCGTTGTGTCTCATAGTCTGGCAACTTAATGTCATCCAATCTGAACGTACCACGAATTACCAAATCAGGAGTTGGAACCGAACCACACCCCTCCTCGGGTATGGATGGCATGTCGGAAACTCTTCTAGGCGGGTTTCCAACGCAACCACTATCACGGCTGTTGCGAGTGGATCCAACCCCTGGAGAATCGAGCCCGGATGGAATTTCATTTATTTCCAATATCAATTGTAATTTCTCCGTGTCATATTCTCTCCTCTTCCTCAAATATAAATAAACTTCTAACGTAGCGTCATTGGTTATCTCAACAGGTTTCATGGCACCAGCCATCGCGTATGCAACACCAATGGTATGAGTGGATGGTGATTTGCCCAAATTCGCGTAAATGATTTGCATCAAACTAGCGAAGTTAACTTCATACGGCACCATGATTCCGAAAGATCCATTCTCATGATAAAAACCAGGTTCAACCCAAGCTCCACTGTGCTTGAATAATAAATAAATAGCCGCCATCACTGCGTACAAAAAGCATAGGCAGAGTTATTAATTATTTGTTGACTTAAGATGTCAATAGTTGACGTCTATTGTTGATATCTGAAGTCAACAAAATCATTAATTGTTGACTTCAGATGTCAACAGTTGACGTCCACTGTTGACATCTGAAGTCAACAATTAATGAACTCATGTTGACGATTTCATACTAACTGGTGAACATACCCAGACCAAAGAGAACATTTGAATCTCTTTAAACTATCAAAATGACGTAGAACTTGAACTTTTTGAATCACGAAATTTATGGGAAATGAAGAAATGCGAGACAAACCTTGTGTGCAAGCTGGTCTTGGACGACGATCTTCTGCGCGGGCTGGTCTTGGACGACGATCTTCTACGCGGGCTGGTCTTGGACGACGAACTCGTAGGCGTTTGGGTCTCGTAGACGTTTGGGTCTCGTAGGCGTTTGGCTCTGCGTGACGTTTGGGTGTCGTGGGGGTAGAGACACCGAGGGTTTTAGAGACCGACGGAGAGAGAAAGAGAGAGAGAGAGAGAGAGAGAGAGAGAGAGAGAGAGAGAGAGAGAGAGAGAGAGAGATTAATGTGAGATATGAGCGGGATATGGAGAGTTGGTGTAAGTTGTAAGAAAAATTTAAGTGGAAGGTAAAAGGGTAGTTGTACATTTGAGTTAGTGGCATTTGTGGCCAAATTATGACTTTAGTGGGAAATTGGAAAAAGTTAGTGATTTGGTAACAGACGAAGCTATCTCTTATAAATGTTGCTCTTAAACGACGATATGTATGCGAACGACACGATTTTTCTGAAAAACAATAGATTTATTTATAACGTCGTTTAAGACAATGAAAAAAATTAGAAAACAAAAGGGGAAAGCGTGAGAACGGAAGAGATCCAAATTTTCGCCCACGCATCCGACGAGTCCTCTCTTGTTATTATTAACTTTGGTTTCGTTTTTCTTAAATATTGGCAACGTCTACGTTCGAGAGCTGGACAGAGCTAGGGTTCCGATTCCGAAGACCGTACAACAATGACGTGCGTGTACATACCGGTGCAGAACTCGGAGGAGGAAGTGAGAGTGGCTCTTGATCAGCTTCCCAGAGACGCTTCCGATATCCTTGACATCCTCAAGGCTGAGCAAGCTCCTCTCGATCTCTGGCTCATCATCGCGGTTCGATTTTTATTATTTATTTATTTATTTATTGCAGATTAAGTATTTGCGTTTAAGTTCAATTCTCAGTTGCGACTATAAAACCTACAGAGAGAGTACTTCAAGCAAGGAAAAAGCGAACAGTTTTGCCAAATTTTGGAAGAAGGTTCTAGTCCTGGTAATGTTGGATCTCTTAAAGTCTTATTTTGCCTTTTTTTATTATCTAGTTATTTTTGTAATTATTGAGAGGGTTCGATTGTGTTTGATCTCTTTGGCAGAAATCGATGAATACTATGCTGATATTCGATATGAGAGGATTGCTATTTTAAACGCTTTAGGGGCTTACTATAGTTATCTTGGTAAGATTGAGACCAAACAAAGAGAGAAAGAGGAACATTTTATTCAGGCAACGAAGTACTACAACAAAGCGTCAAGAATCGATGTGCATGAACCTTCCACTTGGGTTGGAAAAGGTAGTCAAACTTTGAAGCATATTATAGCTCCATTAACAACCATAATTTGTCTCATTTATGTTTCTTTGATCTGTGCATCTCAATAAACCTAATTAGAATAGATATGTAAGAAAATTATTGACCCCAAAGAAGTCTACTAGTATGAATTTTGGAATTGTTATGACTTAGGCGTTGTAAACTGTTTAGTTTTGCCAAACTAAGCTCCCCGTTTGTTCACCTCAATTCAATTATGTACATGTAGAATCGAATTTTAACAAAATTGTTGTTTGAAAGGTGACCCCAATTAAAAAGTTTATGCTCGATTCTATTCATGTTATAGACCAAAACATAAGAGCTGTTTGTGTAGTTGTGAGACCGTTTGGTTTATTTCCAAGAGTTCCCGAGTTCAAGCCCCTCTATAGGTGCCCACCTAGCAAATGTTGTGAAATCAGGCGGGGGACTTAGGGACTAAACCCTAGTTCTAAAAAAATTAATGCTGTCGAACAAGATTGAAAATGGAGGTCTGACCATGAGTTGAATTTTAAAAGTATACATTTTTGTTGTTGTTGTTCCTATCACAAAAGAAAAACAGAGATGAATTCATTCATTTCTACATGTTTGAACACATTCAATATAAACTATCAATTCAAAATCGATATATCATCATAAGTCTCATTTGATCTCCAAATTTTATTAGTGAACTCTTGATTGGCTTTACAAACCTATGCTCCTGAACTTTCAGTAAATGCTCATAATTTATTTGTCCCTTGATTGGGTAACACGTTCAAGTTATGTCTGAGTTTTAAAGGTCTTAGCCTGTTTTTATTCACAGGACAGCTTTTATTGGCAAAAGGTGAAGTAGATCAAGCATCTGCTGCATTCAAGATTGTTTTAGATGGAGATCGTGATAGTGTACCTGCGCTACTGGGTCAGGTACGTCACATTGGTGATAAAGCCCAACTTTTACCGAATTTTTGTACGAATAGTTATTAATTGTGCATTTATGCCCAATTATTGATAATTGATACTTTCTAATATAATTGATACTTTCTAATATCACTAGATTAGGAAATTCTTTCTGTGATACTGAAGGACTGGGAACTTATGGTTAAAATAGAGCGTAGAGTATTGTATACTTAATCTAAAGCTAGCTTGAGTAGAGAAGATATGTTTTTGGTGGAATTCTTTATTTGTTTACTTTAACTTGTCTTGTTCCGAATCATGCAGGCATGTGTTCAGTATAACCGAGGGCAGTTTTCCGAGTCGTTGGAGCTGTACAAGGTTTGCATTTATTGTTTTTACCATCTGATAGTACTAAAAGAAAACATTGATTGCAACTTCTTGTGAACTTCTCTACGAAATTCGTTGCATAAGTATGCACACCCTATCATGGTGAAAATTGATATTTGCTGACTTTATCATTTAAATTCTGGAAAGAGGGCACTGCAAGTTAATCCCGGCTGTCCAGCTGCTGTAAGACTTGGCATCGGTCTCTGTCGTTATAAATTGGGTCAACATGAAAAAGCCCGGCAGGCATTTCTACGTGTTTTGCAGGCAAGCACTTATAGCCAATTGTTGATGTGCAAGGATGACTCATACTCTGCATCTTTCTAACTGATCCCATTGGCTATGGTTAATGTTAATTCTTGCAGTTAGATCCAGAAAATGTTGAGGCTCTTGTTGCACTGGCGATTATGGAGTTAAACACACATGAAGGTGCCGTTTATCAATACTTAGGAAAACGACCCTTTTGTTAATTGAATGTGCCCCGTAGTCATAATTTACTTAAAAACCTTTCAGTCTGATTCTAATGCAGTCCTATATATCTTCAGCTTCTGGAATTAGGAAAGGGATGGTATATATGCAGAGAGCTTTTGAGATATATCCATACTGCGCAATAGCTCTAAATTATTTAGCAAATCATTTTTTCTTCACGGGTCAACACTTCGTGGTGGAGCAATTGACTGAAACTGCACTCGCTGCTAGCAATCATGTACTCATAAAGTCACATTCCTACTATAATTTAGCGCGGTGTTACCACAGCAAGGTGGGACAAGAAATACCCATACTCTTGTATTCTCTTTTGCATACCACTCCAGCCTTGAATAAATTATAGAAAATGCTTATGTTCTTTACAGCTAGAAATAACATTCAAAATTAGCTTTGTGAATTGATTAATAAGAATGCTGGTCTCATATTTGCTTTCCGACAACAAGTCTCTGGCCATAAAATTCTACGAAGTTTGTTTTCAAGTGATGGTAGAGGATATTTTCTTTTTGGAACTTTATGTTTTCAGCTTTAACATATTCCCTATATATCTTTTCATTTTTTTTTCTTCGAGTAAAATATCTTTTCATTTTTCCTTTTACCCTTTGCTTGAACCTTTCATTTCATGTTTCTATCCTGCTGACATTCTTATTGCTGGATTTCAGGGGGACTATGAAAAGGCTGGATTTTATTACATGCGATCTGTAAAGGGCATCAATAAGCCCCTTGAATTTGTATTTCCTTATTATGGTTGGTAACATCACTCTATTTAGTTTTCTATCACGAAACATCTAATATGTTATGTAAAAGAATATTTGTATAACCACACATGCACAGTTAGGATGATTTTAATTTTATAATGATGGCATTTTCCTCAGGCCTAGGGCAGGTACAATTGGAGCTTGGAGATTCTAAAAGTGCATTAGGAAACTTTGAGAAGGTTTTGGAGGCTTACCCCGACAATTGTGAGACTTTGAAGGTGATTTACAATAGCGAGTCCTATTGGAATTTGAAGTTGAAGAGCATTATCAATCTAAAGTTGAGCCCACTATCCAAGAGACTGCAGTTAATTGTTTTTTTTTTTTTTTTCCCCTTTCCCAATAGGTTCTTGGACAGATATATATGCAGTTGGGTCAAACAGAAAAGGCCCAGGAATATGTAAGGAAGGCTACAAAAAATGACCCACGTGATGCCCAGGTGATCTATCGCGTTGTTATATTGCTTTGGGCAGATTGTGGAATGTTTAGAGCGTTTTTGCATACGATATCAAAGCCCCCCTCAAGTCCCGTACTTGTTCTGATGCTATCGGAGTCCTGACACTTATGTATTTTTGGTGCTTGTTTTAAATGAATGAGATAATATGTTTCTATTGATAATCAAGGTTCCTCTGGGTGATCATATATTCCTCTTGTTGTGTTTGGGGTATACACATATGAATAGCTGATAAACATGTCGATAGAGTCATTCTAAGAATGGCTATCTGGTGGCCTTTGAATCTTTGTATTAGATGTGGTTGTGGGTTCAGTCATGAAAAACTCACGTAAAAACTTTTCTATAACCCCACCAAAAAGGGGAAAAAAAACTTTATGCTAGCACCATGCATATAGATCATGGTTGTACGTGATACATGTTTAAAGACGACTCGTTGAAATTTGTGTTCCTGTAGTTCATTTTAGTGACTTGACTTCTATTAATACAGGCATTCCTTGACTTAGGGGAGCTATTAATTTCATCAGATGCAGCAGCTGCTCTGGATTCTTTAAAAACTGTAAGAAGTTATCTCTTACTTCCTAACGAGAGACTTATCTTCATTTACTTATCAAGGCTCATTTCTCTATTTTATCACCCCCTTTTTTTCATTTGGAAATATCAATGTTCTGAAAATTGTTGTAGGCCCGTACGCTTCTAAAAAAGGCAGGTGAAGATATACCCATTGAAGTGCTCAATAATATTGGAGTTCTCCATTTTGAAAGGGGAGAATTCGAGGTTTGAATACTCACTGAAGTAGAGTCTGGTGAATTAAAATTTCCTTACAAGATTCTCAAAGCGATATCGTTTGAACATCTTTTCTTAAAATTTGGTTTGATTTTTTTTTCTTCTTCTTTTGGTTTCAGCTTGCTCAACAAACATTTAGGGAGGCACTAGGTGATGGAATTTGGCTTGCTTTTATTGATGGCAAAGAAAACTTCCCACCTGTCGAGGCTAGGGCATCTATCCTTCAACACAAACACATGCATTTGTTTCAGCAACTTGAGAAGGAAGGTCATGCTGTCGATTTGCCTTGGAATAAAGTTACAGCACTATTTAACATGGCAAGACTGTTTGAGCAGTTACATAATAGTGAAACTGCAAGCATTTTGTACCGTCTTATTTTATTCAAGGTATTCTTATGCCCTTGTATTTGGTCTAGTGCAAAGAGATTTTTCTTACCTTAAAGTAGACTACAGATCTTAACTTGATTTTAGTAGCCACACATATTTTCTTTTTCTCCTGCGGATGCTTCAATTGGTACTCCAGTTAATGTATTTCTCCTATTGTGTTTTGAGGTTTTGTTTGCTCAACTCATTTATAATATCTCTGCAGTATCCAGACTACATAGACTCTTACCTGAGGCTCGCTGCTATTGCAAAAGCTCGAAACAACACTCAACTGAGCATTGAATTGGTTGGTTACCCATTAGAACTCTTCCTGTTTTCAGTTTCTCTTTCTGTTTCTCATTCTCTTTCTAATGAAACACTCAAATAAATTCTTTAAATAGGTAAATGATGCCCTAAAGGTGAATGGAAAGTGCCCAAAAGCATTAGCTATGCTTGGGGACTTGGAGTTGAAGAATGATGATTGGGTTAAGGCAAAAGAAACTCTCCGTTCGGCTAGTGAAGCTACAGAGGGAAAGGATTCATATGATACACTTTCTCTGGTCTGTCAATGCTCGAGAGCTCTTAGAACTTTTACTATCCTAGAGCTAAAAATGTTCTGAAACTTGTAATATGTTGTAGTTAAGTATATAATCTTTGTTTCACACATTTTTTTTACAAAAAATTAGCGATATAAGCCACATAAACATAAGCGTTTGCGTTTTAGCCAACATTTTGTAAATTTCTCGGAAATAGCCAAAAACTGTTGTAAATATTTCGTAGATAGTCATATTTACTAGAAATTTACTCTGCGTTTTTTATTATTTTTATAGCGTAAATAGATTTACGTGGGTATTTACAAAAAATTAACGAAACGTTGATTATTTCAAAATTTCTAACGTTTCATATGGCTAGATAGTCACTGGATCCTTTTTTTTTTATAATTCAGGGTAACTGGAACTACTTTGCTGCTGTCCGTAACGAGAAAAGAAATCCCAAGTTGGAAGCGACTCATTTAGAAAAGGCCAAGGAACTTTACACGAAGGTAAATGATGCATTCTTTTTGTATCCGTTTTTTCTTTCATTTTCTTCCCTTAAGTATTCCAAGTCGTGCCTTTTAGTGGTGATATAGAATGTGTCCTCCAGATTCCTGAATTCTCAGTAGGATAGTTTTTTCTTCTTCGTGTATTCTATTGTGTTAAAAGAACAGAGGATAAGGTCTGTAAGGTATTCAAACTTTACATGCTTGCAGGTTCTGGCCCAACATTCTGCCAATTTATATGCTGCTAACGGTGCGGGAGTTGTATTTGCTGAAAAGGGTCACTTTGATGTTTCAAAAGATATTTTCACTCAGGCACGTGTAGTTTTCTTCATGTTTTTTTTAACCTCCACTCTTTTAACTATCATCGGATAAATGTTTGATTTTAATTTGTAAGGGCGTTATCGTTACCTATGTTTACTGCTCTAGGTTCAAGAAGCTGCCAGTGGAAGCATTTTTGTCCAAATGCCAGATGTTTGGATAAATTTGGCCCATGTTTATTTCGCTCAAGGAAATTTCGCATTGGCTGTCAAAATGGTTGGTCATTTGTATTTACATTGTACATCTCAATGTTTTTTACTTTGTTCTCTTTCGTAACCATTTGGGTGTGTTGATGCTACTGCAGTATCAAAACTGCCTCAGGAAATTTTTTTACAACACGGACTCTCAGATTTTTCTCTATCTAGCTCGTACACATTACGAAGCTGAACAATGGCAAGAGTGCAAAAAGACTTTGCTGAGAGCAATCCATTTGAATCCATCAAATTATGCACTGAGGTTTGATGCCGGTGTTGTGATGCAGAAGTTCTCAGCTTTAACCTTGCAAAAGGAAAAGAGGACTGCGGATGAGGTTTATCTTCCTCTTCTTTGCTTGTGATAGATTTTCTTGTCCAAAAACATTCCTCACTTTCTACCAGATTTCCCATACACATGCTCAAATGTGCTTTAAGCAGTGACCTAAGAAGCGGAAATAAATTATAGAGGGGGATTTGAACTGCCTATTTGTTCAAATAATGCTTTTCAAAATTTCTATTCATGATTTCTAGTTCGTATAAAGCTCGACCCACGTAGCTAGGGACTTGCGGGCTATGCGACCCTGCCATTGATTATAATTTAAGTTGAGATCTTGTTAATTTAGATGATTTATGCTACATTAAGATTGGAGCAGCTACACACCGTTTTCCACAGAATAGTTAGGGACTGTTATAATATAACCCCAATGGGTTGGACTAGCGGGTAGGAATGCTTGGATGTGGGCTTAGTAAAAAAAAAAAAAAAAAATCATGCTAGAGTTTGTGGCTATCGACTCTTAAATGAAACTAAAAATGAGGTGCGTCGTTCATGAAGAGGTTATATGGTTAATTCAGGCAGAGGTAAATTGGAGATGCTAAAGAAAAGAGAATACAGTTGACGATGGTCAAAAGATACCGTGGGCAATGTTAGACAATAGAAAAGTGATAGTCATCTTAACAGATAGTTCTAAGAAACAAAGCTTCGTTGTCTTTAGGGGTGGCCATTGAATGTTTGTTAACTTGTATATGGGCAATCTTTTATATTTTGGGTTTGAAGAATTTATTTCTAAATTATTTATATTTTTTTCTTCTACTTTCTGTGTATGAAAATTTATAGGTGCGTCTAACAGTGTCGGAGTTGGGGAATGCTGTTCGTGTATTTAAACAGTTGTCTGCCTTTGCTGCTTCAAACCTTCACTTTTATGGGTTTGATGAGAAGAAAATTGAAACTCATGTCGATTACTGCAAGCACTTACTGGAAGCCGCAAGAGTTCATCTGAAAAATGCTGAACACGAAGAGCAGAAAAACAGGCACAAACAAGAAGCTCTCCGTCAGATGGCATTGGCTGAAGAAGCCCGTCGTAAAGCTGAAGAACAAAGAAAATTTCAGGTCTTTCGATCAAGCTCTTACCCGTAATTTTTTTATATGATAAATGTGCAATTGACTAAGTATTTTAGAAAAATGACTACTTTGTCGGAATCAGTTGGAAAGGAGATTGCGAGAGGATGAGCTGAAGCAGGTGAGGCAGCAAGAGGAACATTTTGAACGAATAAAGGTAAAATCTCAACTGAACTGTAGTCACTGATCCTTGCTTATTGTATAATTTGCACTTATGTTAGCTCTTCCTGAATGGTGATATATCTTAATCGCATGCGCATTTCACTTCACTTTGCTTTGACAAGTCTAAAGATGTAATGAGATGTTTGCTGGAAATTTTGTATCGTTCAAGGTGGTTGACAAGATACGTTCGAGGTCATCCATTCTGACGTTTTTTTATAATTAATTTGTTAATTTCACCAGGAGCAATGGAAGAGCAGCACATCTGGGTCTAAGCGCAGGGATAGAGCAGAAGGCGATGATGAAGAAGGTGGGCAAAGTGAAAAGAGGAGGAGAAAAGGTGGAAAGAGGAGAAAGAAGGACAAACGGTCACGGTACGAGCCAGAGGACGCCGAAGCTGAGACGATGGACGACCAGTATGAACAAGAAGATGAAGACGCCAAGTTAAATTACGGGGAGTCCGATGGTCGGCTCAATGATCAAGACGATTTTGCCGAAGAAAATGCCCCTGATCCTCTTGCAGCAACTGGATTAGAAGATTCAGATGCAGAGGAAGAGGTGAGAAATCCTTATTTTTTTATTTAAAGTTTTAATAAAGGCAATAAATACATACATAAAAATAACCCGGTACATATTCTCTTTCGTTTCTTGCTTAATAAAGGCAATAAATTATACATAGAAATCTGAGATGCCTGAACCAGACAAATACACTCTTTCGTTTCTTGCTTAAACTGCTTTCATTTTTAACCCACAATATATATAGTTAATTGATTAAAACAGAAAGAGGATTCAATTCAATTCAATACTCGGTTAAATAAGTGGGTTAATGCATAATTTTGTAACTGGGTCTGTTTATTCCCATCCGAACTTTGTGGTGTGTTTTACAAATCCTTGATTTTGTAATGAAGGCGGCCGCGCCAGCAAATCGACGGAAACGTGCATGGTCAGAGTCCGATGACGAGGACCAAGTAGGGCCCCAGCAGACGGAGCCCGGTGAGATTACGGAAAATTTCGCAAATCAGGACCAAGAAGGTGCCATCAATGGCGACGACGAATGAGCGAGTCATTCACCGTTCTGGATTTTATTACACTTCATTTTCTCTAGAGACTGTTTACCTAAAAGCAGGATATTGTGTAACTGGGGTTTATCATGTCAGCAAAGGGTTTCATTTCCTTGGGCAAAAGAAAAAAAACTGGACTTGAAAATTCAAATTAATCTGTGTCTTTATTGTTAGTGTTGACAAGAGGAGGCATGTTGGGTGGGTGAGTGAGTGAGGCTGAGGACAAGGAAAGCAGATTAGTTCTCTGGTGACTGACTAAAGTGGAAGTCTTTTGAAGCTGCAAAGGCTGTGCAAGTCTGAAGTCTGCCATCACTTCTTTGCTCTTTTCGGATTAACGCAACCACTCAGATGACAAATGACAGATGACAGATGACAGACCCACTCACTTTGCTCTCTCTGAGTCTGATACCATTTTGGACTGTCTGCTTTTGTGTCAGACACATCTCCTCTGCGCTGTTAGTGACCGAATAATTGTCGTGCACTCTACTGTACTACTACTGATTTTTGCAGTCTAGATTTATTGCACCACATGTATAGTCTTGTAACTTCATACCTACTTTTTCTAATAGTTATTAGGGATCAAGACTATCCCTTGTTTTTAATTGAAATGCGAGATTTATCCCCTCTATTTTTAGAAATATCAGACATATCCCTTCAGTTTAATATAAATGACAAATATATCCCCTAAAAAAATGTTATATTAGAAATATAAGCATTTTCGTTTATTTTTTACAAAAAAATAATTTGAAATCCCCTAAATACCCTTAATGAAATAATTTTTTATCTTCTATTATATATACAAAAAAATTAAATTAAAAAAATTTCTTTATAAAAAGTTAAGGTTTTTTTTTATAAAAAGAGATTTTGATTTTTTTTTAAAGAAAATAGTAAATAAATATTTATTTTATTAAGGGTATTTTGAGGAGTTCAAATTATTTTTGTAAAAAATAAACGAAAAATGTGATATTTATAATATAACATTTTTTTAAGGGATGTATATGTCATTTATATTAAACTGAAGGGATATGTCTGATATTTCTAGAAATAGAGGGGATAAATCTCGCATTTCGATTAAACACGAGTGGTACTCTAGATATGTTCCCTAGTTATTATCTACCCTTTTCTTCCTTTGACATAAATTTTATATTTTAAATGCTTATTTATCACTATCACCGAAATGAGATTTTTTTTACTTCTAGTTCTACTTCTACTCATCAAACCTCCATAAGCAAGTTCATTGTGAAATGTATTGTATAATGTACTTTCTTATGGCATCTATGAGACGCTGCAATACTTCGTACAAAAGAGTTAAATGACTTCACACGAACCATAGAGGCTATCCCCATGTATTTTTGGATCACAGTCCTCTTGTTTAGGATATGTAGAATCGATAAAAGAGAATTTAATGCCTAATTTCAAAAGCGAGTTTGAGTCTTCTCTCTCTCTCTCTTTTTTTTTTTTTTTTTTTAAAGAAGCGAGTTTAGATCTTATATATATATATATATTGTCAACATAACTTCATTGAGCCCAGTAGGGGTCAGAACTGACATACTAGCAAAGTCGTGGGGCTATAGGAACCCTCAAATGTGGCTCTAGCTATAAGAATAATAGACGGAAAGCTTTGATAAGACTAGGGAAGACAAAATATATTGTAATGAAATAACAGTGGAACATAAACATACATAGATATTGACCACATTGGATTCTTCACTAAACATAATTTAAATTTAAATTTAAAAAAAGAACGCAAAAACATATGCATTAGACTTAAAAAGAAGATAAGCGAAACACAAAAGAAGGAAAAGACAAGGAGGAGAGACCAAGTACTCCCCCGAACCTCTCACAGCCAAAAAAAAAAAAAAAAAAAAAAAAAAACCACGACCAGTCTTTAAGTACAATTTTGGAATCCCTCGGAGACAAACCAGTACAGCATAACTCAATCAATCACCTGCACCCAAAAAAAAAAAAATACATTTAGCCATGATTCTCCGTCCAACGCAAACAAAGGGCCCAAAAAGAGTAGAAGAAAGGTGAGTTAAATCACAAATGATTTACCATTACGAGCGCTAGAAAAGATAGGGAAGTCGTAGGAGGACTTGGGCATGGAGATAGAGAGCTGTGTGGTGGTATTGTTAGACGACTTGTCGTCTAAGTCAAGCCACGAGCCCTTTTCCTTGACCGGACAGTCATCGAAGAAGTGGATGGTCCTCTGAGAATGGTCTTCTCTTCCGTGATCGCGGATCTGAGTCGAAGAAGAACAGCTCATCGTGAGCGGTGTGAGCTGCCAAGAATCGTCAATAATATTCCGATGATCTCTCGAAGGCTCTTCCGAGAAAAACGCGTGCTCGTCAACCTCCTCTTTCACCCCACCATTGTTGTACACGTATCTATTCCTCCTTTTTCCGACCAACAAAAAAAATAAAATAATAAATAAACACAACGTAACAATCACCACAAACAAACAAACAAACAAACTATCAGAGACATTAACATTGTAATAATCTCACTCACTCACCTCATACCAACATCGGAGTCGAAAAGCAAGGACGTACTATTATTATTGCTCACCCCGCTCGGCCGCGACGCGGAAGAGGAAGAAGAAGAAGAAGAAGTGTGGTATTGGTAAGCAAAAGAAGGGCTTTGGTCAACGACATGGGCGTTGACTTCTCCGTTGCTGTTGTTGCAAGGGTAATAATGGAAACTGTTGCTATTACTTTTGCTGGATGGCATTGGAGGAGGAGTATTAGTACTGGTATTGGTCGTAGTTTTGAAAACTTCCACAGGCTTTCTTGAACGGTTTTTGCCTCTGTGCATGTGTCTCTCGCAGTACTTTGACTCGGGAAACGCCTCTTTCGAACACCTCCATTTTTTGCCGTCTGTTCTTCTGCACCGTCCTGGCTCAGGATCTACTTTCCTTCCCAAACCCATCTGAAAGCAGTTCCACCCAACTGTTGAGCACACAACCACAGAATAATATTACTAAATCGTATCATCGTATCATATAAGACAGTTAAAAGAGTCTTGAGTTGAGTGGGTTAGTTGTTATACCATGTTGAGGGTTAGGGTGGTGAGAAAGAAGGAGCTTGTTGTTGTTTGGGTCCAAGAAGCTTCTTTTGATGGCGAAGAGAAGGTCTGGAGGGATGGGAATCCCTGAGACCATGTACTTGAAGATCAGAGCTTGGTGCTCAAGCTCTTGCCATTGCGTCGATGTGAATGGGAACTTGTTGTTCATGCTCTTCTCTTCTTCTTCTTCTTCTTTATTTTTTTTTCAACTTTTGATATGTAAATTGTAAAGCTTATACAATGCAGAAGGAAGAAGCAGAGGAGAAGAAGGCTTTGATTTAAAGGCAAAGGAAAAGAGAGATAAGAAGACAAGGCTTGGTACTTGCTGAAATGAAACAGAGGAAAACAGTAGAGTGTTTCCGTGTATGTGTGTTGTGATTATTACATCTACGGAGAGAGAAAGAGAAGGGTTTTAGAGTAGAATAGGTATATTTATTTCAGGGACCATTCAGCTGCAGAATCTTGTGTGTGTGTACATGGATGGAACTAATGGTTCTGATCATATCATATACTGCTTGCATGCCCAGTGCCCACTTCTCTCTCTCTCTCTCTCAAATTTTAAATATTTTTTATTATTATTTTATTATATATTTCTGTCTGTCCCTCTCTGCTCTCATATATTGTGATGACTCTGAACCATCTCTGACGCCTCTGGTTCCCTTCTGCCACATTCTGCACTCTAAGCAGTTCTTGTCCCTGACACCTCTACGGAAACCCATAAAACTATATCATTTCTTTTTAACATTTACTAAATGGATTGGTAAAAAAAAATAAAATAAAAATTAAATAATTACCCTACAAATTATATTAATTTTTTTTTTTTGTAAATATTTCGATAATTATTTTTTAATAACTAATTCAGTTGTTCCCTTTTGCAATACAAATGCAATAGATAGAAATTGATTTTCGGCCCGATTCACGAGTCCCGAACGATCCACTCACGTGATGACACGTGACAACAAATTGTCACGTGTCATCACGTGAGAAGATCGTTCGGGCTCGTGAATCGGGCCGAATAGCATCACTCATATATCTATCTATCATGTATTATGTTGGGTGGTTGTGTACTATATATATATATATCAGACTACAAGAGTTGGTCTGTGTGAGAGCGGTACGGTTCTGAGGCTTTTACTACTGCTTACTTTCTTTCTTTTTTTTTTTTCTTTTTTGCATCAGTCACAACTCACAATAGCACTATTACTACTTACTAACTCTTTCTCATCTCGTACCCTTTTGCTTCTTTTTTTTTTTTTTTTTTTTTTTGTTGCCTTTACCTCAGTAGCCAGTAGAGCTCGGCTCACTTACAATTTTACCTTTTTACGATTTGGGAAATTTATAAAATGCAAATCCAGAGACTTTCAGAGCAGGTATGTGCTGTTTCAGGGAGTTCTGATGAAATGTCTTGAGCACTAAAATAAGCGGACCCCTCACAAGTCTCAGACTTTTGCTTCCTTATTTACTGTCTTGTTAATTATTGCAGATTTGCTTTTATTTATCTTTTTCTCCTTTCCACAGTTTGGCTTTCAATGGTTGTGCTATGCCTGTGTGAAACTGATATTGGCTCGTTGCTTTGTTTGTCTTTTTATGTGAACCAAACCATCCACATTGTAACTTTGACTGAAACGTTAATTTTATCACCCCGCAAAATAGTTATAAGAATAAGACACATTTTTCAATCTTTGTGGTCATATGATCGTGGCAACTTTTTGCTCCACGAGACGAGAGACCATGCATTCATGGCAATTTAGCGCTCTCTCTCCCTCTCTCTCTCTCTATATATATATATATATATATATATATATATATATATATGTATATACTTACTTCCATTGTCATTTCATAGGGCTTTCTCATCATAACTGTTTTGACTTAAGTACATCATGTGGTTTCAACACGAATATGAAAATATATGGTTTTTTAAAGCGATTTTGTGGTATGAAGTCAAAACGCTTCTCATTTAATAGTTTAATTTGATATGTGTATTAATTTGCTTAAATTAAAGTTGAACTGTCTAATGTCATGGTTCACAATTCGGATGTTCTTATCTTCTTTTTAATTTTTTTTTTAAATAGAGTTCATACTGTTAGGAATTCCACATCGAAAGTGAATGGGAACTAACAGTCATTGGTTACTCCTCTCATTACCAATTGGTTTTAAGATGGAACCCCATGATACTTTCACATGGTATCAGAGCCCATTAAGCCCAAACGGGTATCCGATCCAATCGTTGGGATTCGGCCCAAGATGAGCGAACGCAAAGAGCCGCCATCTTGAGGGGGCATGTTAGGAATCCCACATCGAAAGTGAATGAGAACTAACAAGAGCTTATAAAGGTCATTGGTTACTCCTCTCATTACCAATTGGTTTTAAGATGGAACCTCATGATACTTTCACACATACCATTTTGTACTAACATGTTTAATCTTTTTGTTTTTGTTTTTGAAGGAACATATAAAAAAATTAAAAGGAAAAAGAATAATTACATGACACATAAATTGGGCCTCATAATTTATTGATTAGTGTCTTTGTTCATCTAATAAGATTGTCACTTAACAAACGCAAAGTACCACCGTCCTTGAATTTTGGGAAGAATTTCGAAAGATTCAACCACGAGATAAATATATTATATAATAACTTTTGTTTATTCTTCAAGCATGTGTGGATGGAAAAATTATCATATATATATATATATATATATATATATATATATATATATATCTCTTTTTTTTTCTTTTCTTTTCAGGTAAAGATTGATACTTTTCCTTCCAAGTTAGACAATCTAAATAGTGAGTTTGCACGTGACGAATTTATGTAAGTTATACAATCTAATTAGTGAGCTCGACCAGAGAGTAAAAAAAAAAAAAAAAGGGAGTGGATGAGCATGTAAAGTTTTTTATTCATCGTGTGGTGGGCAAGAAAAAAGAAAAAAAGAAAAACTAATTATGGGAATCAAATGTGACAGTCTTGTGTATTAGGTTGCTTCTCTATTATTTGTCAAAATTTCAGGTTTATCACGTTAAAACCTGGTTGTATGCAGAGTACTTTCTATTTTGATATAGTACATATATTTTAATGGTGGCGATGAATATGATAAATATTATTTTTGTGAAATTATGTAAGTAAAATATATTGCGGTAACTAATTAAGTGATGCAAACTTTTGGCAGTTGTACAAAAGCAGTGCACTGTGTGGGAACTGTTGGTATTCCATTGACAGGCGTTAACACATGCAAACTGACTTTTGTTTTTTTGGGCAACAAAAGGTCCCACTTTAGCGTGGGGGGTCTTAATAGTAAAATACTATTTAGCTTCATCTTCACCCTCCTTTCTATAAAATCTGTTTTTTATGCCCCCACCAGCATATAAGTACAAGTACAACATTATAGTATTATATTTATAGTATTGTTTGTGCACAAAGATGAACTTCCGAACAAACAATAAAACGGGATGACTAACTTGCTCTTTTTTCTTTGATTAGGTTGAAAAAAAAAAAGAACTTGATTGTATGTATGGAGAGAGATCCATTATACAATAAGGATCATAAAATTAGACTAATGCGATATCTCAGTCTAATTACAAAACTGCTTCTCTTTTGGGCTTACTTTGTTGCTTATGTACATTTGTTGACGTGGCATGCTGGAGTATTCAAGCCCGACATAATTGTCCTCTTTCTTAAATTGTTATAGCCCTTTAACTCGTTGAGAAACATAACAAAGATTATGTAATATAAATGTTGGATTTGAAGCCCAACATCATTTGCCGGAGGCCCAGCCCATTAGATCAGATACGACGTGTAGTAACAAGTCGTCACACAAACGACACTAAGTCTGTTGAGACGAGTGTGTTATGAGCGAATTGTTGATTGCCGTTGGATCTGGTCTAATCCGACGAATGAGACTCATCCAAGCAATGCTGAGTGTTATAAAAGAAGCTTTGACTGAGGTCTTCATTCATTAGACCTAATCTCTTCTATGTTTGCTCGGCTAGGGTTTGAGTGATTCTTCTCTTCATCTCTGAATATTCTGAGTGTGTAATAGAGCCTGTTCGATCGCCTTGATCGTGAGCTCCTTGTGTGAGTTGTTGTAATTGGTTCGTTGTAAACACTGAGTGAATATTGCTTGTGAGAGTGAGAGATTGTTTGTGAGAAGAGATTCGGAGGGTGTAATCGAAGAACTGAAGATAGTGACTGAGTTTCTCTGATTGGAGCTCAACGAGGATTAGGATTCAGGTCCACACGTTGTTGATTTGGGTCTGAACCTCGGTAATCTTGTTGTGTTGTTTACTTTCTTGCACAGTTCTGTTTTCGTGGTGTTTGTTATCTTGATAGTTCGTTGATTAGGTTATCAGTTTTAGGGCTAAAGTTTCCTACAGTGGTATCAGAGCCTTGTTTCTTGGTTGTTTTTGCTTCAGATCCTTGCCCTAAACCTAATTCTTTTCTTTCTTGTTAATCGTTTCTCGAACTATTTGATACTCGCACACGTGTTTGTTCTCTTGACAGGATACGATGGGGGTCAGACGAGTTGAAGTCACTGCGTTCGATGGAAAGTCAGATTTTGGTGTTTGGAGTACCAAAATCCGTGCCCTGTTGTCTCACCACAAAGTGCTTATAGCATTAGAGCCCAAAGACGAGCTCTGGTCTGAGGAGAACAAGAAACGAAAGGCGGAGATCGATGAAGAGGCGCACAATCTCCTCATTCTCAATCTTGCCGATGGGGTAATCAGAAAGGTTTTTGGGTGTACTACTCCCCTCACCCTATGGAGTAAACTCGAATCCCTCTATTCTAATCAGTCTGCACCTAATCTTGCATATCTTAAGGCCTCTCTTTTCTCTTATAAAATGGATGCTGGCAAATCTGTCGATGAAAACCTTGATGAGTTCCTTAAGCTTACCCTGGTGCTTAAAGGAACTGACCATGCGTTAGATGATGTCAGTACCGTTATGATCTTTATGAACTCTATGCCAGACAATTTCCAAGTTGTCAAAGATGCTTTTCAATATACTGGCACTGTACCAACTTATGATCTCTTTTGTTCTTGTAATGTATAAACTTTTGTAACCGCTCGACTTGTGAATTTGAATAAAATGGACGAGTTTTAATTCAAATTCTTGTTGCATATGAGACGTTCTTAAATTTTAAATATCTTGGAATATGATAATATTTAAGGTCGATGAAATTTCGGAATGAGAATATTCGAGTAATCCAATATTATTATTCGAAACATACTCGGAGATTTAAAAATCTCAAGAGTAAAGAATGAATTCCGAAATCCCTTAAATATATTCAAAATAACGAGAAATAATAATAATTTTCTCGGTTATTTTTCAGGATTATTTTTAATTAATTAAGGACAGAATTGTGAGAGTTTATTTTGAAAGGACTTATATGCAATATTTTGAAGGACGAAAGTGAAAGAAAAAGAGAAGCTGGGGTTGATTTGAGAGAGTTGTGGCAGGATGGGATTGGTCCACGTATGCACGCGTGGCAATGAATGAGGGTGTCACATGGCCACTTCCTCCTCAAATCCTTGCCACCTCACCCTTCTCTCTCTCTTCTCTATTTTCTTCTTCTTCCTCACGCTTCAATCGGCCGAAACCCACACCAAGCAAACCAGGAAAAAAAAAGAACTCTCTCTCGGCCGCTCCTCTGCTCGTCGCCGACAACCATCATCACCGCCATCACCCTCGTTCTTCTCCTTCTCTTCTTCTTCTTCTCCTTCGCGCGCCATCACCCAGCACCGAGCTCCACCGCGCGCTCCGGCTCGAGGAAGCACAGCACCGCCGAGCCCCCGACGTCGCCACCGCCACCTCTCACTCGCCTTCCTCTCTCTCCCTCTCCTTCGCGCGTCACTGAGCACCGAGCCTCTGCGCGCGCTCCGGGTCGAAGAAGAACGACGCCGCCGAGGACCGCCGTGACGCCGGAGCAAGGAAAAAACACCGGGAAGGACGCGAGAACCCTCCGAGGAAGCTAATCTCACGGGTTAAGGTGAGAATTTCGTTTCCTTGAATGAAAATCTCATGAGCTAGGGTTCTTAGATTCAAAATTGGGGATTTTGGATCCGGATTGAATTCAGTGAAATTGTTTGTTTTTAATCGATGTTTGAACTCGATTGTTGATGTTTATGGTTCGAGTTTAAGGATTGGATTTGAATTTCATTGGTTTGGTATGGATTTGGCCGAAAATGTGATGAGCTAGGGTTTGTTTTGGGGTTTTTGAATTTCTGCGTTTCAATTGATGTTTCTGAGACGTTTTTGAACCTGTTTGAAGCTTGGGTTTTGATGAATATAGCTGTTTGGAATTTTGTTGAATTTTTGGACGAATTTTCATTGAAATTCTTGTCTTGGCCGTGTGTGTTTGTTATCTGGAATTCTGTTTGGTTGAAAGTCTGATAGTTGCTGTCAATAAGAGGCTGTGATGATAGGTTGAGAACCTGTTTATGTTGGTTTGAGTGGTTGTTTTGGCTGAGTATGTTGTTTGGCCGATTGTTTGGTTGGTATTAGTGTTGGCCATAAAGCTTATGTTTGTTTGTGACCGTGAGCTTGGTTTTGGCTGGCTCGGTCTCACTGCTCGTGATTTTTCTGAGCCTCGATTTGAGTTTTGTGGTCGTTTCCGGTCAGTTGGATTTATGTTGAGTTCGCTTGATTGAGTTATGGGTTCGGGTTTTGAGTTATGTGATATCGGAATTTGGTTTTAAGATGTTAACTCGTCGTTGGGTTCCAGGTTTGATTTACAGACATTGACGGACGGACGGGAACCAGACGAGTCGAGAGCGTTGAGATTAGCCTCTGAAGATCTCAAGTTGATAGAGTTATCGAAATAAAGCTCGATTAACTCGTGAGTTTTAAATCGCTTACAGCGTTTAAATACTCTTATATATGTACTCTCAGTATTTAAATAAATAATTTAGAATTATTTATTTAATAATGTTTATGAATTTAATTTAATTATTCATTTGGAATTCTCGGTTATTTTTAATTTCGGATTATTTAATTTATTTAAGACTCGTGATTACTCGTTGAACATTATCTCGTATCACTCTCGATATGGGATACGCGAGTCTTGAATAAACCTCCGAAAAACCGGGGAATAATAAATTAAATTCTCGAATTCCGAACCGACTCTAATCCCGACAACGAACCCTACTCTCTTTAAGTAAACTCGAATCCAATAACTAATGAATGTTCAACTCCGGATGCTAGTTCTTCCGACGTTTCGACAAGCGCCAGGTGCCTCAAAGAACGTGTGAAGCAAGACGTCTTCAGGACTTGTCAAGCGTTCCATCGAACAATTCCGGGTAAGTGTGGAGACATAAGTCAACTACTTACCAAGGGTATAATCCTGCTTGATTGTGCATATGCTTGCTAGTAAACAAGAGTAGGTAAAGGCCTAAAAATGAATAAACTCGAAGATTAAGGCTTCGGCCACTCTTGCTTGAAACCTTAGCTCGGGTTCGCCCGTTAGGTTCAAACGCTAACTTGAACCAGCCTTGTTTGCTTTGTGTGTGGTTAGACTTCTCTTCTAACTCTAGGAAGTAGGTTAGAATCGAGAGGACGGAAGAGCGATAGACTCTCAAATTCAATCGAGAGTAGAGAGTTCGAAAGTCACATTTCGAGCTTTCAACTTAAAACACTAAACGAGCTTCAAAGGGAAACAATAATTTCTTTCGGGGTTTATCCCGTCACGCTCTTCCGTATATAAGTTTAACGTGTATGCTGCTAGCTGCAGTGCACCCAAACTTTAAACTCGTGTCGGTGGTACTCACAAGTCCCTGACTTGCGCTTGGCGGGCCATGTCGGTCCGTGCGCCGAGTACTCGAAGCAATGGGTGAAGGTCGCGCATCGCGAGCTCATTGCTTGCTGGAAGACTCACCGGAAGCTGCCTTGAGCACACCGGGGCGTAGTGGGTGATGGTCGCGATTCGCGAGCTCACTATGCCAGAGACCAGTGGCGCTGACGTCATGATGAAGGAAGTACCACTAGTGGATCCCAGACATGTGTTAAAACTTAGATCAGTTGACGACTGCTGCTCGAAGTTGAAAACTGGTCTCTAGTCGGACCAGAGGTTATAGCAGTGTGGAGTGTATAACCTTGCGGGACGGCTAGTATTCTAGGATGCGCGCTCATTAGTCACTTTTAGGTGATAGCTGCATCCTGCATTCTTGTTTGCTTGTTCGCACGTCATATGCTTTGCATTAGCTGCTTTTCTTTCATAGGCTAGACTCCCGCTTGCTGCGTCATTCGACTCATAGTTTTATGTCCCTTGGTAATGTAGATAAGGGCAAGGCGGCAATGTAGACGACCGAGAAGGAAACTGAGACGGAACGCGTATCTCTTGACCTACGGGCTATGGGTTCTGGCTCGGGAAGTAGACCTCTATATATATAATGTTTTGAATAATATCGACTCTTCCTTAAATAATATCCCGTGTATATATGTAAAGTCGGGAGCTTCTATGTACATATATATGTATGTATAAGGGTCGATATACGACTTCTAGTTCTAAAAGAAAAACGAAAAATTTCCCGAGATTTTCCGATAACCACTTTTGTTGTAAACGTTTCCGCACTTTTAATAATATCGTATTTCGTATATTATATGTTTTGTAAATTATGTATTTACTTTAAATGTTTTGTTTACATTATATTATTCATATGTGATATACTCCCGCTACGTGATGTTGGTTCCGTCGAGTCGCGGCTTGCGGGCGAGGTGACGACGCTCGCGGGTCGTGACAGTTCTGCTCTCAAGACTCGAGAACAAGAACTCAAGAATCATAAGTCTAAGTCTGGATCTAACCTGTTTGTTAAGTCTAAGACAGGAAATCAAGAAAAGGGAAAGAAAGGAAAGGGGAAGGACAACAAGACCCAGGCTGAGACCAGGAAATGCTATCAATGTGGAAAGACCGGACACCTGAGGAAGAACTGCTTCAAGTGGCTTGAGAAGAACAAGCCCCCGGGGAACCCTGAGACCAATCTAGCCTCCAGTTCTGGTGGAGCTCAAGAAACCTCTGAAGTCCTGAATGTGACCACCAAGTCCAGGATTGATCAGTGGATTCTTGACACAGGCTGCTCGTTTCACATGAGCCCTCAGAAAGAATGGTTTACCAATCTTTCTGAGGTCTCTAATGAGATAGTGTACATGGGTAACAATAATGCTTGTGATGCTGCAGGTATCGGGTCAATCACCCTGAAGATGGCAGATGGTAAGCTGGTCACCATGACCAAGGTAAGGTACATCCCTGGACTCAAGAGGAATCTGATATCACTTGGAGTCCTGGATGATGAGGGGTGCACTTATTCTGCTCAAAAGGGTAAGTTAATGGTCTACAGGGAAGGTAAGAAAATCTTGAGCAGCACTAAGGTTGCTGGTCTGTATATTCTGGATGGCATTACCCTTGACATGCAGGAAAGTTGTGCAGCAGTGGCTCAAGGAAATCTGTCAAGCACTCAGAAGTGGCACCTGAGGCTTGGCCATATGAGCCAAAAGGGTCTCACTGCCCTACACAAACAAGGTTTGTTAGGTAATGACTTTATCTCTGATCTACCTTTTTGTGAGCCTTGTGTTATGGCAAAACAACACAGGCAGAGTTTCCCAACTGGGACTCATCTGTCTAAGGAAATCCTGGATTATGCTCATGCTGATCTATGGGGTCCTGAGTCACATGAGTCTCACGGTGGGAAAAGATACTTTCTGAGTATTGCTGATGATTTCTCTAGAAGGGTTTGGACTTTTCTTTTAAAAACAAAAGATGAAACTTTTTCAAAATTCAAAGAGTGGCAAACCCTTGAAGAGAATCAGATGAACAAAACTCTGAAAGCTCTAAGAACTGATAATGGCTTGGAATTCTGTAATGCTGAATTTGACCTTTTCTGTAAGGACCATGGCATCCTTAGACATAGAACCGTTAGGTCAACCCCTCAGCAGAATGGTGTTGCTGAAAGAATGAATAGGACCCTTCTAGAGAGAGTTAGAAGCTTGCTGTTCACCTCGGGTCTCAGTAAATCCTTTTGGGGGGAAGCCTTAGCCACAGCTACCTACCTTATCAATAGGAGCCCAAATAGGAACCTTGACCTTAAGTGTCCCATAGAAATCTGGAGTGGCAGAAAACCCCAGTTAGGGCACCTTAGGATCTTTGGCTGTGCTGCTTATGCTCACACTAGGGATGGGAAGTTGGACCCTAGATCTCTGAGATGTGTCTTTCTAGGTTACCAGCAACAGAGTGGTACTAAGGGGTATAGGCTTTGGGATAAGAGCTCTCAAGGGGTTAAAATCATAATCAGCAGAGATGTTGTTTTTTATGAGAGTTTTTTCCCTTGTAAGACCAACACCGAGCCTAGTGTTCCTCCTGAACCTGAAACCCTAGGCAACCCTGTTGAGGTGGAGCTTACCAATCCAGAAAACCATGACCCTGACCCTCACCCTGAGCCTGATCCTATTGAGCAAGGCCACCAGGCCCCACCTGATCAGGAGCCTGATGATAATGCTGAGCACACTGATCAGGTGGAGCAGCTTGAGAGGTCTGCTCAAGAGGGTCTAGAAACCTACCAGCTGACTAGAGACCGAACTAGGAGAGATATCAGACACCCTCTAGATTCTCTTATGCTGACCTTGTGTTTACAGCCCTAGTTGCAGCTCATGAAACCCAGAACTCTGAACCTGAAACCTACCTGGATGCCATGAGTTCTAAGGAGAGGGTTAAGTGGCATGGAGCCATGGTTGAGGAGATGAATTCTCTGAATGTTAACAAGACCTGGATTCTGGTTGAGAAACCTAGCACTCAGAAACTGGTGGAGTGCAGATGGCTTTTCAAAATCAAAGAGGGTCTATCTGACACAGACCCTCCCAGATTTAAAGCCAGGTTGGTTGCAAAGGGCTATACTCAGAGAGAAGGTATAGATTTTACAGAAATCTTCTCTCTTGTGGTAAAGTTCAAGACTATCAGGGTCATGATGTCCCTTGTTGCAAGTATGGATCTTGAACTCGAGCAGTTAGATGTGAAAACTGCTTTCTTACATGGTGACTTGGAAGAAGAGATTTATATGAGACAACCTGAGGGCTTCACTGACAAAGCTCACCCAGAAAAAGTGTGCCTTCTGAAAAAATCTCTGTATGGGCTCAAACAAAGCCCAAGGCAATGGTATAAAAAGTTTGATTCTTTCATTCTAAGTATTGGCTTTACCAGGAGTAATTATGATAGTTGTTTTTATTACTCATCCTTGTCTGTTGATCCTATTTATGTACTTTTATATGTTGATGATATGCTAATTATAAGCAAGTATGTGGAGAAGATCAACAGGTTAAAGCAGGAGCTGAACACTGTCTTTGATATGAAAGACTTGGGTCAAGCCCGGAGGATTCTTGGAATGTTGATTGAAAGAAAAAGAAAGAACTTTTGGCTTAAAGTTCATCAGAAATCCTACTTGGAAAAGGTTGTGTCCAAGTTTGGAAGTTTGGACTGTAAGCGTGTACCTATGCCTCTTGCTCCACATTTCATTCTGAGTAAGACTCAGTGTCCAGCTTCTAGAGCTAAGATACTCAGAATGGAAAGTGTTCCCTATGCTAATGCTATTGGTTCTTTGATGTATGCCATGATAAGCACTAGACCTGATTTGTCCTTTGCTATATCATTGCTTAGCCGTTTTATGTCTAACCCAGGTCCTGAACATTGGCAAGCCCTTAAGTGGGTTATTGCCTATGTCAGTAGCACAGTTGATCTTGGACTGTGTTATTGCAAAAGACCTGGACCTTTTGATCTCACTGGATATGTAGATGCTTATTTTGCAGGTGACAGAGATTCAAGGAAGTCAACCACTGCTTTCTGCTTTACTTTGAGCAGGAATTGCATTTCTTGGAAATCCAATTTGCAATCTCTAGTTGCATTGTCAACCACAGAGTCAGAGTACATTACAGTTTGTGATGCCTTTAAGGAGGCAGTGTGGCTCCAAGGCCTTCTGAAAGAGGCTAAGTTGATTGAGAATAATGTTGTGGTCTATTCAGATAGTCAGTCTGCAATACACTTGAGCAAAAATCATGTGTATCATGAAAGAACTAAACATGTGGATGTCAAGTTCCATTTCATCAGGGACTTGATATCCACTGATGTTGTGAAATTGTGTAAAGTTGATACTGAGGATAATCCAGCTGATATGGGAACTAAAGTTGTGACTGTTGCTAAGTTCAAGCACTGCCTGGACTTACTCTTTATTGAATGATTGTTTTGCAGGTACCGAGTGATGATAATCGTTGAAGAAGCCAGACACTATATGAAGACTTCGATTGCATGGGCTGTTGGACTTCAAGGTGGAGATTGTTGGATTTGAAGCCCAACATCATTTGCCGGAGGCCCAGCCCATTAGATCAGATACGACGTGTAGTAACAAGTCGTCACATAAACGACACTAAGTCTGTTGAGACGAGTGTGTTATGAGCGAATTGTTGATTGCCGTTGGATCTGGTCTAATCCGACGAATGAGACTCATCCAAGCAATGCTGAGTGTTATAAAAGAAGCTTTGACCGAGGTCTTCATTCATTAGACCTAATCTCTTCTATGTTTGCTCGGCTAGGGTTTGAGTGATTCTTCTCTTCATCTCTGAATATTCTGAGTGTGTAATAGAGCCTGTTCGATCGCCTTGATCGTGAGCTCCTTGTGTGAGTTGTTGTAATTGGTTCGTTGTAAACACTGAGTGAATATTGCTTGTGAGAGTGAGAGATTGTTTGTGAGAAGAGATTCGGAGGGTGTAATCGAAGAACTGAAGATAGTGACTGAGTTTCTCTGATTGGAGCTCAACGAGGATTAGGATGCAGGTCCACACGTTGTTGATTTGGGTCTGAACCTCGGTAATCTTGTTGTGTTGTTTACTTTCTTGCACAGTTCTGTTTTCGTGGTGTTTGTTATCTTGATAGTTTGTTGATTAGGTTATCAGTTTTAGGGCTAAAGTTTCCTACAGTAAATAATAAGCAGTACATGTCATTAGTTTAGCTTCAATCATCTTTTTTCTTGTAAAGTCTCACGCTAGGCCCGGAGTAGGAAGCGCCTAAAGCCAACAGTCTATCGTAAGGCTCATTAAATCAGCCAATGGCACAACCGGCTTGGCCCTGATTTAGGCCGTCTCAGGACATGACCGACATATAATCCAACATGTGAAAATAGTCTTCAATAACCGTTTTTCGTATTTTTTTTTCAATATTATCCGTTGAGCTTTTTAGTTTTCATAAATAATCATTATTTTTGAAGTGTCCATTTTTTGTCTTTAATAACTGCTAACCAAATTTCAATAGTTGTTAACTATATTTCAAAAGCTGTTAATCATATTTCAATAACTGTTGACTAGAGTTCAATAACCGTTGACCAGATATTAGTAATTGTTGATCAAATTTGGAACTAATATGATATTTTTGTTCGCAAAAAATAAAAAGAAACGGTTACTTCCAAAACATTTTAAAAACATGAGTGAGATATGAAAAGTGACGCACGTTTTAGTCTAATTATGTAATTTTTCCATCCAACATTAGACACGTCCGAGGATAATTGGTCCGTGGGATGGGTTAGATCCACACTTCGCTCGACCAAGACGTTTGCCCGGGTTCAATCCCGAGTGCACAACTCAAACAACTACCCGATCTTGAAAGCAACTATGGGAGAGCATCCACGCATGAACTGCAAACGACGGACTAACATTATGCTTGGCTTGTTCGTATGGCACCAAACGAATGGCTGAGGAAGCCCACACTGCCAAACTCAAGTTCTCAAACACAGTACGAGCCCACTTACCTCATCAAGACCTTGGTCGTCTCTTCTCTATACTTAGGACGTAGGAGACCACATTTTAATCAAAGCGGATCTCATTCAATTGAATAAACTTGTAGACCTAGTATCTATCAGCGTCAAGAATGCTATTTTTTTTTTTTAATAATAAAAAGACCCAAAATCAGTACTTAATACTATTTTATAGAATATCAGTTGCTTCTGAAGTTTCTACCAGTATAACACTCTGTAGTTGACATCTTAATAAAAGTAGATCGTGGTAACAATATGAGTAAATTAGGGCAAGAGAGCGAACCAAAATTTTGATTACTCAATAATTGAAAAAATGGCCTGAATTCTAGCCAAAATCAGAACAATCTTAACAAAAAATAAAAATAGTTTGGAAGGAACGTGAGCCACTGTTTCCATAACCGAAATGTTCTTGTTTGAAATGAAACCGAAATAAACTTCTATTACGGTCCAGATACGTCACACATTGTTTTGAGGTATTCAAGTAAGAATATTCCATTTAGTATATAACCTCACTAGAGGAAGGTCGGAAGAAAACATATGCCAATGGTCTTGCTTAAGCATTTTCTGTTGCTTCATATATGCAGTCGTCCCAGGTAATCAATTTTACGCAAAACCGAAAGGGGCAACAGTAATTGTTTTTTTTTCTTTCATTTTGTTACAACGCATCTTTGCATCGTGTAAACAAAAAAAATTACAAAAACTGGACGACTATGTTTGATTCCACATTATAAATATACAATAATGTTCAGAAATGTTATAATTGCTGAACTGAGTCCTAAAACTTTTGCAGAGAAACTCGTAACAATGAACTTACATTCGATGCTACTACCTGGAGCGAAATCTTATAATTATTCCTTTTGAATGAAAGAGAGCACGAGATCTGTATGTACGGAAAAGAGTTGCGTGTCTACGAAAAGCTGCAAGTAAATATCGGTATCAGCTTCTTGTTACTAAGACACTTCAAGATGAACATGCATATCCTACAATTCTACGCACTTGAGTAATGGATTAACATTTTTAATCTTTTGCGGGCAAAAAACAAACAATTTATATATTGCGGAAGAAATTCCATTGTATGTATTCAAAGGCTCACAGTACAAGGTCCATAGTTAGCAAATGTAAATTATAAACCTAACAGAAATGACAGAACTTACCTTCATAAACGGTCGATCACGACTTGGGTAGGAGTCGATAAAGCTTTCCTTCAAAAGCAAAGATACCTAAACATTTTCAAGAAAAGGCATAATAGATTTCATAAGCAAAGTCCGGATTTACCATGAAAACGTGACTGATCAGTGTCCAGTTTCTACAGAATATTCTGCTGCAAAACATGCAAAGGCGAACCAACCTTATCATCATTGGACTGTACATTTGTAATAGTGTGGGAACGGAGGTTCGAACAAAGTGAATCCAAATACGCTCTCAACACTGAAAGGAATCCCTTGGCAGCTTCAACCTACGCCACATAAAAACCATGGAAATTATCAAATTCTACGTTTCCATGAACAAAAAATTTAGCAAGGAGCTACTTTTTTCAAGAGCCAATAACATCATTGAAAGAATGGATCGGACTACTACTTATAAGATGATGGGTAAGGTTCTCTAATTGTGAATATTTTGAGATGGAACTATATGTTACTTCACATGGTATCAGAGCGCCCACGAACTCAAACGAGCAACATGAAAAAAAAAAAGATACTGAGATCCGGCCCAAGATGAGTGAACTCAAAAAGTCGCATTCCAAGGATCTCACATCATTATATAATGAAAAATATCAAGTTCATATGGACATTAGTTATGCAATAAGCAACAGCAATGACTTTCTACCGAAAGCAAGAAAGATCAAACCTGTACATCCGTGCACTCATATATAGGCCTCTTCTTCCCCAAATAACTTTCTCCAACAAGCTTTGAATGATAAGGGCTTAGAGATGAAAGTAATTCCCTTTGTTGCGGAAGCAGCGGTATCGTAGGTGACTTCACCTGAGCAATCACACACATCTCAGTTAAAATCCAAATACCCAAAGAAAGATGAGAAATGTTTTGATTGTGTCTCCATTAAAGATGCTTTCTTACCTGGTTCTTATTGGCATCAACCATTATTAAATTGGATAACTTGGACTGAACTTCAGAGGTTTTGTTCTTTACACCAACCTACAGAAGCAGAAATGTGGAAACAGGAAAAGCATTACTATCAATAAATGAATAGTTGCAAGATAATAAAGGTTTTTGAACTCACAATGTAAGGAACTGGCGCGTCCAAAAAGTCTAGCATGTCATTTGGTAAAACCTGGAATATCACAAAAACGGTCAATATCAAGATTGCACTTACAATAGTAACTCGAGATGCTTAATACACGGATTGGAATACATACCGGCATCAGAAGGCTTTGCCACTGGTATGGGCGAATAAGAGGTATAATTGACAATACTATTGCGGATAAGATACCCTGCATTGTATTTTAATGCCAAAGCTGGTTAATCATTCGAAAAGAAAGAAAATAATATAATTGCAGACTTTAGCCAACGAGAGAAAAAAAAAAAGGTATCACTCAGAGACGATGATCTAATAATAGTCTACAAACATGCAGCATCTTGTTATCATACACGGTTCCCATTGAATTAATTTGCAAAAAACTGACAATCCATCGAGACATAATTTTAACATAGTGATATAGACTCCAGGCAGATTTAAACATACCAAATTGGAACAGATCACCACAATCTGCTTCTCCAAAAGTGCTCCAGCAAACAGCGTTAGTATCTGCAAAATTGCACAAGAATTAGTCATGAAAATCCACATAGCAGGAGATATAATTGTAGGGAAAAACATTCCTATTATCAGAAATGCAACTAGTCTGTATAATTCAAATCTGCAAACAAGGGCAATTAATCCTTAGATTTTATTATTAATTTTTTTTAAGGAGAAACAAAGTTTTTTATTCAATAAATCCTTGGAAATTTATCATATGGTGTTCTGCATTAAAATCGTAAAAATGGATTCTTTACTAGCTATAACTAATGACTTACATGGTCAAGTCGTAAAGAACCACATATGCTGGCAATAGCCCATATAGATAGTGCAGTTGCTTCCTCTTCAACCAATAGTTCATTACGTGCCTGGGAGAACAACAGTAGCATGATGCTAAGTCTTACATTGAAGAAATATATCATAAGAATCATGGATAAAAAAAAAACTAAATGTCGACGAAAGAAAAAGAGTAATTGTAATCAATCACAAGTTACCTCCGCATATTCTAAACTTGTACTGCATGACCTCAAATCAATAGTTGAACCTGCTATATCATGCATTACAGTTTCTTCATGTCTATGATAATCTAAAGGGTGCAAGTGGTCCAGAGGATGAAATCTAAGCGTGGAACCCCTTTTGGGACAAGGTAAGCGATAATACTCGCTTATAATTTGCAGAGATCCACGATTATTGGCCTGTATTGGTGTACAAATATAAAATTAACTTTCAAGAAGTAACACAAGTTAAAAAAAAAAAAAGAAAAAAAAAGCATTAGGACAAAAACCAAGCAGATAGACCAAAAGAAAGGTACCTTTGCCCATTCTAGAATATCTAAGAGATCATTAGAGTCATCTTGGCCAGAAATAGATGCTTCTTCCGTCTCAGTATCATCAACATCAATCCGGAAATACCTATCCTCACACGGAGAATCCTGAAGACTGCATAAAACAGTTTTGGACTGCCTGGTTACATATATTCACTCTCCGACACTCCTTAGTGCAGTTCCACAAAGGGATGGCAATGGAAAAAAAAACATATGAACATGATAGCAATCAAGAAATCACACAACATTCTAAGTACTAAAGTTGTAATTGAAGTTGAAGTAAGCTAAAGATTCACTGATTTACCTGGAGGAGGATTCTGAGCTTTCATACTGATAGTACCGCAGGAGGGGCAAAACAGCATTGGGTAAAGGCCTTTCTACTGATTCCTTATTTGCGACAACATCATCAACACAGACATCATAATTTTCCTCATTATCAGCACCAGAATCTCTTTTTTCTGAAGCAACCTCGCTTCCATTATCAAGTGGAGTCACAACGTCGTCAACTTGTTTCTTCAACAAGTCAACGTCGTCAGCTTGTTTCTTCAACAAGTCAACGACCTTGTCTGGTGTTTGATGCTCTAAGCTATTTCCTTCATCCATATACGCGCCAAGATCAGCCTCTTTTATTTGAGAAAATCTGAGTGAACCGTTGGTCGTGTCCTCTGCACTCTTGTCATCCAGTGAAGCACTGTCTGATGTTTCTTCTGCACTTTCATCTAAATTTTCCTCTGTTCCATACTCCTCAGGAAATTCTAAATCCAAAGCAGAAACACCTTTTGTAAGTCGTTCTAACCTTTCCTCCGTGAATATGCTGCAGTAAATTAGCCAAATATGTGAGAGAGGGAGAGAGAGAAAGAGAGTGAAATTCATGGAAAAGTTAACATCAAGAACGTGTACAACTCTTTAACACATTTCAGAAATTTCCTCACTTGTTCAATACACCAAAGTGTAGCTCAAAAAAGGGGAGTCTTGACAGTATGCAATAACATCTTCGAGTGGTTAGCATATGTCGGCTCAAAGTAGGATATGATGGTTGTTTATCCGAAATCATGGAAAGTAACCCCGACGGCTTGTGTACAAGTTCTTCAACCAACACGCAACAACCATATAGTGTTGAATCATCAGCAACCTATAAATGTGGACGCATAGAGCCATGTCAAAAGGTATTGATACTTTAAAGGTAAAAGAAATGAAATATATCTTCTTGTATCTTACCTGTAATCTGAATACAAAGGACAGGTCACTTTGTTTAAGGTGTTCCTGCATTATCACATTGCCATTGAGGTCAGTTTTGTATGCAATACATGAATCAGTACTATGGATTCAAGACAACTGATAACAAAATTAATTCGCGAAGAAAAAAAATCTAGATCCCAACTTTTTTTATTTTTTTATTTTTTTTATAATTGAAGTTTCTTTGGCAAGCATAGCATATTCAGAAGCCTTTGAACCCACTAAAATCCATAACTGGCACTTCGAGATTAATGGTAAATTTGATGAAACAGGGAATGGCCATGAATAGACCCCCCAAAGAGATGGAAGAAGAAGATTTTTTTTCCATTTTTCAAAGCCCTTTTCATTTGAAATTATAAGCAGATGCTGGAAAGTAATACCTGCCCAAGAAGAATCTCATTCAATTCGCTCATTGAAGGAGTTCTTTCGACGGCATTAACCTGGAATTGAATAAAAAAAAGTTTCAGGACTATCTGCACATTTTCAATCGCTGGCTGCCATAATCTGAAGGAACGATTTGTGGAATATCAATTCTATTATGTAGGTCTCTGGTTTCTATATAATTATAAATAGAAATGGTAAGGAGATAAAAGAAAAAGCAAACCTCCACTCCTCCGGGGAGACAAAACGAAAGAAGATCCTTATATTTAAGTGGCAGCTGCTTTTCCGGGGGATAAACAAACAAGACCTGGACCCAAATAAATGCATTCATTGTTCATACATACCACCCAAAACAATTCCAAAACAATCAATCATATTCACATGAGTTAACAATAAAATTGACAACAACCAACCTGGGGTTCAATATTGGGCTCTACACGAGATTGATTTTGACTGAGCGTGCTCCGCAATTTGCCAGACCCTTCAGACTTTCTACCGATATATTGCCGCTCCAGCATCTGAATGTCACAATTCGGGTGTAGTCCAACAACTACCATGCTCTCGAAAAGCTTCGTTGGCTTCTTTAAAGACCTATGGTCCTTTGCATTTACAGAGACAAGTGCGAATATCACAGACAAGATTAAAGTATGCTTAAAGGTTAATTAAAAAAAAAAATTCCTTCAAACTCAACGACATCCAAAAAGGTCTTTTAGCTTTACCAAGTGCTGAAGCTGAAAGCTCGCCCATTGACGCTTCAGGCTGGTCAGAACCTCGGGGTTGTACGCAATATTTTTCACCTCCTCCGATTGAGAAAAGCCCTTCAGGAACCTCGTGAATTGGCGGTGCAATTTCTGAATTTGACCGCCGGAAGCGTCGTCCTTTGGCGAATTCGAAGGCGTGGTGGCCGCGGCCGCCGCCGCCGCCATTGCCCTCGCAACATCCTCCGTCGTCTGCATGAAAAACGAAGCCCCCCAACCCGGGCTTCCCGTCCCCTCGCTCTTAGCCATTTTCTAATCTCCCCACCTACCCCCCTAAACAATTTATTTCTGCATATAGCCAACCAGTGGGACACTCTTAATAAACTAGAATTATCAATCAAAAAAACAAAACAGATGCTATCAAAATTCAATTCAATACGCCCCAAATCTACCTACCAGCCAGAAATATAAAATATAAATATAAGCACACGGAGACAGAGTTACACTTATTTTCTCGGTTTCTTAACTTTTTTTTTGAAGGTTTCCGATTCCTACCTACAGCTATTGGTAACAATCCAGGAGTAGTAGATTCAAGCAAATTTTCAGCGCGAAATCGATGTCTGATTTTTTTCTTTTTACCCAAACAGATCATGAACTATGAAAACTCTTCAAAGCAAGGACTTCGCAACTGAAGCAGTCGAGAGAGATAGTATCAAAGACGAAGTAATATTCAGATCACATAATTGTACAGAAAGAGAACCTCGTCGAAATGATTTAATAGAAGAAAAAATAGGAAAACACAAATGATATGAAAAACTCACTTTTGAAACAAAAGCCAGGCACTTCTCAAACGAAACAAGGTCGTATGTATGTGTGTGTATATATATATATATATATATATATATATATATATATATATATATATATATATATATATATATATATATGCGAGTGTGTGTGTATGTATATATATATATATAGAGAGAGAGAGAGAGAGAAAAGCTTAAGCGACAGCGAAAAAGCTCGTCTGTAGTGATGGTTTAGGAAAAAGGTCCTCCCAAAAAGCGAAGAGCACGGAAAACGATTAAACTTAATAATAATTAAGGAAGGGTTTATAGATAAAAAAACGAAACCCTCGTGCGAGTCGCCGGAGAAACAGAGAGAGATATGGGAAGAAAAAGAAATGCTTTGGTTTCAGTTAATTTATTCCTTCTTTCTTGGTTCGTGTTTGTTTGGATCGGAGTTTTTATTACGTTTGAGATTAGAAGAGAGTTTGGGAAAGAAAAAAAACCTCTAACAGACCCCACCCTAGTTCTCTCTCTCTCATTTCGTTATTTTTGACCGAGTTATTTTATTGAAATATTTTTGTTAAATTTACTTGGGCACCCTTCTATTCCGCTTAAATAACTAAATAGGTATTCAAGCAGCAGCAACAACAAAAACTATATAAGTAGTTTTTAGTGAAAAAAAATATATTAACATTACTGAAGATTAGTTAAATGAAGCCCAAACTTATTAGAAGTAAAAAAAAAACACTCCAAAAATGAACTCTTTAGATTTATGCATAGGCTTTTGGACTTTTTTTTTTTTTTTTTTTTTTTGCTGGAAGAGAGCGAACAAAAATATGTAAATGATTTCGAAAATGATATTAATCAACGGTCGTTGTTGATGCCTGAGAGAGAGAGAGAGTGGGACCCACTTGCAAATTCTCGAATAAAGATAATGAGAGAGAGGGCGTGAGACCCACAAAATGTTATATAACAGTTTTTAAATGATTTTTTTTATATATCAATTTCACCAAAATGATACGATTCTCTACTAGTTTAATTCAATTTGTTTACATAAATGATTCTTTTTAATCTAATTTTATTCATAATTAAAGTTATAAAAAAAAAAACTTATTGGTTGACATTTTTCTTAATACAATAACCAACAGTTTATTCATAGTCACTTTTAGACTGATGGAGGAGTGTACTAATATTATTGTATGCGGCTCTCTCTAGCATTATGAGATAAGCAAATACAAAGTACAATCATACTTCTACAATATAAAAATCCTAAGATACTATTAATTCATCCCTAATTCACATTTATTACTCCTGACATTTTACTTCCCTTACTTTTAGACATACCAGTTAACACCTTTTAATTATTAAACAGTCCCATTCATTTTTTTTTCTTTTGTCCAAATGTTTATGAATTTACTAAAAATTAGTCAAAGCGGTTGTTTAAAAAAAACGGTTGTTTTAATTTTGAGGATAATGAGTTATCATACAAATCATATATTTTTTTTACTTATTTGATGTAAATAATAGTCATTGAATCATTGTAAATACCTTTAATTATGAGGTTGGTGGATTTTTGTTATAAATGAGGCATCATAGAGACATCGTTTAGTTAGCATTGACGACGCGTTTCGCCTCTCTGTAAAAAAAATAAAACAGCAAACCCTAGTTGTTGAAGGCGCCGCCGCCGCCGCCCCTCCAGGACCCGGCCGCCGCTGCGGTGGTGTGTTCCTGGAGGGAGCTTACAAAATTTCTCTTCTTTTATTTTTCAGTTTTTGCTTGTTTGTTTTTTCAGATTTTCTTTGCATCTTTTGGGGTCCTTGCTCCGACTTTCTTCTTCGTCTTGGTCGGCGTCTCACGGTCTTGCTTCCGTCTTTCCGGCGCTCTCCTCGGGCTTCCGTCTTTGGGTGGCTTTTTGTGGTCTCTTTCTCCGACGACGGTTGTCCTTCTCCGCCACTCGTTTTGGGGATTTGGCTGCGATTGGGCTCTTCGCGGCGTCGATCCTGGAAGATGGGAGGTATGCCCCACCTTTCTGTTGCTTGGTTTTGTGTCGCGGGTTCTCGGTGGCTGAGGCGTGGCGGCTCGGTTTCTCGTCGATGGAGCTTCGTTCCCTCGGCGACGACGGTGCGGCTCGTCTCCCCTGCGTCGTCAACGGTGCGCCTCGGAGCCTCGACGGTGATGCAGCTCCTCCCTCGACGACAACAGGGCGACTCGGTGCCTCGACGACTACGGAAGGGCTCAGCTCCTCAGCAACAGTGGTGCTACATGGCTCTTCGGCAACAACAGTGCTACGTGGCTCCTCGTGGTCAACATCCTCCCATCGGTTCGGTGTTGAATCTCGTGTGTCGAACCCTGGTTTTGATGCTAGTTTTTCTTTTTAGTTTCAGTTTTAATCGGCGTGTGAAACTTATTTATTTTTCTGTTTGGTCTCTTTTGGTTTGTTTTGGACTCGGATTAGCACTTTTGGTTTGTTTTGGACTCGGATTAGCCGTAGTCTCATCTCCCGTAGTGGATTTCCTGTTAGGTTTTGATCTATGCAGGTTGAAGAGTCATCTTATTCGTGGCCATCGGACCAAGGTTGGTTGGATTTCTCCATCGCCAATCTTTGGGTTTTTGAACGAGCCTCTTATGTGCTCTATTTGTGCTTGTAATTCTTCCCGTTGTCGGAAGTTTGCACATAACGTACTTTTACCGGAACTTAGTGTTAGATTCACTTGACTTAGGTCTTGTTGACTCATGTACTGAGGTGTCTTTCTCCTGTTTTGATGGGTTTTTTTACCCAATTTTAATGGAAAATCCGTTCTATTCAAAAAAAAAAAAAAGTTAGCATTGACGACTTCCCGAGATTCTTTTTTAAATTTATAATAAATAAAAACTACATCAAACTATAATTAAATTTATTACAATAATTGGTCACTAATTATATATAAAAAAAAATTTAGCATTAATTTTATTTTTATTATTGAAATGAAAATTATACTTCGTTATTGATGATATTCCACCAAAAAATTAATAAAAAAGAAAAATAAGAATTTTTCATATTATTATGTTAGTTTGACATTGATGTGCTTTTAAAATAAGTGTTTAAAAATTCGCTAAACGAAAAAATTGTAGCTAAAACTAGATAGGTGTTTGGTAAATTATCGTTTTATAGAAACAAATTTAGTGTTTGATGAAGTTGATATATGAATATAAACAATTATAAATCGATATATGATTAAGGAACGAAAATAGATGTTCGGAAGTGAGAGAGATAAATGGAGAAAATCATGGAAAATAAAGTCAAATATTATCAAGTAACTGCATGAGAGAAAAAGAGAATATTATTTCTAAAATAAATGACCATGCAATTAATTAGTCAAATAAGTCACCGAAAGTCTAATAATTGTTAGATAGTTAACATTTTGTAAATAGTCGGCTCAACTTATTTACGGCACTCATAAAGACAAAAATACCCAAAAATATTTCCACTTATTTGGGGTTTTTTTTGTGTTTTTGAGCGTCGTAAATAAGTTGAGAATGCTATTTACAGAAAAATTTACAAAAAAGTTGACTAATATACAAACGCTATAAATCAAATGGCTATATAACTAAAAGATTGTTAATTTTTTAATTTAATTTTTTAAAATTTAATTGGTTAAATGGCATACATAATCTTTGTTTTTGGCTAGTTTATAATGAGTAGTGACTAATTTATAATTATTAACCAAACTTCGGCTAGTATGCAATTTCTATATTTTATTATGGTTATTTAGCTACTGCACCAAAAAAAAATTATACTTTAGTAATTAAAAATACAAAATGAAGAGAAGATTACACAAAAATATTCAAATGATAATGTATATTTTTAACCATTTGAAGTTGTCATTGACACTTAACAGTAATCTTAGCTGATTCCAAAGCGGTTAGAGCAACATTAATGGTTCCTAGCTTAACAATTTAAGGACTTGCTTGCAATTAGGAAAAATGTTAAGCTATTTGCTTAACTATTATTTGGCATTTTAGCTATGTGTTTGGCTAGTGAAATTAGCTCTATAGAGCTAATTGCTTAAGCAAACTACATGGGACCCAATACAATATTTTAGTAATTATTTTATTGTTTTTACAAGTGGAAATTGAATAAAAAAATAAACAAAAATAGAAAATGACAAGTGGGATAAACTTAAGCAAGATGATAAATTAGTTTACCATTGTGGATGATTTAGCTTAAATAAATTATATTTTGCTATGGCTTATGTGGCATGGTAAGCTAATTTGACATTAGCTTACCATTGTGGATGCTCTTATACACTCGTATAGTGGTATATGTAAAAATTCTTTAGCAATTCAAAATTTAACCTTTTTGAAGTTTATTTTGATTCCTCTTTTGAAAAAAATCACTTTTTTCCCCTTTGCGTTTGGGTTTCACTTCTGACTTTCCCATGGATAAAGAATGATCGACAAACTGGCTGATAGTAAATCACATTGGATAGTAAAATCATGATTAATCAAATAAGATATTTTGTTTCAATGTAATCTATTAAGGCGCATAGTTGTGTGGATGATGGTGGGTGACAAAAAAGTGACGCTTTTTTCCTTCCAAATTGTCCTCTCCTTTCTCACATAAGCATGGGAATGGGAGGGTCCACTATCGTTAGCTATGGGTCGATGACCAACATGACACCATGATAAACTCAACAAGCTTTGTTGGCTACTTTGTTTAGACTATAATAATTACTCTTCGAAGGTCCCTTGGGCTTGTTGTCTTTAAAAAATAAAACAGTGACGTAGTTGTTTGTGTATCCTTCCTCTTGTACGTGTCTTTGAGTTAAAGGTTTGGTTTTATTTTTCTCAATAAGTTAAAAATGAGTTATTATATATCAATAAGTTATTAGGATTTGCTTGATCATGCTTATCTCTTTTTTTTTTTTTTTTTTTAAGATTCCAAAATTTCAAAGCGTAATGAACTGGACTAATATAATGTAGGGCCCGTTCTCCACTGTGTCGGGCTGCCCCCTATTATAACTCCACATTAGTATGATATTATCTGTTTTGAGTCCAAACCAACACGGTTTTGTCTTTGGGTACTTTCCCAAAAAGGCTCATACTAATGGATTTTGTGTGACTCTTATATCCAAGGCAATTCTTGCATACTCTTTCGATGTGGGACTTGGGCTGCTACCCCAACAATCCTCCCATCAAACCAAGAATCACATACACGTGGTCTCCCATCCAACGAAATCATTTTCTACCGTCTTTTGGCACCAACGGGACACGTCGCCCGACCATCATCATTGTCAGGAAGACTTTCGACACAAGGCACCTACGGGACACGTCGTCCGACCATCATCATTGTGTGGCTCTTATATCCAATGCAATTATTACCTACTCTTTCGATGTGGGACTTGGGCTGCTATAACAATCCTCCCCTCAAACCAAGAATCACATACACGTGGTCTCCCATCTAGCGAAATCATCTTCTACCATCTTTTGGCACCAACGGGACACGTTGCCCGACCATCATCATTATCAGGAAGACTTTCGACACAAGGCATTCCCATCGCGAGGTCATCACATCGAGGGCTTCTCCTTCCACATTGCAAATACAGCCCAAACTCTCAGTGCTCTTGAACTTTTAGCTCTGATATCACTTGTAGGATCTCCGTTCTCCACCGTGTTGGGCTCCGATTTGGGCCCAAGTCCGCACGGTTTTGTCTTTGAGCACTTTCCCAAAAGAACTCATACTAATGGAGTTGGTGTGACTCTTATATCCAAAGTAATTATTGCCTACTCTTTCGATATGGGACTTGAGTTACTACCCCAACATACAAGTTAACATAATCATTTGAAAATTTGTTGCAATTTCAAGAAAAATTTGTTTATGTTCCGTAAATAAATTTAAGAATTTGAGCAATTTTTATTTCTTCATTTTCATAGTTATTTCACTAGAATTGCTGAAATTTCTAATTTTTTGGCAGGTAATACCTAACAAATTAAACTTCTAATGTCAGATATATTTAAAAAAAATTAAAAAGTAAATAACATGAGAAAAAATAGTGTTGAAACTTGAAAGGAACTAAAATTAGAATGGAAATAATATTTTTGCACCCCACACGAAAATGAAATTTTCACATTTAATCATCACGGAATTGGAAGTTCTATGAAAGTGTACAGTGAAAAAAAAAAACTGAAATTCCGTTTTAAATGGCCAGATCTAATCCAAAACCACTTTGGGTGGATAAAAAAAAGACACTATTGCACCAAATATTGTTGAGGTGATATATTGTTGAGTGGGTGGGTGGCTCTATTCCATGTCTTTCTCTTCTCCGCGGCGGTCAAATCTGTTATCCTCAGGGTCATAGGTTGTTTGTTTTTGATGACCAGAAAGTCTATCTATCAACTAGTAGTGTCAATAAATTTATCATATGTGATTTTCTTTAATAAGTATATATATATGTGACTGTTCGCATTAAAGAAAATGTATCACGTTTCTGCGTCTCACGCTGAAAAAGTATGGAGTGGTAATTATAAAAAACAGTAAATATGTACTTAATTATAAGCTATGGATTAAAATAATTTGTCCTCGTTATATAGGGGTATTGCTAATTTCAATTTTCAACTAAATACCTTTTCTCTTCTCCACTAACGTTTTCTCTCTAGTAAATATTCCTTCTCTTGCTCTCAACCTGATCACCGCCTGAAAGCTTCTCCTCTGAAGCCCGATATGTTGAGTTTCGGTGGTTGTTTCAACCTTATCGGGTTATTTTCGCCGTCCTCTTATAAATCCTTTTTATTAAAGTGGGCGCTCTGTCTGGATCTCGGTGGGATCAAAATCCAACGGTGAAAGTTTCATCTCGTCCAACGGCTTCATTACGTGCTTCGTTTCGACGGGCAGGTTTTCTTCGCATTTAGGTTGGGCGTAGAAGGACGGAGCCATGAACCTGAATTAAGGGGGCTAATATGAAAAAAAAAATGTTCAAAAAGCTAATTTGTAAATTTTTAAGCTAAAAACATGAAATAAAATTGGCAAAAAGTTTAATTTTTTTTTTTTAGGATCCCATAGTGGACTTTGTCCCTGGTTGCATGACTATTCACTGATGCAGGCTGTTCGGGTGTTTGGCATTGGAGGGATGAGTTGTGTTTTATTTTGTTGTTTTTTTTTTTGGTTATTTCTTTTAGAAAAATTTTGTTGATTCTTAGTTTGGTTTTGGTTTGTTAGTGTCACATTTTTATTGTGGTCTTTTTTTTTTGTCTCATGTTTTATTATTTGTTAGAGTTTTAGGGGATACATGTTCTCAAACGTCTTTCTTCATGATGCGTACTCTTCGAACATTTTGATTCATCCATTAACATTCGAAAGTATTGTAAAAGAGCTATGATGTTGTTCTAAATTTAGTGCTGTCTTATCTTCCGTTTGCATGAAGCGTACACACGACATGCTATCATATTTTTTGTTTTTGTTTGAAGATGTATATATGTACCTTAGTATTATATGATTTTTCTGATGAAAAAGTCTTAGTATATTCCTATAAAAATTTAGTGTATTGTCGCTAAATGCGCTGATAAATAATACCAGTTAGTGCATGCTTATGTTCTATAATGCATTGTTGCATTTAGAGCCTAGAGGAAAATGCGATGAAGTTCGAAGTTGTTACTACAATAAATTATTCAATAGAAAATGTTCAAACTGGATAGTCTGCTACTAAGCAAAACAGTTTTCAGCGAAGTAGTTGCGTAATTATAAAGAACTAATTAATATAGATTTGAATTACTAAGAAATTACCCTCTCCAAATTAATGAAAAGAACTAATTATAAAGATGCGGGTCTGATCTAATTTTGAGCAAACAAAATGGAAGAAATCCAGAATTTTCGACATTGTTCACAAAATCATAAATTTCGTCTTGGAAGTTCACGAAATTAAAATTTCCGATACCTCTAGTAATATTCATTGCAATTTATTTTAATTTGGTTTTTCTTATTTTTGGATGTTAGGAATCCCACATCGAAAGTGAATGAGAACTAACAAGAGCTTATAAAGCTCATGAGTTACTCCTCTCATTACCAATTGGTTTTGAGATGGAACCCCATGATACTTTCACATGGTATCAGAGCTGAATACAGCTCAACAGAAATGGCAGAACAAAACCCAGAAATCAACCAAGAAGTCCTGGACCCTATCCCATAAAACAATCCAGAAAACCTACCAGAAATACCCCAGCAAAATCAACCAGTCATAAACCCTGGCCATCAGGTCCTCACAATCAGACTCTCTGATTCAAATGACCTGCTGTGGCGTCAGCAAGTCTCAGCTGCAGTTAGAGGCCATGGCCTCACTGCCTTCCGCACAGGCTCTGCAAGATGACCACCAGAGACCCTAAATGGGCTCCCAAACCCTGTCTTTGATCACTGGGAAAGACAGGATCAACTCCTAGTCTCTTGGCTTCTTGCCTCCATCAGTGAAGGTGTTCTGGTCACCACTGTTGGCCTGAACACTTCTCACGAAGTATGGTCAGCCCTTGAACAGGCTTTTGCAGGTCAATCAAAGGCAAAAATACTGCAGTACAAACTGCAGGTCCAAACAATGAAAAAATGAGCCATGACAATGAGAGAATACCTTACCAAGATGAAGACCTGTATGGATTTTCTGGCATCTGCAGGTCACAAGCTCCAAGAAGAAGATCAAGTCCTCTACATCCTTGCCGGCCTTGGGAGTGACTATGACCCAGTTGTAGTCTCTATCACCACCAGATCTGAGGCGTTCACCACCAATGATCTTGGCTCGCTCCTTCTCAGCTTTGAAGCTCGGCTTGATAGGTCCTCTGCAACAACTCAAGATTCATCTCTTCCCAGTGTCCATCTCACAACAAATCAGAGGAAGCCAAACACTGTCAACCAAAGCTTTGGCAACAATTTTAACTCAGGGCGTGGCGGACGTAGAACCAGCAGAGGTAGACGTTTCAATCCAAACAATCGCCTTCAATGCCAGATCTGTGGTAAGCAAGGTCATTCAGCGAACAGATGCTACAATCGCTACAACAGCTCATACATGGGTAACAACGGAGGAGAAAACTACACCAACAACAGTGGAAACAACAACAACACCAACAATACCTTCTCGGCGCACAACCCATCTGCCATGGCTGCCATGTTCTCCTCAAATGATCAAGCTGCTGATGAAGCTTGGTACCCTGACTCGGGAGCAACGAACCACGTCACAAGCGATCTCAACAACCTGAATATGGGATCCGAGTACAGAGGAAACAACAAGGTTCAGATCGGGAATGGAAAAGGTCTACTCATTTCTAATATTGGTTGTTCTACCCTTACACAAACAAAAAAAAATTCAAAAACCCCAAAATTATTTATCCTTCGAAACTTGCTTCATGTTGCTTCCATTACTAAAAATCTTATCAGTGTATCACAGTTTGCTAAAGAAAATAATGTTTTCTTTGAGTTTCATTCAACTTACTGTCTTGTGAAGGATTCAATAACAGGGCATGTACTTCTTCGAGGGACGGTTAGTCAGTGTTTGTATCAGCTCGACCTTTCACCAGTTCATCATCTCCAACACTTTCGCAACGTCCTCACTAACACCAAGTCTAGTAGTTTGTCTTTAAATTCCCTAAATGTCAATGAACCCACTGTTTACATGGTTAAAAAATCTGAGTCAGTTTCTAGTTACAATAGACATGATGTAATTGAGTGACATAAACGTCTTGGCCACCCTACAACTCAAATTATCAAAAAAATTGCATCTCTATGTAACTTTTCTATTTCAATGAATTCTTATTTCTGCTCAGCTTGCCAACAGGGAAAATCTCACAAATTACCTTACTCAAAAAGAGAAACCAATGTCTCAAAACCCCTTGAAATAATCCACTCTGACCTGTGGGGACCCTCACCCATCACTTCCAGAAATGGTTATCGCTACTATGTAAGCTTCATTGATGCCTACACTAGGTACACCTGGATCTACTTCCTGAAAACAAAATCAGAGGTCTATGAAGTTTTCTCAAAGTTTAAAACCAAAGTTGAGCTTCAATTAGGTCAAAAAATCAAGAGAGTTCAATCAGATTGGGGGGGGGGGGGGGGGGGGGGGGGGGAGAATATAGAGCACTTACAAAGTTTTTTGATACCCTAAGAATAGAACATTTTCTTTCATGTCCACACACACCCGAACAAAATGGCCTTGCCGAGCGAAAACACCGACACATAGTAGAAACTGGGCTTACCCTTCTTGCACAAGCTCACATGCCTCAAAATTCTGGGACGATGTTTTTTTCTCGGGCACTTACCTCATAAACCGATTACCCTCGAGTGTTCTACAATTCATCAGCCCCTATGAGAAACTCATGGCTAGGAAACCAAACTACAATATGCTTAAGATTTTTGGATGTCAATGCTTTCCCAACCTACGGCCTTATAATAAGCATAAACTGGAATTTAGGTCCCAGCCATGTACTTTCATCGGATACACACCACAACACAAAGGGTATAAGTGCTTGGCCTTAGATGGGAGAATTTACATTTCTAGGGATGTGTCGTTCAATGAGTCAGTTTTCCCTATGAACTAACTCAAAACAGGTCATCTTTGGTGAATAAAGAAGCAGATACAAACCTGGCTCAGCGGCCCTTGATGGAGCTCCAACCCTCGGTGAAGGTAACAAACATTCATACTCTCCCTATTCATGAACACACACCAGTCTCCTCTTCATCCTTTCACCTTGCAAACTCTCATACTACACCTGATAACACAGAAAATGCACCACAAACACCTCAATCAAGTACACCTTCTCATGAAATAGAACAGCCAATAATAGAAACAAGTAGACCAATTAACCAACCTGAATCCCAAAATCAACACCCCATGGTGACAAGAGGGAAATCAAGAATAAAGAAACCAAAAATCTATAATATTGTTGTACCTAACCTGTTTGAAACAGAACCATCCTCGGTAGAAGCTGCCCTATCAGCACCACAGTGGAGGTCAGCCATGCTTGCTGAACTTGAAGCTTTGAAAGTCAACAACACCTGGTCTTTGACAGCGCCACCCGTCAACAGAAAGATTGTGGGCTCAAAATGGGTGCTCAAAGTGAAAAGACACCCGTGTGGGACAGTGGCTCGGTACAAAGCTAGGCTCGTCGCAAAGGGCTTTGACCAAGTAGCGGGATTTGACTACACCGACACTTTCTCACCGGTCGTCAAGCTTGTCACGATAAGAGTGGTTCTGACAATTGCTCTGGCGCGAGGATGGAAAATAAATCAACTGGATATAAATAACGCATTCTTAAATGGAGAGCTTACCGAAGAAGTGTACATGGCGCAGCCATCAGGTTTTGAGGTCTCCACCAACCCTCTCCAAGTCTGTCGGCTCCACAAAGCCATCTATGGGCTTAAGCAAGCACCACGCGCATGGTTCGATAAGCTCAGCTCAACTCTCATCCAGCTCGAGTTCATTGGCTCAAAAGCAGACACTTCGTTGTTTGTAAAGTTCATGAAGTCTTCGACAATTCACCTGCTCGTCTACGTCGACGATATTATCATCACAGGAAGCAACACTAAGGAAATTCAATATCTAATCTCAATGTTGAATCACATCTTCTCATTGAAGGATTTGGGACCTTTGAGTTATTTCCTTGGAGTCGAAGTTCGATACTCGGAGAAAGGGATTCACCTGTGCCAACAGAGATACATAACAGAACTCCTCCAACGAACAAAAATGGTAGAGGCAAATCCTCTTCCTACGCCAATGCTGAGTGGTCTGCGATTGTCGGCTCACGATGGAGATCCGGTGATTGACGCAACTCTATATCGTAGTGTAGTGGGAGCTTTGCAATACACTACAATAACGAGACCAGAAATCTGCTTCAGCGTGAACAAAATAAGTCAATTTATGCACTTACCTCGTGAGCCACACTGGAAAGCAGTAAAGCGGATTCTTCGGTACCTTCAAGGCACGCAAGAGTTTGGCCTCTCCTTACACCACTCCAAATCCCTAGATATCACTGGATTCTCAGACTCGGATTGGGCAACTGATGTAGACGACCGTCGATCCACAAGTGGTATGTATGTCTATTTGGGTAGAAATCTGGTAACTTGGAGCTCGAAGAAACAACCGACCGTGTCTAGGTCATCGACGGAAGCAGAGTATCGGAGTCTTGCCAGCACCACCGCGGAAATCTTGTGGCTGAAATTGCTCCTCCGAGAACTACGCGTCAACACTTCCAGAAGCCCCATCATCTGGGTCGACAACCTCAGCACGGTCCTCCTCTCTGCAAATCCGATTCAAAACTCAAGAACCAAACACATGGAATTGGATCTTTATTTTGTGAGGGAGAAAGTTCTTGATAAGACTCTCCAAGTACGCCATATCCCTGCCACTGATCAAATTGCTGACATCCTAACGAAACCGCTATCTCAGACCTTCTTCTCCGATCTCATATATCGACTAGGTGTAACATCTCGGGGGAGTTCGAATCAAGGGAGAATGTTAAAATAAACGACATACATGAGTGATTGTCATTTTATCTTAAAGCCTCCTTGATGATGTGGCAATCCTATCTGCATCAGAATGATACCGTTAGAATAGAAAAGGAATCTTAGGAAAATAGACAGCTGTAAAATAGAATTACCTTTTACATTATCTTTTCATATATTTTCTTGTAACCCTAGCAGTCCTTATTTTTGGCTTATATAAGGAAAGTATCAATGAAAGAATAAGCAGAGCTGTTCACCATTCATTTTTATTGATCCTATAATTTCTATATGGTATCAGAGCCCATTAAGCCCAAACGGGTATCCGATCCAATCGTTGGGATTCGGTCCAAGATGAGCGAACGTAAAGAGCCGCCATTTTGAGGGAGCGTGTTAGGAATCCCACATCGAAAGTGAATGAGAACTAACAAGAGCTTTAAAAGGGTGATTGGGTTACTCCTCTCATTACCAATTGGTTTTGAAATGGAACCCCATGATATTTTCACATTACATAATAAGATGTATTTTAAGTTTGTTTTTATTATTATTTCGTGAATAGTGCCGCCGGCTTATGTTCTTTCAATTTACACCTTTTAGCCTTCTTTTGATTATATATATATATATATATATATATATATATATATATATATATATATATATATTTATAAATAAAGTGATATCCAAGATATTTTTCCACCATTATTAAAAAATTTGTGGTACCACGTTTCTTAAAAAAAAAAAAATAGTTCCGGAAATTGTTTCTTTAAAACATGCTTTATACAAGCACAATTACAACGAGACCAAATTCAACCCCAGCATTTCTAGCTAGTTTTCCGCCCAAAAACATGACAATGGTTTAATGAGTTTTTAATATTGACGTGAGATAATGATAAAATTCCCACTTTATGTTCGTTTTAAAAGATATAAAAAATTGACGTTTTCATCTGAAACAACAAAAACATCATAACATGAAAAAACTCAGATTTCGTTCCTAATTAAGGTAACAATGTCTACTGATGTGATGAACAAAAGCAGAAGACTTATTTGGTTACTATAATGTGGGACTTTAAAATTATCTTAGTTTGATTGTTGGGATTATTTCAAAATTATGATTATTTGGTAGTGTTTTTCCCTATTTTCTAATAGAGTCATTTATTTCAAAAGAATAACATGAAAAATATATTCAATAACATTTAGCGATAAAATGTGTTATGAAAAACTACATTTAATGACAATCATGATCATAAAAGTGAAACAAAACCTTCTCTTTGGATATGATAAGAAAACAAATATTTTAATTAATCATACTTTGGGGATAATCCTTTATTAGCATATGTTATGTCGTCACTTTCTCAAAGAGAAAACGACACCCTCTCGACAAAAAAAGACCATAAATCATGCCCCAAAGAAACAAATATGGCTCAAATACCCACTAAAAGATTCTCAACCCCTTCAAAGAGATTCTCGGTCCCAGCAAGAGATTCTCGAACCCCCCCCCCCCCCCCCCCCCCCCCCCCCCCAGAAAAAGAGATTCTTAACCCTCCGAAGAGATTGTCAACCCCCTCAAGAGATTCTCAACTCCTTAAAGAGATTCTCGACCCCAAACAAGCATTTTGACCCCATTAATGATTTTTTTTTTCAATCAACTCCTATAAATACTTCACTCATTTTTTTTTTTTAAAAGGCTACCAAATTAATTCTTTATTTTCTTTCATCTCAAAGCAACACAAAACACACAAAATACATACTTACTAAAAATAGAACTAATGTTCAGTGTCACAGCGCGCGACGGGGTAAAACCCTCTGCGCCCCTTTAGCTCATCTTAACCACTTTATTTAGGTGAAGGACGAAGACAAGTCCGACGAGGATGACGAAGAAGACAAAGAGAAGATAAGGAAGAGATTATTCTGACGGGACAACGAAGAAGACAAAGAGAAGACAAAGATGAGACAAGTGTGATAAGCACAACAAAGAAGACAAGAGGAGACGAGTACTACAAGAACAACACAACGAAGAAGACGAAGAAAAGATATCACCGATCCAAATGACTCTCAAAAGGAAGTAAAACTTCGTCACTCTCTCCGACACCCACAGAAACGTGATCCCAACTATCTAAGAACGAGACACGTTGCAAGTTCACGCTCCGACACGTGTGCTATGAATATTATACTAAAAATCGCATAAACATCATCTATTATTTTAGTCTTTGTAAATGGCAAGGTATGAACTAATTCAATATGGTCAACACGGTCTAAGTTGACTAATGTCGTCAACATAAATTCATTCCCTCTGTAAAAGAACACAATCCTCACGTGGTATTTAACTTGCTGACCACAACAAAAACATTTAGAAAAAAATAGATATCGTACAGCGTATACAGATAATATTCCTCCAAATTACCAAACCGACCAATAAAATAATTGAAGCGCTTTCGGGAGAATAAATAGCATACAGTCCGTGCCTAATAGACAAGGGAGGATCTTAGCGAAGAATTATCATTTATATAAAAAAAAAAAAAAAAAAAAGCCATGGATAAGACGAGCTCATCAGAAGGCGTTACTTTATTCACTCCATACAAGATGGGAAAGTTTGATCTCTCACACAGGTCAGTCTCTCTTCTACTCCTTTCCTTTCTGTGTGTGTTTGTTTTCTCTTTCCATTACTTCCCTGTAAACGGATCTGGACGAAAATAACCTTGAGGGAGTGGTTTAATTACGGGCTGGGTGCAGAGTGGTGCTGGCACCGATGACGAGGTGCCGAGCTCTGAACGGAGTTCCGGGGCCGGCGTTGGCAGAGTACTACGCGCAGCGATCCACGCGCGGTGGCTTTCTCATCGGCGAGGGCACTATGATCTCCAACACCGCAGCAGGGTAATTCTCGTAATTCTTTCAACTTTCCGGGGCTCTTCGTTGTCCATGGTCTTGTGTGGTGGGTCCCTGGTCTTTAGTGCTGCATGGGACCCACTTTCGAGGTTCGTCCACTTTGGCTGCCGCGTACGGACTAAATTAAACGCACGCCTAACAAAAGAAGTTAATAAAATAACAATTAAAGGAACATATCCAAACCGTTCGTTAAAGTTATTCCTAATCCTAATATTACCAGTGGATTTGTCATTGTCACATATTTTTTTCCCCTAATCGATGCTTAAGAAAAGTAGTTGCATAATTTTGCTAGTTCTGTTCATTATCATGTACTTGGACCGAGGAGAAGAGATTTATGATCATTATCTCTCGGTCATATATTTATATGGTTTTTTAATTAGCGATATATATATGGCAGGTTTCCACATATTCCTGGGATATACACGGAAGAGCAAGTGGAGGCGTGGAAGAAGATCGTGGAGGCAGTTCACGCAAAGGGAAGCATAATCTTCTGTCAGCTTTGGCATGTCGGTCGGGCTTCACACCAAGGTATTCATATTACACGCGATTAAATAAATAATTAATCCACTAGTGTTTTCATGCCAAACGGCATTATAATATATATATATGCAGTTTATCAACCCGGTGGAGGGTCACCGATATCGTCGACGAACAAGCCGATTTCAAAGCGGTGGAGAATTCTGTTGCCGGACGGGTCTTACGGGCCGTACCCGAACCCTCGCGCATTGGACAGTGATGATATCAGAGCCGTGGTCGACGATTATCGCCGCGCTGCCATCAACGCCGTCCGAGCAGGTCAGTTCTGGAACGTCTACAAAACTTTTGAAAATCTCTTACCTAAATGAACCTAATATTATATTTTTTTTTGTTCCCTACTCTAATCCATGTTCAGTTTTACCCAAAAAAAAAAAAATTTGGTTAAAAACATGAATCGCTTTACTAATAACGAGAGTAGATTTTAAACATATATCAAGGTCAAAGAAGATCACTCATCTTCGATTCGCTTAGTATGTATAATTATCGATTTATAGAAAATTCGAAACCAAATATTTAAGGGTGCTTTTGAACTTCCTATAATTAACTTGGTTCGTAATTTTTCGCAAGAACGGGGGACATGCATGCATGGAGTGTCATAGTTAAATAGGTGAAATTAACGAATATTGTAAAATAGTCTAAATAGTTCAATATTTTCTTTTTTAGGGTAATTCAGATAAATAATCAACATTTTATAAATATTAGATAAAGAAGAATTTTTATATATTTACAAACCTAAATCTTAGATAAATAACTACTTACATTTATTAAATCATGTCATCTTTATGATTATTTACCTAAAATTTACGAAACGTTGATTATATTATATAGCAATTTCAAATGTTTTAATTGGTTATTTACCTATTTTTTTTTCTTTTCATTGTAGCAAAATTTTTTATATACAATGTTAATATATTTTCTTAACAACATAAATTAAGTGCTTAAAAAGTTAAAATCCTAGACAATTTTCTAATTCAGCTAATAAATTCAGAATATTATTAACGATGGCATATACAGGTTTCGACGGTGTTGAACTCCACGGCGCTCACGGCTACCTGATCGACCAGTTTCTAAAAGACGGCATCAACGACCGCACGGACCGCTACGGCGGTCCGCTCAAGAACCGCCTGAACTTCCTGACGGAGGTGGTCGGAGCCGTAACCTCCGCCGTGGGGTCCGACCGAGTCGGGGTCAGAATCTCCCCGGCCATCGACCACCTCGACGCCACAGACTCTGACCCCCTCGCCCTCGGCCTAGCCGTGGCGGAGAGGCTCAACGCCCTCGGGCCCCGCGGCCTGAGCTACCTCCACGTCACCCAGCCCCGGTACACGGCGTACGGCCAGACCGAGTCGGGCCGGCCCGGGACCGAGGAGGAAGAGGCCCGCCTCATCCGGGCCCTGCGCGGGGCCTACCGAGGGACCATGATGTGCAGCGGCGGGTTCACGCGCCAGCTCGGGATGGAGGCCGTGGCCGCCGGGGACGCCGACCTCGTCTCGTACGGCCGGCTCTTCATCTCCAACCCGGACTTGGTGGAGAGGTTTAGGGCTGACGCGGCGCTGAGTAAGTACGATAGGAAGACTTTCTACACTCACCACCCTGTTGTTGGTTACACCGACTACCCTTTTCTCTCTCCTCGTCCGCGTCTCTGAATTGAGTTCAATATGCTTCTTCTATCGTGTCTCTCTCTCTCTCTCTCTCTCTCTCTCTCCATCTCGTTCTATATTCCATTATGTTTTCTTGGCTGGAGTGGTTTAGAATTTGTCAAGGAAGCATTTACAAGAACATTGCACCATGGGAAACATCTACATCTCGAGCAATTATTTAAATATCTTTTAATAATAATAAGTGTACCAACCAGCATCCCGGACATGTTGGAATTTATATGCATACAAGGTACATAGTTGGAACTTATTAGTCATTTATTATTACTATTATTATTTAAGTTGAATGTTTTACAGTACTGATGGCACGTGACTTAATTAATAAATGATATTATTGTAAATGGTCCGATTTTACCATGTAAGACTTATTTAACCACATTAATGAAGCAAGCCCTCACATCTCCTTCATATCTCTAATAGTAATATATATGATCCAGAAAATGAAGAAACGATTTGGTGCAATATATATGGGAAGAAAGAAAACTACTACCATAAAACCGGAGATATATATAATTGACTCGATCATATTATTATTTCATTAAAACGTAGCGCTGAGGTGACAAAAATTAGGCAAGGGGGTAGCCATTTATCCGAAAATTGTTTATTTGGGAGAGAGGTAATCAAAAAGAAAATGACAAGAAATCATTACACTACATAGTAGTAGTACGTGGTGCAAGTAATAATAGAAACGAGGGAAGCAAAGAGAGGCGTTAGACTAGAAGACGGGATAGACGGGAGTCATGTCGGGATGAAAGAGGCCGAAATTCTGCTCGACGCCGGCGGGCTTGAGATTCTCGTTGAACATGGCGAAGATGTAGCCATCGATGGAGGCGCCGGGGCGCTTGGGGGTGCCCGCTCGGGACTCGAGGTGGCTCACCAAGTTCTTGTTGTAGGTTGAGGCCAGCTCCGGGGTGGTCAAGGCCCCGTTTCCAGCCGAGGGCCATCCCGACTCCGACACCAACACGCCAACCCCAGTCCCGCCTTCCTTCTCCATGGCCCACACGAACGCGTCCACCATCGCCTCAAACAGGCTCTTGTAGCTCAGCGCCCCGTCCGTCACCACTGGCCCGGTCGCCGTGAACTGCGCGTAGTCCAATCGCACGTTCGTCGTGTCGCTCGCGTACGCAAAGTACGGGTACACGTTGATCATCAGAGGCGCCCCGCTTGTCGCCAAGAACCTTAAAAAGCACCATTATTATAATCATATTAATATAGAAAGATTGTTAAAAAAAAACCATTTGAAATAGATTAATTATCAAAATGGTCGAAGTTTGAACTTTTATCTACATTTTTCAAAAAAAATTTGATATATTAAATTTTTGGACGATTATTATAAGCAGTTTATCACATTAAAAAAATTAATATTGATGTCAAAATCTTTTTTGAAACTAAATTACTACATTTTGATTATTTCACTAAATTAATAAACCTGAGCTATTTTGCAAATTACTAACTTTAAATTGGCAATTGTTTTTACCTGACGACACCTCTCAAGTCTTGGGCGGCTTCTGGCGAGAACTGGCCGGCGGAGGGCGGGAAGGAGGCCGAGAGAACGGACGCGGGAACGACGGTGGTGGCCTTGACGGCGGCGAAGCCTTTGGCGGCGAGGGCGGCCTGAAGGGTCTGGATGACGGGGAAGACGAACTTGCCGATGGGGCCGGGGATGACCTCGTTGCCGACGGTGACGTACTTGAAGAGGACGTCTTTGGCGTAGGGCTGCATGTTGGCGGCGATCCAGGAGTCCACGGCGGCGGGGTTGGAGGCCATGCCTTGTAGGTCCTCGTTCCGGATGCCGAGGGAGACCTCGATGCCGCTGCCTCTCAGGGCCTCGAGCACCGCCGGTAAGGGCTCGAACAGCCTCATCTTTCCCACGTTAAGCCTCTTGTACATTCCGACCACCGCGCTCGGAGGAGGAAGGTTGTTGCCTTGGGTCCCGTAGTTCACTCCCACGTTGAGAAGCGCCGACTCCGACACTGCAAGCAGGCTCGTCGTCCACACCAACACCACAAGTAGGGCTGTCTTTCCCATGCTGCCTCTTCTTCTTACTATCACTACTAGTTACGTACGTACTTTTTTTTTTTTTGTTGAGAAGAACTGATTAAGTTATGATCTTGTTGTGCATTCTCTGGCGCTTTTTATATAGACGATTGTGACGTGGTACTGACTGGATTTGCATGCAGTATTTACTGTTTCTGATTTCTTCTCTTTATGATTCATATACGAGAATCTCTGCGCCATTAGTTCTCTGCGCCATTAGTTCTCTGCTCTATATATCTATTTCTCAGCACTAAATTATATGAAAAGTCAACTCTTTGAAAGTATAGGGAAAAAACTTAAAAGGTCTGACTATAATTGTGACTTGGATATTGTTGATCTATTTCGTTGATTTCGTGGATTTTAGAGGGATGAATATTATTAATTTTCTTTCTGTTTTTATTATCCATTTGATTTGTTTTTTTAAGGATATTTTCCATTTGATTTAATTGATCCGTATAGCACATCCGTCCATATATCAAAACATTAATAATAAGTAATGACACTGGGATAATACATTAGTTGTTGAACAAATTTTCAATTTATTTTATATATATCCGAAATTCAAGACAAAATTTACTTACTTTATAAATACACATACACCCACGCTCCCGCGCATACATATATCTATTCTCTCTATATATATTTTGTTGAACAAATTTTCAATTTATTTTATATATATCCGAAATTCAAGACAAAATCTACTAACTTTATATACACACACATATATACACATATACCCACGTGCCCGCGCACACATATTTCTCTCTCTCTCTCTCTCTCTCTCTCTCTCTCTCTCTCTCTCTCTCTCTCTCTCTCTCTCTCTATATATATATATATATATATATATATATATATATCGGATAACTTGCAATTGTTCATTTACTGTCTTATTCTGGTGCAGAATGCAGATACTAATACTATTGAATTTCTCCAAACTATATAATAAGACAAATTGTTTTATTCGAATGGAATAAACCGGAACATATATATATATATATATATATATATATATATATATATATATATATATTTATTTGTTTTGTTCCGGAATCAATTTGTTCCAAGCTGGAAGGAGATGGAATTTTATATACGAAAAGATAAGTTCATATACGAACGTCGTTCAATATATATAACCTATCATGCAACATTTAAAAAAATAAGAAGCTAATAGTAGAAGAACCGTAGAACCCAATATTATTTTTTCTCTAATCGGGATTCTTATTTAAGGGGGTTGCCGGTAAATGTGGAACAAATATGAAAAGATTTGTTTAATTTAATATTGATTGGTGTGTATGTGAACGAAGACCTTTTTTTTTAATAGAATATATATCTAATATGATTAATAAATTGAATAAATAAGTTATTAGTATAATTCTAATATATTTTATGTTTAAAATCGAAAGATATATATATATATATATATATATATATATATATATATATTCTACAATTATGTTTTTCATCCGTATTTTTTCGGCATGTGATATATCCATTTAAATGTATTTTTTTCGTTTTGTACTACTTTTTTGAAAAATTACACGAACTAAACCATTTAAAACGTTGTAATTGCAATATAACCAATGTTTCAACCAAGTTTTTAATAATGTAGTCACAGTTGATGACGTGACTTTATTATTTATATAGCAAATTACATGTTTATCTTTTATGTAAAATTCAGCAGATTATGTAGCCAACGTGGCGTTTTGATACACGTTATTAAAGCTTTAATATGCGTCATTAAAGCTTTTTTCCATAATAATTTATTTCCTAATTGGTAGTCCAATTGGTTGCTTTGTAAATCGGCTTAAGAATATGTAGCCAGCGTTTTGTTGAAATATCCTCGCTTTAATACAAGTTATATTAATTTATTCGATAATATTTTCTTTCCTATTTTATAGTTCAATTAGCTGCTCTGATTGACAGATTTGATTTTCATTGACTTTCTCTTTTTATCAACACGAATATATTCCCTTAATTAATTAAGAGTAGTTATGTTATTTTTTTTTCTTTAACATATGAACAACGTTTATAGTAGGCATCGAAAAAAATTAGAATTGTTACAGCCCTAAAATATGAAAAATGCATAACTTATAAACAAAAATTAACATAAATTTATGGTGATTAAGAAGTAAAAAACCTGAAACCATACAAAACAAGCACCTATTAATGTTAATTAACGGAAATTTACTAATGATCCACAAGTAAAAAATCTAAAACCATACAAATCAGCATCTGTTAACGAAAATTTACTGACGATTTAGAAATAAAAAATTATCGGAACTAAGTTAATAGTCACTTAGATTTTATACGAATTCGTGAATTAGTCAATATTTCATTACACGCCGCATGTGACATAATTTCATTAATTTTTTAATCAATATTTAATTTTTTTCCTATATTATAATCAATAATGAATTGCCTTTTAAATATTTTAAATTTAAATCTCAAGCGTGGACTATGACCTTTTTGACTGAGTAAGTTGATTTTATTTGTTGGTTTGCTGAAACGTTGGCTAATGATTTATTTTCATGAGTTACACTACACATGAGTATTTTTGACATTTTTCTATTCATTTATTTAAGTAAATAGTTAGATTACAAAAATTATCAAACGTTGACTAGATTTTTAAAATCACATTTGAAATTGACTACGTTCCTAGATCGCCTTTATTTTTTATGGGCATGTCGATTTTTTTTTATTATTTAATTTTTTTTTTTTTGGTAATTTGGGAATCTCCAAATGGTGGGAAATGATATTTGAAACTTTGTTCGGAGTTCGTTTAAAATTAATTATTAATTAGTAAAAATTAAAGTTGAGATAAATAAGAAAGTTGTGTATTGCATAAGTTGAATTAGTTTGTAATTGTGAATCATTTTGTTTATGAGCTTAGTGTATTCAGGACCGGATTGGCTATCCTTGTGTGACCAAATTTTCACAATTTTCTTTAACATTTTTTTTACTTAAATTTGGTATGTTGAAACATTGGAAACTCTTATTTAATTTTGGGCAAACTAGCAACGTAGCATTTTTTAAACGTGGTATTTAAGATTTAGTCAACGTTTGATAAAGTTTGTAATCTAGCTATTTACTAAAATTTACAACTATGAAATATCGGATATACCCTTGTGCGGTTTAAATGAGTGAAAATAAAACAGTAACCAACGTTTGAGCCATACTAATAAGAAAGTCAACAACATCATCAGACTTAGTACACGCTTGGATTCAAATTTGAATATTTAAAAGGAAAATCATTAATGAATATAATATAAGAAACAAATTAAATATTGATTAAAATAAATAACTTGTGAATCGTCAATAAATTTTCGTTAATTTTTATTTATGCATGTAATAAATAAACGAAAATAAACCAAAATAAATAGGCGAGATATTCAGCCGACTTTCAAACAAAAGATAAACATGTGAATTGTTAAATGACTAATAAAAGTCACGTCATCAATTGTGACTATGTTTGAAACTTAGCTGAAACATTGACTAGATTGCAATTTCCACGTTTCAAGTGACTTAGTCCATATAATTTTTCTTTAATTTTAAATGATTGTAATGGATATAGATATTATTAACGATTTGTTTAATCTATATCTCATACCACTTTCTCGTTTTATGTTTTCTTTTTCATTTCACTTATAATGATATTGTAATCACTTTTTTTTTTTTTTTTTTTTTAAATGAAGGTTTAGAGATAAATTTTTGTGTTCCGTCCACGTTTCATTTATAACATAACTGGAAACATTTGAACGGCCAGAAATTTAATGGCTTAACTTGAGAGGTTGAACATTTTAGAGTCTAGATGACTCGTGGTTTATGGATGGACTTTTCACACAAATAGTCTTGATGACTCTGGTCTAATGGGCATGATGAATTAGTTTTCCTATGGAGGTCATTAAGATCCAAAACTATAGGATTAAAGAGAATCAATCTTATGCAAAATTTTGTAAACCACCCACGTGCTTTCCTTAACTAGCTAGCCGGCCGGTAGATTATTATATTATATAAATACTCCAAGGGCTTGAGTTTAGTAGTACATAGTACAGACTACAAACTTATCCACTAGTACATTTGCCAACAAATGTACTAATAATGTTTATGCAGTCCCATAAGGGAGACGATAAATATTTCTAAGTTACTAAACATAACTTAAATTTAAAACTCGAGTATATTTATTTAAATTAGTAACAAACAGAGACTAATCAACTGATCAATAAGAAATCATCGTTGCAATAGTTTTATTTTATTTTGTATATATTGTATTTTTTTTTTCTTTTCATTTAGCTTTTAATCTGCCCACTTCTATGTTAGATATAACCAGAGAGGGGAAAATGTATATATTAAAAGCATTCTTATTTATATAAGAGATTAGGATTACAATGTCTATAATGTACTTCTTGGTAACAATATGTACTTGCATTGTATTATCTGTTGTACTACCAAAGTGCCTATTATTTTAATCTTCAAATATAAGACCAACTTTTGAAAACTAGTCCTCCTTAATTCAAGAACTCCAAATTCATGGTACCTAACCATTATTTTTTGTCAGACGTCCTTAAAAAAAATCATATTCATACATATGTATTGAAACTCAGACGATATAAGATGTGCTTGCTCTTCATCGACTTCTTGGTGTAACTAGAAAAGAAAAATATACTCCATTACTCTGTAAGTCCTTCAGTTTCACAGCTTTCTTCATTTACAGATGAAAATTTTTTAACTTAAGATAATAAGAATTGTATATAGAAAAAATAAAAGAAAAGAATTAGTCGCGTGTAGCATTCTCATATAAAGATAAGGAAAAAAAGAATATTAATGAGTAAAATATTTATGCATTTCCCTGTATATTTCCTTGCTTAATTATTAGTATTGCCTCTTTCTTTTGTTCATTTGTCATTTTACTTTTTCTGGGGAAGTTAATAACGAAAGAAATTGAGTGTAGAGAGAGCCATACATTTTCGATTGTAATAGCTAGTTGACTTTAATAGACGGTGGGATTCATTGCCATATATCTGAAGACAAACAAAAGTCTACATATAAAAAAAAACATATGTGTGTATATATATATACAATTTATCATATCGTCATTATTGTTGATCAGGGTTCCATATAACAACTTTATATAGGAAATTAGTAAAGGTGTATCTATTGGATTTGACTTATTTATGCAACTGCAAGTAAAATTCATATGCTTCCTTATATTTCCCAAACCACAACTTCACGGCACTAAGTAATAATCAGCTTCGGGATGGGAGGTATATCGAATCGATTTCTGTATTTTCCTACGGATTGATTTTTGAAATATATACTGGAAAAAACAAGATTTATCGTCTAATTTGCTTAAATTAAACTCGAATATTTTTTTTTTCTTCGACTAAGCTAGGCTCTTAACATATAACACACCATACTGTATCTGTATTTCATGTAATTCATTTCCTTTCTGTTATGGTTCGATTTTGTTAATTTGAGACTTAAATTGTATCATGTATCTTAAAATTTCAGTATGAACCAACATATCTTCCTGCATAACAGTCCATATAATTTTCTCCCCGTTGATCGGATACTAATTTACATGTCTCAAAGAAGTTAATTGTTTTTTTTCTAAATCGTTCATTATAATCAAGCCCATAGTTTTGAGGTTTTTTTTTATAGGCTCAACTAGTTGAATTATTCCCTTACTCCAATCTTTTATATACATGTGGCCGTAGATTATTATTTCTCCTCTGCGAACGAAGATTTGTGGTTGCAAGAAGAGTGTTACGCATCACGATCTTCAGAAAATCAGGCGTTGGATTATTTTTGCCCTAATCTTGAGCAAGGAATAATCTCAGCATTCTTGGAAGAAATATCCAGTACTGAATTGCCAAAGCACAACAACAACACGCAGGTACTCAATCACGATCGGCTTCAAGACCCAAGCGATGTTGTCGTTTCAGGCCTTGTCGATGACGTGTCATTCGATCCGAAGAGCTTGTTCGTCGTCGGAGTTGATCAAGAGACCAGCCCGTTCATTAATAAGAACGAATGTTCTTTCATTACTACTTGTTCTTCTGGGTGGGACTCAGATGTGTTGTTTTCCGGGCAAGTGAAGGACGATTCGGCGGAGCAGAGAAAGGAGATTTGTGGCCAGAAGCGATCATTATTGGAAGTGGAAGAAGAAGAAGAAGAAGAGCCAATAGTTGTGAAGAAACAAGAGCATAACGCAAAGGAGAGAATGCGAAGGTTGAAGCTCCATCATACTTATCTCGCCCTCGGCTCACTTTTGCCAATCTCTGCAACATCTAAGGTCACATATATGCTCTTCATTTTTAACTTTGACATTGATTTTTATTTTGAGTTGTTTATTGTTTATCATTCTTGCTTTTAGACATAGTATACAATTAATTATATCAAACATTTAACCATACTACAAAATAAAATACTTTAAATTAACTTTAGTAATAAGGGAGCACTCGCAAACCCTTCCCAAATTTATAGCCGTAGAAGTCAATTTAGCCATTGATTTTTCGTGCTTCAATCGCGACAAATGTTGCGATTGAAGCCCTTATTTCTTGTAGTACTGTCACTCTTTCACACAAGACACAAAAATGTGTATTGTTATCCAAACTAGGTCCTTGGAGGTTTATTTTTCTTATTCTAATAATAAGTCACTTTACATGTAACTGGTATATATAATAATGTGGCTATAAAATGTAGCCAAATGAAATTTGGCATAATAATTCGGTTTTATGTGGAAGAAATTTACAAAATAAAGAGAATGATTGATCAAAATTTAGGGGATTTTTGCCTGTTTCTCTGAAAAAAAGATTGATGTATAAATCATTTCTTAAACATATAGTTTCTAAAAATTATAAAATTGATCCCAAATTTAATTTATAGTGATAATTTTATACCTAATGTGTATTACATGTATATATTGGTGATCTGAAATATGAAAAGAATATATTTACTATCACGAAATCTAGCATATTAAAGATTGTGACTGAATTCTTGTTGGGCTAGTTCCGGCATGACTATTGAAATGTTTAGCGTTTTCCAATCGGGTAGAATACAAATTTTCGAATTACTAACTTTTGCTATTTCCACGTAAAATCTCATTGTTTTTTTTTTTGGTTGTTGTTCCCATATTTACTTATTTTCCATTATTTTCCTTCGTAAACTGTTTTAAATCCATTTCTTTTTAATTCCTAAACAAATGATGTTTTATTTTCAATTAATCTAACAGAAAAAATGGACTGCTCCAGTGATAATAGACAAAGCGCTTGATTACATTCCAGAGCTAGAGCGTGAAATACAAGGACTTGTTCATAAGAAGAGTAACGTTGTCTCAGCCATCGAGAAGGAAAAACTAGCGACTATCACCAAGAATAATAAAATGGATTCAAAAGCCAGTGAAGCCCTCACAGTTTCAGTAAACAAAGTGAGACAAGGCGAGCTGATATTTCAAATATGCATGAAGAGCAATGGTGATGATGATAATATTGGAGCACTCGCTGTATTCTCAAACTTGATTCAGAATTTTGAAGATCAAGGGATTAAAATTGTGAGCGCTTCGACTGTATGTATTTGTGATGAGAGAGAATGCTACACCATTCATATTCAGGTATCATATTATAACGTTCTTTTTCTTTGATTTCAACTTTTTCTTAATTTCTATTTTAGGCATCTTGCTAATTAAATTTCTATCAATTAGGGATGATATTTATTATATTATATAATAGTCTAACCATGGCTGGCCTTTCCATTAGGCAAGTAAAGAAGTTAAAGTATCATTAAAGTGTCATTGCAACAAAACAATGCATGTCTTAAAATGCGAGAAAATTTGAACCTAAAGGCTTAAAACTAGGGTTTTAAAGCTGATTAGACGTGAATTTTAGATGTGCAATGAAGCATTGATACTTATGTTCGTTCTTTTTCCTCATATTTATTGGATCTTTTTGGTTTGTGACTCCTTGACAGAGTCGTGATAGCTATGCGTACAGTAATTTAACGGTGCTTTATAAGATGTACGCGTTTACGATAATATAGCATTGTCTCTATATGTGTACTAATAGTCATTCTAATATACATATTACTCAATCAAGAAGTATGTACAGCTGGTTACTTTATGTACGCACGATAATTTCAGTGATATGAAGCTAATCGACCTTAACAATCTCTTTTGCACACAGATGAATGAGGAGACTTCAAGCTCAACCGATGATCATGGACGTGATTATGTTGCGCGATTAAAAGAAAAAATTATTTCTTCGTTGAGTTGATTGTTTTCATAAATATATGCAGATAATTTCATTATATACAAATAATTCTCACCCAATCAATAAAAGAAAAGGGACTCCTTGTTTCTTGTTTCTGTATGAGTATTGACATTTGATTGGTACGAAGGTAAATGTCTACTAATCAATGCCAAAAGGATAAAATATTAAAAAATGGTTTCTCTAGATATAATCTTATAAATATAATAACATTACTATATATAGTTAATTGTAAGTAAACAGCTGCATCTTTTTATTAACGTGGTCAAATTTATGTAAATAGCTAAATTGATTTAACTCAAAATATTATATAAAAAATGTTCGAATTGTCCACATAATGACACATCATCTGAAATGTTGTTTACCTATAATTAACGAAAGATTGGTCATATAGCAATTTACAAACTTTTAGTGACTTGGTTACTTAGGAAAAGAAAACGTGGTTCATTTTTCAAATACATTTCAAGTGATACAAAAAAAAAAAAAAAAACTCTTTTGTGAGAAGCTTGGAATGGATAAATGATTCGTGGGTATTTAAGACATGCTCTATGGAATGCGGTTAGAATCTACCTCTTTGACATGTAGGTCCCACTTAGTCACAATATGGTCGAAATATAGAACATAAAAATTCCATCTCTATCAGATTTGTGTGTGTGTTCATTTCCATTCCATTATGAAATTTTCAATTTTTATTTTATTTTTAGTGTTAATCACGATCACTGGATCATTTGATTTTTTGAGATCAGGATGCCCAAATTTTTTTTTTGGATTTTGTTTAAAATGTCGGCTATTTTTAAATTTATTATACTTTTCGAAGTTCCAGATCCTACAAGAGAAAAATCTAGGATATCGATCAATTCAGGAAGAATTCCAGCTCAAATGGAACGAAATATTATTTTCCGTCATTTCGTCATTTCAGCTCAAATGGAACGAAATATTAGGAAGAAATTGTTTAACAAAATACAACAATCAGATGAAAAGAACAATGCACCATTAGTTCGACGTTGACCTCTAAAACATGTTAGAGAGAGAGTTGTTTTGGTATGGTGAATGAGAGTCCTCTTGCCTTGCATATATAGGTTATGCGCGCATGAACAGTATTGTAGCTCTTTGAGCAATTGTTTGTCATTCATCTTGTCCCTTCTATTTTGACTTGCGAGTCTCACCCAAATTATTTTCAGAAAGTTGAATATGGTCGTTAAATACAATTTAATATCAATTTCCAATAATTACATTAAATCAATTTGGGTTAACATTCCTAACCTATATTGCAACATGATAATAACTATTTTGATTAAACCAATTTGTTAGTAATTAACATGCAAAAGTCAATAAAAAATATTGGTGGAAATGGGTTTGGGTACATCTTAACTTCTACAAATTGAGTCATTCTTGAGAGTCTAAGCACGTGTTCAAGGCAATCATGTACAAACTCTGCAAAGTGAGTCATTTCTCATGTATGTCGGACTTTTTGCTATCACATTTCACCTTCAAAAATTCATTATAATTTTTACCATTGTCTGAACATCAAATTTTGTTCAATTTTTTCTCCAATTTTGGAAAGAAAAAAAATCGATTTATACTTCTCACAACACAACGAGTAATAATATAGTACGGTTGAAACCTTCTCTCTTGATGAGTGGACTCCACTAAAATAATCTCTACAAATCAACAATTTATGCGTTTTACTATCTGATTTTCCAACATATATTTCAAGGGGTATCTAATATACATATATATATATATATATATATATATATAATTATAATAATAAGATAACTTGGTGCAAACATTATCGGTAAAGCTGATCGTCTACATTGATGTGTCACAAGTTTAACTCCCACGCGTTTCTGTAATCGGCTATATATATAATAATAATAGTGCAAACATTATCGGTAAAGCAGATCATCTACATCGATGTGTCACAAGTTTAACTCCCACGCGTTTCCCTAATCTTATATATATATATATATATATATATATATATATATATATATATATATATATAAACTGTCATGTATCTAGACTAATCTAAGTTGAAACCGATAAAGCAGTGGTAAATTGGTAATTTTAATCAATGACAAATTGGTAATTTTAAGTAGTTGCAAATTTGTAAATTTTCGTCTTTTCACAGGTAATTGTCTATGCTAAATCAGAGAGGCAATTTTGTAATATCATCGAGTGCCAAGATCTGTTATCATAAAAAAAAAAATTAAAGGGAAATTTCGTCACTACAATGTAGACTTAATTGTGAAATATGTCTACGTGAACAGTATCGCGTTGCTATTTTAACATTTTAAAAGTATTAGCATTTTCTCTATTTTCCTTTCATTTTCAAAATAAGTGTAAAATATACTTCAACATATTTATAGTAATTTCACTTAGTAGCTTCAAATACACACTATATTTACATTTATGCACACTAAAGCAGAAATATTATATATATATATATATATATATATATATATATATATATTATAATCCACTGTTTATGTAATACAGTTTTTCTATATATGTAATTTATAAATTTTTGGGTTTTATTTTTTCGTTACTTCTAAATACTTTTGTAGTATATGATCTAAGAAACTAAACTGTTTAGAAATACTTTTAATAAGTATATTTATCTGACTATATTAAGAAAATGAGTTTTGTATTAATAATTATGTACACGATGTACTATTTCATACGATAAATCATAAATTATTAATAAAAAAGAGATATAGAAAGTTGTACCGGGTCCCATATCCTGACAAATATGGCAAAATATGAATAGAAAATAACAGGTATAAAACAAAAGAGACATTGCCAGACTCGTCCGACCATTGTAAGCTCAACAGTAAAAATAAATCTATGTGAACATTAAACTCTAGCTCTCCTTTATATATAATAATAATAATAATAATAATAATAAAATAATAATAATAATAATATGAGAGTGGTATCGATGGAATTTTAAATTAATTTCATAAAAATTTTTTTGTAACATACACTTCACCTTAAGCAATATATCTATTCCGACTCACGAATTCGTTACTATTCCGGTTTATTTGTGTCAATGAATAATGGTGTCTACCAATGAGTTATTCCGTCTTTGGACACCTATTTCTTGTAGTGAACGTTGATCTCACTTTATCCAACTTACTAATTTTAAAGGTTATTTGATCTCTAATCTTGGAAAATCTTAGATAATTTTAAAGGTCAAATTGATGAGTGCTAAAACTTGGTACTTAAGACTTGGTTATGTCAATGACAAAGGTTTGAATGAGCTTGTCAAGCAGGGTTTAATTGACAAGGCTCATATATCTCCAAGATTTTCTATATATCCACTTGGAAATCATGAGAGGATAATGGTGCTATACGCGATCTCAAGAAGATTCGTCTTTTCTGCAGCACTCATCGACCCTGGTAGGTCCTTCTCTCCAAGCGCTTTGGCCACCTTCGTCTGAACAAACACTGCTCTCATTTTCGTACGCCATAGTGAGAAATTGCCTCTACCGTCAAATCGCCCTACCTCAATCTCGTTGACTCCCATTCTTGATCGCACAAATCAAAGCGCAAGGCTCTGATACCAATTGTTGTGGAAAACTCCTTATAGATTTGAATTTTCCTTTAGAACGAGGTGACTTCCTGCTCAAGAAACCTCTACGACTAGCTTTGTTTGTGAGTTTGAACAAGAAATTAAAGGGACACAATCCTTTTTACCCTGGTTCGGTCTAGAATGACCTAATCCAGCATTCAAGATCAATCAACTATCAACAAAGATGACACTATCTCACACCCCGGTACAATTCTCTCTCACACACTCTTTGCTCGATCTCGAGTCTTTTACCAACCCTTTCTCTTGATGCTCTCAGTGCTTTTCTCAATTGTATACGAGTACAGAAAATTACAAGTAGTACAAAAACAGCCTTAACGCCTTCTATTTATACACACGTCTTCAGTTGCTTGCCAGCTAAGCAAACCCTTGATGATCCAACGGTTGGTTGCAGAGAAACTGATTTCTGCTTGCTGCGACCCCAACTGATCTCCGGTCTTCTCGCTGATGCCACTGATGCTTGCCACGTGCAGAAGAGTCTTAACTAACAGCTACTATTAAGGTATGCCTTAACAACAGAATCGGACTACAGTAAGTTTACAATTAGCTATCAAATGAAAATCCCTACTGGTGATGTTCCATACGCTATGGTAATGCAATCACATTTCCAGACCAAGAAAAAATCCATAAAATTAACTTCATTCGATAACGCATCTACAAGATTAATGGGGATCAATGTGTCTGGGTCTGGATATTCTTGTTATATATCTAGTATTTATGCATTGATAAACCAACTTGTGAGGAATAAAGCTGAGGAATATCTAGCACTTCTATAAGAATGCATGAAAAAGAACTCAAATAAAGATGCACTCAAATGCAGTCCTAATGATACATTAACCTTAACCAGGTCCATAAATAATTTAAAATCGGGATAGATATATATTATGAGGCCATTCACAATCATCACACGGACTTCTTCAGTGGATCCCTCTTTTTCATGTTTAGTCCCCTCCGATTCCGAGGTTTCTTTCAGTTTTTTTAGTAAGAATGGGTAATCATGTCGCGGATACTAAAAATTCGAGCCATAAAATTTCTCAATTCTGACACTAGGGGATATTCGCACCACTCATTACAATTTTGTCAAAATTAGTAACTAAAGATTCGCTCTTCACTATGTTCTAACTGACCGGAATCAAACCCGCCCATCGATCTCGACATCCACGCAAAGAACGCCCAGATTGTAGAAACCCGGATCGTAAATCTCTAAAACCCCTTGAGAATAACCACCACCCACAAACCTCCTACAGACACCAAAAACACAACCATACACTTATAAGAATTGTTAATGAAGTGGCTGTCATGATAGCGATACTATCAACCATACACCAATGATGATCATGAGTGCAATAATGACAACATTTAAACACAAAAAGGAATGATACTGCGAAACCTTTCTGCTAACCACTGGGCGTCAAATCCTCTGTACACTTTGACTCGGCCGCGGACATACGTCCAATCCATGATTGGCACAGCGAGTAGAGTAACGGCGAAAGACGACATCTACCAGAGACCATTTCTCAATGAACAGAATATAACTCTGCGTAGACAGTTTCAAGCTCCGAAATTCAAACCGGTGTAGTCTGTAGATTACCGTTGGTATCGCCAAGAAGATATGTATGTTGACAAAGCCTCTTCTCGGTCCTTCATTCACTCACTGACCTTCTTCACCAATAATCCTTACAGGAACAAACCCCGTCTTCAAAATGATGATACCTTTTTCGATCCCGAACAGCGATCGTTCTTCCGAAGGCCTTAGAGACGAGCTTGAACACAGAATGGCAATCATTGCAGATCCTAATGTTCTTCACGATCCTAAGGCCCGATCCAGGATTCGTGCAAATGAAGCCCAAAGCCAAAGCCAACTTCTCGCTGTGATAACCGATCAACGTCTCTTTCTCTTCCTCCTCGACGTCAAAGGCCACGCCTTTGGTCTCTGCAACATAGCCGAATTTCTTAATCTCATTGGCTATTTCATCCCAAACACGGTATATCTCCTCGGTCTCCTCATGCGATCTGTCTCCTGCCAAAAACTCATGAACAACGCCGTCACATTCTATCAAACTACACCCCGGAACTCTCTTTTTAATCTTTCTCTTTCGCATGGTTTTCCTGACTTCTTCGGCATCTTCAACTCTCATGGACTCGGCATAGATATTAGACAGTACTATGTATCGTCCGTCGTGGTTCTGATCCGATTGCATCAGGAATTTCCCGACTCTCTGACCCATTTCCGCATTTCGGTGGACCCTGCAAGCTCCGAGGAGCGCCCCCCAAACCGCACTGTCCGGTTCGATTGGCATCGAGGCAATGAAATTATCGGCTTCTTTGAGCATACCAGCACGGCCGAGAAGGTCAATCATACATGTATAGTGTTCCAGCTCCGGTCTGATTCCATGAACATCCAACATCGAATTGAAATACCGAAAACCCTCATCGACCCAACCCTCGTAACTACAAGCGCTCAAAACTGCGACAAAAGAGACACCGTCGGGGTAAATACCTCCGTTTTTCATGCGCTCGAAAAGCCGAAGTGCTTCTCTGCTACGACCGTTCATCGCTAGACCAGATATGGCAGCTGTGTACGTTGAAACACACTTTTTCTTTGATGCGGTGAACACTTGCATCGCAAGTTCAAAGCTTCCACATTTACCGTACATGTCAACCAGCGCCGCAGAGAGAATTGAGTCCATCATCAAATGTCTCTGTTGAATGTAAGTATGAACCCAGAAACCGAAATGCAAAGTTCCCAACTGAGAACACGCCGATAGAACACTGACTAGAATGGCCGAGTTTGGCACTTGTTTCAGAGAAAGCATCTCTCTGAACAAAGCTAGAGCCTCCTTTGGCCGACCGTCCCGTGTGCTCCCTGAAATCATGACGACCCAGGAAACCAAACTCCTTCGAGGCATCGATAAAAACATCCTGTAAGCGTCGTCCCAAAACCCGTACTTCACCAAACCTCCAAGCACGGTGTTCAAAGAAACGTCGTTTCTCTTAGGCATTTCGTCGAACATCTTCAGAGCGTCCTCGACAAGCCCGTTTCTGACGTACCCATCAAGCATGGAGTTCCAAGAAACAATGTCAAGCTCGAAACTTTCGTCGAAGACCCGCCTCGCTTCCCCAACGCCACCGCAGACGGAGTAGAACCGTATAGCCGAGTTTCGAACGAAAACGTCCCTGTGCAAAGAATTCTTCACCGAAACCCCGTGAAACTGTTTTCCCAGATCAAAAGCGAAACAGTTGGAACAACCCTGAAACAGAAACGTGAAAGTGAAATTGTTCGGGGCTAGGTTCAGCTCGGCCATGCGACGGAGGACGAGCAACGAGCCCGAGCCGAAACCCGAACCCATCCCATGGCAACGAGCGAGGCCCCGAATCGCGGTGTTGAACAGGAACAGTGAAGAAGAAGCAATGGAGGTCCTGAAGAGAAGGAGGAGAAGAGCATAGTCAATGTCACCGCAAGGGTCGAGGGAAGAGAATGAGATTGTTGGCCTGAGAGAGCCCGGTGGGTGGTTTAGGCTTCGGATTGCGAGCTGGGCATGGGCTTCTTTGAACTGTTTGATCGTTTTGCATTTGTGGAAGATGGAAGTGAAATTCAGATTTTGAAGGAACATTACATTGAGAGAGTTGCGAGCGAGATCCGGTGTTTGGATCGTTCGGTTTCTTCTTAAAGGCGGGAGTTTTTTTTTTTTTTTTCCCTTTTCATTTGAGGTTTCAAATAATATTTTTTATTAATTTATATTTATTTGATAGCGTAAACTTTATTTTAAATGAATGTAAAAAATAAATATACAATAACACGATTGAATATAAAAAAATATAAATGAAATATATGTGAGTTAAAATACATTACATAGAAAGACGAAAATAATTATTAAATAATGGTAACTGAGAGATATATAATTTAACGCTGAAAATAGATTTTTTAAATTGAAATAGCACTAGAGTATAATTGAGTTTTGAATTGTATCCTAGCATAAAGTTTTTACCACATGAAAAATAACGCCTTCCATAGGAAAAAAACGACAAAAGACATGCAATATACAAAACGTGACCGAGGTCTTAACTTAACACAAACAAACAAACATAAAGCCATGACGTTAGCATAACATGACAATTTTTTTGTTATTAAATGCATGTAGTAAACCAAAAGAATAATCACAAGGTAACTGTTGGATTTTTTAAACGATTTTTCTAGTAAGCACTCTTATCTGTACAACAAAAATGTCATTGCAAATTATTATAATAGTGCAGAGGTATTGACAACATTTCTGGTGTCAACTTGTACTATAATAGTATCGGTCTTGTTAATTGCAGTTAAATATGATGAATATTGATATTTCTTATGTGTGACGTGATTTTCGTGAGAAAAAAGATGTCGGCTACACAAAGATAGAAAACCCTCTCATTCTTCAACAAGAACTTTAGGAAGTTGAGACAATGAATCTTGCCTCTCAATTATCGCACTTAAAAATCTTTTTCAGATTTTTTTGTAATAATATTTTATTCTTATATCATATGTTATCTACTCAATTAATTACATCACATTAAGCACAAATTATAAAGTATATTAATTCACTTCAACATATATATTAATCATTGGTGGTATCTTTTTAGAAGTTTTAATCAGTAATCACTTCATTTTAGAAAGTAAGAGCTCTGTCATGTGTTCTCATATTTACCGTTTTTTATCTCTCTCTTTTTTCCGTATTGGGTTTTAAAAAGTAAAATTTTGGGCGGCGAGAAAGGTTGATCGGGTAAAATTACGTGTACAGTACTTCTTACAACAGTAACCATTTGAGAAGAAAAGTATAGAATCAATCTTAATAGTTCAAATATTAATATAGCTATATGTACCATGGTAATATTTAAAGATTACTGGAGGGAATTAGTATATCTATAATGGGTTGATATAAGTTTTTCGGAAATATATATGTTTAAAGATAAATACTGTCCAGTTCAGAGAAAATAAAATACAAGGTTTATCTTGAAAATTATTTATCACAAAAGAACAAAAATTAATTCATAAAATTAGAAAAGGAGAATAAGCCAGATGGGCAAGCTGGAATATAGAAAAGAAGAAGCAAAGGTTCTTGGCTGGCTCTGAAAGAGAGACAGTCTGTCAATAGCCAAGTCAAGAGAGAGAGAGAGAGAGAGAGAGAGAGAGAGAGAGAGAGAGAGAGAGTTGTCCATATATCACTCTCTCTGTTATAGATTATTTATTACGTATATATATTTGAGCCCTTAATTCTGTGGGCAAATATATAGTTTCCTTGTTCCTTGAACCTTTCATGCCTCTCTGTTTATCCAGCCTTGAATCCTAATACAACAAACCTACAGACAGACAGAGAGACAATATGAGTCTTTTTGGCCTCGGAAGCAGGTTTTTTTTTCTCACTCTTTTTCTTTTCTGGTTTTCCAATCCAACATACTATCTTCTCTTGTAATACATATTCAGGGTTAGCCTTAATGAAAAAATGTAAAAAATAAAAATCTCCTTTCTTGGACATGATCGAAATGAATCCTGAGAGAGTGCATGTTTGTTGAAGTTGTAGATATCTTTTAATCATAATAATAAACTCATGAAATTGGTTTAGAACTTTAGATATACATCCTTCTTGATCAATTTTATTCTCTCTCTTTTCATAATATTTTTTTTCTTGGGTTTTTAATTTTGTCGCGCCTACTGTCATGGCTTTCGATATAACAGAAATCAGAAGACATTTCGTCCAAAGAAGAGTGCAATATCCGGAAGCAAGGTCGGTGTACTACTATTGATTCAATTTTTATTATGTAAGTTTCTTTGTTATATAAAAGTATTGACAAAATTCTTTATTTTTTTAATTTTTTTTAAAGGGTGCCCAACTTCAAAGGCACATTGATGCCACTTTGGGCAGTGGGAATCTGAGAGAAGCTGTGAGACTTCCTCCGGGAGAAGATATAAATGAATGGCTTGCAGTTAATAGTGAGATCAAAATCATCTCTGTTTAATCTATTTATTTACTTATTTTTGTTTCCTTAGTTTTGCGTCTATTTAAAGTTCATTTCCTATAACTGCCTATTTTTGTTTTGTCTAATTCTTTTGTGGGCGCTATTTATTTACTTGGCTCGGAAGTTGTAATTTTGGCAATTCGATTCTATCTAATTGTCGATTTTGTGTTTATGTTGTTAATAGCTGTGGACTTTTTCAACCAAGTCAATATTCTCTTTGGGACTTTAACTGAATTTTGCACGCCTTCAAGTTGTCCAACCATGGCCGCGGGACCAAAGTGAGTATATATTATCATCAAATCCAACTTTTATCTCTTCAATTTGCAGTTTTTTTTTTCTTTTTTTAATCAGCAGACTCTGTTTCTAGATTTTAGTTACTATAAGGTGATAATATATATATATATATATATATATATATATATATATATATATATCTATATCCAGTTTTTTTCTAATCAATAGTAGTCTTCATAAGTTTATATCAACATATTAACATTTCCAATCCGGCCATGTTATGTTGGTACTACTTCGATCTATGGTTACTTATTAACGCAACAAAAGTTTGACATGTTTTTCATGTGTTTTGGTAATATTAAGTGGTCGTGTGTAGTAATTAATTTACATGCATGCATGGTTTAAACTTGTGTACACAGGTACGAGTACAGATGGGCTGATGGGGTGACTATAAAAAAGCCAATAGAGGTCTCTGCTCCAAAGTACGTTGAATATCTAATGGATTGGATCGAAGTTCAGCTAGATGACGAGTCAATTTTTCCTCAAAAACTAGGTGAGCATATACATATATATACATACATATGATATGCCCCTTGATCATTGAGCTCAATAATATATGGTCTTTATATAGAAAAATATAGATACACATAAAGTAGCTTGAGTAGTAAAATGTTGTGCTATGAATGCATAAGCTCGTGTTGAGCAAGACCTAATTGAGAATGAACTTAATTATTGTGTCATAACGATAGGCTATAATTTTAATATTTGAATTATTGAAATATATTTAATTTTTTTTATTGAGAGTCTATTTCAAACGGTTTCTTCTATATATATTCTTATTTTGTGTGTGTTGTCTAAGGTGCTCCTTTTCAAGCGAATTTCCAAGATGTTGTGAAGACGATCTTCAAGAGGTTGTTCCGAGTGTATGCGCACATATACCACACTCATTTCCCCAAGATAGTGAGCTTGAAGGAAGAAGCTCATCTCAACACTTGCTTCAAGCACTTTGTTCTCTTTACATGGGTGAGTTTGTCATTAAATATGAATCATGGTATGATACGGGTGCTTATATAAATGATTTATTTATTAACTACTGAATTTTAATATTGTAGGAATTTCGGCTGATCGACAACGGAGAACTCGCCCCTCTTTACGACCTCATCGAGTCTATTCTACAGCAATAGCTGCTTTTGAGAGCCTAGTAGTTTGTTTTTTGTTTTTTGTTTTTTATTTTCATGGACTATTTTTCCCCTCATATTAGGTGGGATAGGGATAGGACTCTAAAGATTTGGAGTGTTTTCTTTGATACACATTTTTTTGAGCTTTTTTTAATTCTTTCTTTCTTGTTCTTTCTTTACTGGTTATGGTTTGAGATATTGTCAAAAACTAGGACGGGGTTTGCCTTCAAAACATCCCTTGTGAATTACAGACACCCTTATTTCTCTATTTCTTTATGTTCAAGTTACACCGTTTCTTTTTATTATTGTGTTATTGAACAAACCTATACAGTGAAATAATTTCGTTTTAAACAAATTTAATTTCCACTGTGATTAAGCAAATAAAGATCTGTACCCGTATTTCGGTTCAACTTAAGTTAACATTATTTATTATTTTTTTTTAAATCACATGAATTAGAAGATGGCTCTAAACATTGTCATCCCCAACTGTGTCAGTCTAAGAATGTAGAGCAAACATATTGTGCTCTCAACAAGTTACACCCATTAACACAATCTATTCCAATCAATTATTTTAAAATTCAATAAGTAAATTACAGGCTATGAATAAAAAAAATACTACAAAAAGAAAAATAAAAAAAAGGGGGCAAACTATTTCTAAAATTTTGGTTTGTTGCAGAGAAAATTTGATTTGGTATAGGAATGTTTGCTGTTCAGGAGCTGTATAACGTAAATAATGCTGTATTAAGCCACGTGATGACGACTTACAAATATCCTTGGACCTTGCTGTGTAAATTCCCACGCGCTTCAAGAATTATATATATGTATTTTTTTAACCACGAGCATATCGGCATTTTTCCAACCGGACGCGCCTGAACTCAAAAAAATTTCCATTTTGTCGGCCCATATCTTCGGCGAAAATCGAACTTACAATTTTCCTTCAGATCAACCAATGATTAAGTTACACCCGTGAATTGAAACAGTTTTATAATCATCTTTCACTACCCGGTTTGCATATACATCCTGGAAGGGGATTGGAGTGAAAACTCTCCTCCAGCTTCGGAAACTCTCCCGGCTCCCTCAGATACGGAGAACCGGCTCTGTCTTTATGAAGTTTCTTCACTTTCGAACTGAATTTCTTCCACGAGATTTTCCCTTCGTCCAACTGATCAACCAGCTTCACGAAGTTCATCCTGCAATAAATAAGAGATAAACAAAGCGCTGGGTATGCAAAAACAGAAGGAAATCGTACTCAGTTTGCGTAAATTACTTGTCGGGATTTATGGTCTTCTTGAAGTCCTCGAATCGCCTGTGGCCCTGAACCGCCTTGGCCATATTCCCGTCGTAAGTGTAGACAAACACGTCGCTCTCGAGGGCGACGGCGTAATCTATGCCCGCCAACATGTTCTGGTGGTTCTGGAATGGTCTCAGCTCGTCTTCGGTGGCGAGGGTCGAGTGAGAGAAGATGTTTGGGAAGTCGTCGCTCAGATACTTCATGCTTCTGTTTCCGTAGGCTTCGCCGGCGACCAAGTAGATCCGGGTCTCTGACGGAAATCCTAATCCTCTCAGCAAGAGGGAAGTTTCTCTCGGGGTCAACGGGCAACCGCCGAGCGACCTTCTCTCCGTCCCGTTGATCTCCTTTTCCTTCCAGTGAGCGACTTCGTAACGCATTCTGCGTAACTCGTCGTCCTCTTCGGCACTCAGACTATGACCGCAGCCCGTAAATGCAAGCATGTCCTTCTCGTACCTGTATAATATTAAGAATTCGTTAAAATTGCAGTTTATATATATATATATGCAAAATTCTCGCGTCCCCGAGAGAAATTATTTTTAATATGCTATATCAGATACTTGCCTCAAATGCAAAGCGAGGTAATGACTTCCGTTTTGTCTCATTCTAGAAACCAGGGTGGCCCCAAGTTCTTCTATGCGAGCTGAGTATTTTAGCGCCTTGTAATTAACACGACACCTCAGCTTTTGTATGGAATTTGAGATGCCATTATTGGCTATCCGAGAATCTGTATGAGTGAAGTAGACTACTCTGTGTTGCTGGAGCAATGGAAGGACCTCTGTCTTGTAATAGCTGACCTGATCATAGGAGTACAACTAAGATGATGAGACAGCATATCAAAGGCTATTTGGGCTATATAATTTAATAATTGAACCTCAAGTGTTAGCCTCATTCGGGTATATTAATGAGCCATCTCCGTTATTTATTTTGAGCATGAGTCTTGCCTAAGTATATATTTGCTTAAAATTAAGAAAAACCAGACAATTTTAACACGTTTTTGGCCTTACCTTATACCTAAGCTGTTTGACCCATTTGAAAATTTAAAACCAATTACACCGAACTACTTTTATACTTTAATTTTGAGATTCCAAGTCACTAGCATTGATTTAGAAAGAAGATACAGTTAATTAAATCCTACAAATTAAACAAGACTAACAGCATCCAATGATATTTCCCATCGCTCCTAAAACTGGTCCGCGGCTGAACGATAAGAATTCATGCATACCTTAGACCAAGATATCGGCGTTTTTACAAAAGGCTCGATGTTGGCATATGCGGACGGTAATTTCTCAACTATCTGGACGTCATCTTTCAGCGTCTCGATAAAATGTTGCCAATCAAAGAGGTCCTTGAAGTCACTGCGACGTATGTGTGACGATACGGTTAGCAATGTAGCTAAAAAAGAGGATATGATATGCAAATCTTTTCTAGCTCAATTGAAACAAACCTATCGTCTGCCCAGTATGAAGTGTGGTCGAGCGAGGGAAGTACAAGAGTGGCCTTCATGATCTTAGCAACAGCGACCATATCGCAGATCTGCACTCTAAGTTATTCATACATCACACACACATACCGAAATTTACATTGCAGTTTTATTTTTATAAAACAAATTCTTAAAAAAAAAAATCACAATATCCAGACCCCAAATCTCATCTGATTCAACCCGCCATTCGCATTTATAAGGAGGTAACCGTTCGTCTTCGTTTCCAACTCTGCGGATCAGAACACAGAGAAATCAGCAAAAAGGTTTGACTGAGGCAGAGAACGGGATTTCAGTCAACAAAATAGCCCCTTACTTTTCTTGCTCGGCTGGTCTATGCACTGCGTGTAATTATCACTGTCGGGTTTGGCCCAAATACCAGAGTACTGAACAAGAAGAAGCGAATTCTCGTCATCAAATTCGTTCCTAGCGGTATTTTAAAGAGCACTGGAATCAATCATTACACAACATAAACACAACACCAAACTTACATCTTCTATTCTCTTCTGGGTATCGACTGCTACGCCAGCGGATACCATTTTTAGACTCCGCTCAACATCGACTCCTTTATCGAGGTACACGTAATCCTTCGAGCTTTGTTCGTGAATAAATAGCCGAGAAACAGACTCAGCTGATTCCTAAATTAAAAAAATAAGGCATAATATTCAGACAACTAAGGCAAAAGAATAAAGAAAAAAAAAAAATTGACATTCATCTTCTAACCACCAAGTCAATTTACGTAATCCCTAGCTATTTTAGTTTCTTTTAGCATCTTTCTGAAATCGAACGTCACGTTTACATTCGCACAAATAAAATATGATCAGTACTCTCGCTTTCACGGTGACTCTATCTCTTAACAAGTATTAAAAGGATTAAAACATGATTATATATCGACAATTCGACTGACTAACCCGATCGGAACCAGCTCTTTCAATGGCGGATCCGAACCAACCAGTCGCGCAGATCTTCAAAATCCCGAGGAACAAGCACAGTCCACAAAACGCCAAGAACATCCAATGGCCGATCTTCTTCTTCTCTCTGAAGCCGAAATCGACCACCGCTGATCCAATCGGCTTTCTCAGCGAGAATCTCTGCCTCAGGGAATCGAATCCATCGCCGGAGCCGAAACCAGCGGCGATCTCAGATCTCGGCGAGCACATCTGGAGCTCAATCTCGTGGTGCGGGCTAAGGACTCCTCCACCGCCGCCCTGCGAGCCGCCATTGTTGCCGTTGTTGTTGTTGCTGCCACTCTGAGAGCTCGCGTTCGCGTTGCGCTTGAACGAGTGGGCTCGGCGAGTCATCGGGCCCGAGAATCGCGGGCTGTTGACTCGCTGAGAGACTCCATCGCTGGTGTTGTGATGGTGATTCATATCCTGCATGTTCTACCGGAAAGCGGGATGGAATTATAGAACCGCCATTGACGAACCACAACACGAACACAGCTTCCTTTTCGCCTACTCTTTCCAAATCTAATTCTCAGAACACGAAGACGAAAGAGGAAATCTGGCCTCACTGAAAATTATTTCAAAGGCGAGGTGAAAATCAAGATAACCGGTTTGCGTTCTAAAAAGATAACTGGTTTTCGCACTCTGAAAACAATCTCAATCAGTCGGAACTTCGAAAGCTCTTTCCTTTCAGTTTTTTCCGGGAAATGAGATAAAATAAAATAATAATGATAATGATAATGATTATAACGAGTTAAGATTTTTTTTTCTTTAATTAAAAGTGGCAATGGATATTTAGTATTACTATTACATTCCGTGTATTTGCATATACTTACACCGAACTGAATAATGACAATTCACAGTTCACACTTAGGTATGCCTTAAATGTCGGATCTTTTCTTCATGTTTTTATATTTATACATATATATTTTATATAGTATGTGTGATCGGATCTTTTAAATAATATATTTTGTTTTGGTAAAATGGAAATGCTTGGATGTCATTGACAAATGCCAATTGGGTTTTTCGCTTTCTTTCATTAGACATATTATTTTCCCGTGTTACCGTGAAAGTGTATCAATCTTACCAAACGAAGTCAATTTATGTTTTTTTCCTCCAAAGCATTGCACCTAAACTTGAATTAGACTTGATCGTTATCTTTTGCTTCTTTTTTTTTTTTTTTCTTTCTCTAAATTGACACACAAACAAATGTGTACTGTTATTCATGCATGTTCATGCATATGAAATAAAAAATGTTTGGTTCTGTATTCAATTCAAATTGCGTGGCCCTTGAAAGGAAATGTTAGGGTTATGTGAAATCAATAGAAGCTAATTAAGTTATTAAGTAGTACGAGGAAGAAATGACAAAAGTCGTTAAATGTTAAAATGCTTTTTTTAATAGTAAGATTTAAACCCTAGCTAAAAGACAGTATGAATAATTTAAATCATACAAATACTTTTTTGTATTAAAAAAATCATACAAATACAATGGATAGTAAAGTCCAACAAGTCAAATCATAAAGATAATGTACAACTGTACAAGCGATGGTCAAAATTGGATGACGGAGAATGTTTGAATTATAAATCATGTTAGCCAGCGTAATATTTAGTTCTTTTTTAATTAATGTATGAAGTTATATATAATTTTTTAGAACCGAAAAAAAAATCTGAAAACATTAATTAAAAAAATATATTTATATTGAAGACTAACAACATCATCATCTAAATTGGATGTTTGTATTTTAAATTTCTCATGGAATAATGGATGTTACTATTTTTGTTGTTGCATGTAAGACCATTTCCTACCCCATAACACTAAAATGGTATAACTAATTAGTGCAATTATCACATCAAACAGTGTTTTTATCTCCAATCCACAACATTAAATCTCACACCAATAAGAAATTATATTTTTACACTTTTTAATGTTACTTCATTTCAATCGCATATTAACCACTCTATTAATTTGTTATGTCAATAAGAATCTTATTAAATATTATATTATTTTTCTACATAAAAAATAAAATTAATTTATATTAATACTGCAAAATTAATATAAAAAAATCACCCTAAAAAATAAACATATTTTGGGATAACATTTATAAAATAAAGATTACATAAATATTGCATTTCATAGGTAAAATTAAATACTTTAAAAAATTAAAGAAAAATGAAACTCGCAAGTGCAAATGCAAATGCAAATGCAAAAAAAAAAAAAAAAAAAACACGTTGATACTTGTATTATTTTTATTATAATTGACATGCATTTTATTTTATATGTATTGTATTTAATTAATGCTATGTATTTTATTAGTGTTACTTTACTTACTCCTTTTTAATTATTGATAAGTAACTTATTTTTATAAATTATTTAAATATGGTCAAAATTATAAATTATTTTTTGTTTGGGGATGAATTACAATTAAAAAGTTTGTTGCACCAAAATGGTGTTGATGAATAGTTTAACGCTAGATTTGGTCTATACTATTCACCACACCATTTTCTCCACTATTTTGGTGTAAAAAATAGAGTGGATTGGAGTAAACAAACACTAAATGTATTACTTTCCACACCAATTTGATGCGGAGATGCTCTAATAGATCTTTGATTTTTTTTTAATGATTATAAATCTTTGATTGTTTGAAGTATTAACAATAATTGCACTTGTGTGCCATATTTTTCTTATTCCACCGAGGTAAAAAAAAACAGTAAAATGAAAAATTCAGAATATATATACTTCAACGTAGAAAGTACTAAAGCATCTTTAGTGGTTTAGGTGAGGGACTTGCTAGTAATTTAAATAAAATTGGAGCTAATAGCTCTACCATTATTTTATGTTTTGGTTATTTGCTTGGTAGAGCAAAATAGCTCCAACAAAATCAATGGGCCCCACTATTTTTTCAACAAGTGGGAATTGAATAAAAAGTAATATATATATATATATACTAGTTTTAGTAACGCCCCTACGCGCGAATGATTTTAGAATATTATAAATGATAATAGCAAGTAAAATTTGTAGAGGTTAACTTGTGTTATCAAGCTTCTTAAACATTGGGCACTAAAGAAACCAGCGATTATTTAAAAACCCTTAAAAATCATGATTAAATAATAAAATGTAAAAAATTTACTTTGTCCATTTGTTAGACTTTTATGAGTAAATAGAACTTGCATTCGCTTTCAATGAAATATGGAGACACAAATAAGGTGAAGGGAACTCAATATCAAATAAAAAAAGAAAGAGAATTTAATAAAGAAAATATAAAACTATTTAAAGATATATATATATATATATATATATATATATTATAACATACGCTCAAAATAATGTATGTTATTGATATAGTATAATATAGTATTAGTAATTATGATTATAAAATACATAAAAAAAATTATAAAAAATATATATGATGAGAGAGGGAGAAAAAAAAAACAATATACATAAACAAAGTTTTACAAAACATATTGATGAAAAAAAAATTAAAGGCAAAAAAAATTAAAGGAAAAAAAATAAAGGATAAAAAAAACAAATTAAGGCCACCATGTCTCGCCACCTGACGACGTCACGTGACGGCCTGACGATGAAAATTGGGGAATAGGTGGTGTTTATTATCTATGTTATATACATACATATATATATATATATATATATATATATATATATATATATATATAAATGACATGTGGGAAATACTCAAGCAAGAGTGATATTTTTTTACCATTGAGATGATTATTTTTCTCTGTCCTTCTCATTTTCTTGAAAAAAAAATATATTCCAAAATCTCATCAACCTTAAATGTCCTTAATGTCCATTCTCAGTTTATTCTTGTCCTTTTTGAAAAACTTAATTTACAACATTAATATTAAAATTTCGAGTCGCTACAGTTTTAGATTTAATTTATAATATGATATTGAAAGGATAACGTGGGATTAATTAGAATGCTTCATTCTCAATACATTGTAGACTGATTATACTTACCAAGAGTATTAATGACTAATGTTTAGTCTTTGATATTAAAAAAATTGGGTGCCACATTATTGGAGACTAATTTGTAGTCTTTGATACGTAAATATTTTTTAGACTGGATTGCAGTCTCCAATAAGTCATTGTGCAAGAGTATCCGTGACTAATGTGTACTCTCCGACATTTTCCCTCCAAATGAAATAATGAAGGCTAGAGTATAGAAGACTTATTGTTAGTCTCCGATTTTTCACATTTTCCGAGAATAGATTTTAGTCTCTCATACCCACTATTAGAGACTGAAAAATAGCCTCCAAAAATTTGTGTTATTTTAACATTTTTTGAGGGAATATATCCGCGACTAAAAATAACCTCTCATAAAATTATGATCGGAGAAATACATATTTACGACTAATTATTAGTCTCGAATGATAGACGTGTAACAATCAGTCCCGAATACTATCCGAGACAACCAAATCTGTCTCGAATGCCCGCAATCAGAGACCAAAAATTAGTCTCTACAAATCTGCGTCATTTTTACATTGTTGGAGGGAATATATATGTGACTAATAGTTAGTCTCAAATAGTATACGCAACCAATTCAGTCCTGAATACTATCGGATACAACCAAATCAGTCCCGGATGCCAACTATCAAAGACTAAAAATTAGTCTCCTACGATTTGCGCCATTTTTCATTTTGGAGGGAATACATCTGTGACCGAAAATTAGTCTCTCCTAAAATTATGACCGGAGAAATATATATTTGTGACTAAATACTAGTCTCGAATAGTATACGCATGAAAATCAGTCTCTAATAGTATCAGAGACAGCATGATCAGTCTTTGATGCTCACTATCAAAGACTAATAAATCAGTCTCGGATACTCTAGTCTCTGATGCCCTGTTTTCTTGTAGTGAAATAACTGTTTAGACTAAATGTTGTTTCGAGATACTTTACAATTTAAAGATCACTTTTTTTTTCGATAGCAAATATATCAAACGTTACTTTTAAGACCACTATTAGCATTCTTGCTATTAAAAAGACACGCGGATGCAAGATTTTATAAGAATGACTATGTCAGTATATAAACCCAAAAAATATTAAATAAATATATTGGATAATAATAATAATAAACGAACATTTTAGAGTCTCAGTTTGATATTGAGCCAATTTCTCCAAAAAAAATTCCTTTAATCTTTCATATAATCAAACTTTTTTCAACTAATCATCATAATTAAACTTTTAATGTTACTTCATTTCAATCGCATATTAACCACTCTATTAATTTATTATGTCAATAATAATCTTAATAATATTATATTATTTTTCTACATAAAAAAATCAAATTAATTTATGTTAATACTGCATAATTAATATAAAAAATATCCCTAAAAAATAAACATATTTTGGGATAACATTTATAAAATAAAGATTACATAAACATTACATTTCATAGGTAAAATTAAATACTTAAAAAAATTAAAGCAAAATGAAACTCGCACATGAAAAAAAAAACACAAAAACGTAGTATTATTTTTATTATAATTGGCGTGCATTTTATTTGGGGCAGTGAAGCAAAATAGTCAAAATAAAACTATAAAATTTGATTTTAGCTTATGTTTCACAACTTTTAGGGAAATAGCCAACAGATTTATGTGGCAATAATTAAGGTCTGATTTGCCCTTATTTATTAACAAATTCGTCATTTTCTCTCTCCTACTTTTTTCCTACACCTTTTTTTACATAAAAACTTCAAAAAAACATATTTATCTCATATGAACTCGAAATTGAGTGATTCTAAATCCTACGGATTCGTGACGCTTAGATCTTCAAAAGTAGATCCATTGTGTTTGATGAAAAATCATGTTTAATACCATAGATGTAGAAAAATCACGTTACTACCTTAAATATGGAAATAATTGAATTTTTTTGAAATTATCGACATAAATATAATTTTTCATCAAAGACAATGAGTCTATTTTTGAAGATATCGACGCCACAAATTTGTAGGATCTGAAATTACTCAATTTCAAGTTCATATGAGAAAGTTACAAATTTTTGAAGTTTTGATGTAAAAAAAATTATTTGAAAAAAAATAAGAGAGAGAAAGTGACGAATTTGTTAATAAATAAGGGCAAATCAGACCTTAATTATTGTTACATAAATAATTTGGCTATATGCTTAAAAATTGTCAAACATATGTTAGATCTAAAATCACATGTTTAAAGTGGTCTAATTAGTTACAAATCTCTTTTATTTGATATGTATTGTATTTAATTAATGCTATGTATTTTATTAGTGTTACCTTACTTACTCCTTTTTAATTATTGATGAGTAATTTATTTTTATAAATTATTTAAATATGGTCAAAAATTATAAATTATTTTTTGTTTGGGGATGAATTGCAATTAAAATTTTTGTTGCATCAAAATAGTGTTGATGAATAGTTTCACGCTAGATTTGGTCTACACTATTCACCACACTATTTTCTCCACTGTTTTGGTGTAAAAAATAGAGTGGGTTGGAGTAAAACAACAATAAATGTGTCACTTTTCAAACCAATTTGATGTGAGTTGGAGATGCTCTAATAGTGCTTTGATTTTTTTTTTTTATGATGATAAATCTTTGATTGTTTGAAGTATTAACAATAATTGCACTTATGTACCATATTTTTCTTATTCCACCGAAGTAAAAAAAAGAGTAAAATGAAAAAGTCAGAATATATACACTTCAACGTAGAAGATATTAGAGCATCTTTAGTGGTTTAGGTGAGGGACTTGCTAGTAATTTAAATAAAATTGGAGCTAAAAGTTATACCATTATTTTATGTTATGGTTATTTGCTTGGTAGAGCAAAATAGTTCCAACAAAATCAATGACCCCACTATTTTTTCAATAAGTGGGAATTGAATAAAAAAATTATATATATATATATATATATATATAATTGACATGTGGGAAATACTCAAGCAAGAGAGTAAGAGAGTGATATTTTCTTTCCATTGAGATGATCGTTGTTTATATAAGTTGTAACTTAAGAAGCTTATGTGGTAAACGAAGCTAATGTGGTATTAGATTACCCTTAAAAATGCTCTAACTCCCCACAAATGGAATGATTGTTTTATATGAATCTCCATAAATAGTAGCACATAAAAAGTGTAAGATTTCCATACAACTATGGCCAACCAATATTGATTTGACTCGTTTCGAGGGAATAAATAAAGTGAAGATATGATGCATTTTTTTTCATGGGAGTGTGTAAATAATATGATTTTAGAGCAACTTTAATGCTAAGAAATGATCATTCATAACACATTATCAAAATTAATATATTTTATTAAATATCAATTTTATATTATTAATGGACAATATTTCCACAAAATACTCCAATGTGAGCATTCCTAAAAGTTGTCCACTATAATATTATTTTGATGCATATATTTCTTTTTTTATTTTATTTTATATTCACTTTATATTATATTAGTGAGCAGCTATGCTCTATATATGAGCATCATTGTCCTAATGATTATGTCACTATAAATTGTCCACAATGCAGTAGCAATTTAATGTTCTTTTCACCTTAACTCCTCCTAAACATGAGCAACCCTCATTGGAGTTGCTTTTACGCAACACTGCAAAATATATATATATATATATATATATATATATATATTTTGTTTAGAACATTGTAAAAAAAATGTAGCGTTTTTCTATGACATTGTCAAATATATATATATATATATATATATATATATATATATATTGACATCACAGCTATCGGTCGGCGAGAATCGAGGTCGATGTCGCCGAAGATGGACTTGTAAGCCGGAGTAAAGAGCGTTTTTCGGTCAGCGTTTTTGAACGCCATTGGAGCTCTCTTCACCAAGAAAATTTGTTGGTAGTTACAAATATGGGTTTGAGTTTATATATACATATATATATATATATATATATATATATATAGAGAGAGAGAGAGAGAGAGAGAGAGAGAGAGAGAGAGAGAGAGTACACACAACTGACAGAGCATTGAGCATTTCGATGAACGATATGGAGAAGAGAAGCTCGCACGACATTGGAACTGGCTCAGTCGTAGACCTTCCTCACCAATTCTAAATTGTTGTGTCATATGGCATCACATAGTTAAATTCCAACCCTAAGATTTTGGTTTCTTTTTGTATAATTTGAAATTTGGTGGCATAAATGCTTGCTTTGCTTGAGAAGAGGACTAGGCCGGAGAGGAGGTTCCTGAGGGTGGTTTGAGACCATTCAAAGCCGTCGGTACGACACAATGCTAGTTGTTTTTCACGTTGAAAAAAACGTGTCAATTCAACTGAATGTTGTTAAAATAAAATAAAAAAAAAGACAAAAAGCTAAAATAGAACCAACACCAATTATTACGGGAAAAAGAAATTTTAAAAATTAAGGGAAAAATTTTCATCGCTAACGTATTTTAAGGAACATATATATCATTAATTTTTTTTTTATATAACGTTAAAAAAAAAAAAGTTTTGTTTGAAGATTTTTTTGACAAAATTTTCATAAATTCAAGATTTTTTTAGTACATCACGAAATTCATTATTCTTTTATAACATTGTCACAAATTCTTAAAACATATTTAAGTTTCGTTAGAATAATTAGTACAACATTATCAAAACAATTAAAAAATCACAATTTTTTACAATGTTTGTCAAATCTCCGACTCGTTGGAAGATTTTTTTTTTTTTTTTTTTACATTATTTTCAATAAATACTACGAGTATGAAAAAACCCACATCCAAGAAAAAACAAAACTGAATCTCCAAAATATCTTAACCACACCCGTTTCAACTTAGACAAAACACTAGTTATGTGATTGTCGTTGACCACACTTAGGAACATCTTACTCTATTTTTCAAACATTTAAACATTGCAAAAAATTAAAAATTAACGAAAGTTATTGGCAACCGTTGATGACCAAGATGACCGAGTGAAGACATTTCACAGCGATGGAGAGCTTCAGTGCAAGAGAGAGAGAGAGAGAGAGGATTCTCGTTGGAAGTTTTTATTGGCAGAAGATTTTTATGTTTGATAAAATCAGATATCAATTTCGTCGATCGAAGTTAAATAAACCAAACCCGTGGCATGAAGAACCTCATTTGTATGTCATTGCTACTTAAAGCTGAAGTAACATGGAAACAGCAAGAAATTAAAACGTGGTTGATAAAGATGTTCACGAACAAAGCTTGCTAAACTCAAAGAACAAAGATAAAAGACGAAATTTCAGCAGGTAGCTAGAGAATGAAACTTTTGAAAAAATATTTTGGATTTTAATTAGTATAGATGCTAAATTTTAGAAAATTAGTTAAATTTTATTTTCAAAAATCAATTTGATTACTTTATTGATAAAGGTGTACTATGCACAATTTTTTTTGGACAATTAGGTCACTAGTCCAATAACCCACATCTTCTAAAAAAATAGTCAAAATTTCATTTTATTAGTAAAATATTCCATCAAACCGATCAAACCGAAGTAAATACTAAATTCAATTAACTATTTTAGTTTATTTAATTTACTTCTACTTGAACTGTTTTTTAAATAAAATGAAACTTTAACTATAATATTGATTAAGAAGTTAGGAGATTTACTAGTTGCAACAAATTTTTCTAATAATAATCACAATAAGGGTGTAAATTGTCACATAAAAATGCGAACTAAATTTTCAAAAATAATTTCAGCTCTAAGATTATTGTAAAAACAAAAATGATTTTATGTGAAACTCAAATACATGTGGAACTAGTTTATTCATCACGATCGATCCAACTACAACTACAAGGGTCCAGCCCCAATATTTTTGTTTTTGCAATCAATATCACTTATCTTTAAAATAAAAAAAAAAATATATATATATTAATATATATATATATATATATATATATATATATATATATATATATGCACTTTTGTATAGTTCCATACTTGAAATACAATGATTTTTTAAAGAAAAAGAAAGAAAGTCTTACGAAAATGGATTTAGCGTGAAAATGAATTCCCAAATTGCTTTTAACTAAAATAGTAATTAAATGTTCGACACATTATTCAATCCCTATATTGTTACAAAAAACAATAATAACATCAGTAGTACATGATGATCTTTAAAAATAAGAGTACTAATTAGCTAGGGTCGTTAAATAAAACTGATTGCAGAATCTTTTTAGTTTAAATTTTTTTTATGTAAAAGTGAAGCATTTTTAAAAGGAAAAGATGGAAGAGGCATAAATGCTTCACATTCTCAAAATAGGGGCACAATGCCATTTCCTCTCATATCTTCATAGTTCAATTATATATATATATATATATATCATAAAAAAAGCCCGATACCTACTATATTGTAGCATTATTTTTGTTCTAAATTAATTAAATAAACAATAACTCAGCAAAGACAAACTTAAAACTAAAATTTATTGAAGTGAGAACATGACTGTGATACTGATAACACAGAAAGATGACTTCGAGGCTAAATTTCCAAGCTCATTAACCAAAGCTAATTAATCACTCAAAATAAGCATCTTATAGAACAAAATATTACAACAAGCTTATCAAAACACGGTACAAAAATAATTGCTATACACACGGAACACTCTAAACCAAAAAATAACAATAATCTCAATTGAAAAAAAAAAAAAAAAAAAAGCCGACCCGAGTAAAAGTGCTCCAACAAAGAGCAACCAAGAAACATAAATATATCATGCGGAAACAAAAGCAAGTAACACCGAAAAAATTATGCATAATCACTAAAACTACCAACCAATAAATCATAGCCTCAAATATACATGCAATGTCTTCACAAAATAAAAAAAGTTAGAAAATCTAGTAGCATTAAATTATGATAGTACCACATTATATATAATAAAGACCACGATATTAAAATCTGACATTTATACAACTTCTGAATCAAATCACAAATCAAAACCCAATATGAATCAACATTCATTCGATACATTAGCATAAGCATTTAGACATTTTTTTGTCGCCATCACGAGTCAAAACATAAAACCTAGGTAGATTCATTCTCGTGGTTCATTCATACACAAATGTCATAACAAAAAAGAACATTGAACTACTACGAAGCCCACCAGAAAAGAATATCTAAAAGGCAAAATAAGTCAGTCTCCCAATAAACTCGGGACAATTCAAATGGTAGCACATCATATATAATTGTCATGATAAACATGCAAGTTATAAAGGCCTACATAGCAAAACACAATACATAAATAATTATTTTAAGTTTTAGAAGATAATTGAATTCAAACGACAGCAGATCATAGCCTCAGTATATGGACTCATTGACCCTCTAGGAACAAAGAAAAAACTTACCTTGATCATGTCGATGTTTCATATTTATCACTTAAAAAAGAGTCATGTGTTAGGATTGGGTATTCAAGAGCATCAGATAGTCAATATGTCATACAAAGAATATAAACTCCTCTCATCCTAAGCATAGGTCACAATCCATGATATTTGTAACACAAGATAGAGGTGGGACCCTAGTAAAGAGAGAGTGATTTTTGGGATACCCATCAATGTACATGAATAGTAAATAGGAAACATAAGTTATATAATAATTATGGAAACGAACAAAGCCCGATAGAGACTAAGTAAATAGAAATGAAAGTGCAGAGAATTTAGAGCACAGGGTGGTTGACTTTGAAATGATAATAACAAATAAAGAATAAGCTGAAATTGGTCCCAAAAGTGAAATAGTCAGTAAATTAGAAGCGCTATTACCTGCATGAAAGTTTTAGCGATAGATGACAAGAAGAACCGGTGGAAGCTGTACGATGAATGAACAGCCTAGATGGTTTGGGAAGTTATCTTGCAAGAGAGTATAACTAGTTCTCGTGATTTGCATGGGAATCTTGAGCGAAGTCAAGCGCTCAGAATCAACCCACCAGAACTGTCATTTCCGGAGTTTCTGCGTCAAGTAATTCTACCACTCCACGCTCTACATGAGATAGTACAATTCCCAGAGTTATTATCTTTGTAAAAAGAATACATTGAAGCAGGTATAAAATCTCATCAAATACTATGAAATGTTAAATATAACCGACCTGATATATGCAGGATCATATCTCGCCACCAGCTCTTCAATATTCAACCTGGTTGCATGATATATGGGATCATACCTCTATATTGCAGTCGACTGTAAACATCACTTAAAATAAATAAAAGATAAAAAAAATATAAAAAAAGGAAAATAAAATAAATAATGAAACCGAAATAGAAAAGTCAAATAAAAGATTTAGAATATCAAACCTCTATGATATTTATAATGTTCAAAGACATAAAATATTCATATAACCAAACAATCTACAATGTGACTTGGGTGTTCGAATTCATCACCACTGTCTTCACGCCCAGGATGTTCTGCAAGCTCTCTCAGTTGTCCCAGTTCAACGTCACAATCTACCTGAGAGGTTGTTAGTGCTCGCTCGGGTTTTCCTAAGGTCACTCTTGTAGTGATTATGCCAACACCAAAAGTAATTTTGCCATGCTATATTTATTCTTCCAACCAAACAAACTTGGTATAATATTTGTTTGGCGTATCTTGCAAGTAGAGAGACGATGGAAAATATGAAACTTATGTGCACATAAATAAGATTCATATACATCAATGGCTTGGTATACGAGGTCTGAACAACCCAATTAGCATTTCGGAAGTGTGAAATAATATATTTCAATGGTGAAAATAGAGCACTCAAATGAAACGACAACATATTTTCAAAGACTCCCCTTCAATGCCAACCACTTTGATCACATATCGCAACCACAACGCGCTAATAAAACAACAAAAACCTTCCTACAATTACTATTCCGAAATCCATCAGAACGAGAGTGCCATGAGTTGAAAGGATTTTGCTAGCTTTGGTAAAAGAATCACGAGCCTTGTAAAAACGCTTTATTCAAATTTCATAAAAAGTTGGCCCTAGTAAAATTCAGATTCGGAAGTATGGAAGTTACATATACCTGAACAAAGCAAAACGGATGAGATGAAGAACCAAGCATGGCTGACCAAACCAGAAATATATGTCTGACCCCTAGACAAGTGGAGTCCCTGCACCAACGTCATGCATCTATGATTTTAAGAGCCATCTTTGTCAACATGGACTGATATAATACTCTGAAGGCTAAAGATATTCTGCAATCCATTATATATATCCATGATATTTTCTTTTCATTTTCTTTTTGAATCATTAGCTTGAACATCTCAAAACCTGAAAAGAGAGAAGGAATTTTGCTTATTTTAAGAAGAGTCAAAGTGCCCAGAATATGCTTGCCATCCTGAAAAGAGAAGCAACAACAATTTGAAATTTCAATCAGATTCTTTTAGCTCTGAGCATAGATGAGAATTACATAACATATACATATATAATCTTACCTTTGCCGTTCAGCAGCAGGAAGGTAACGAATGATGGACAGAGAACAGCACTGCCAATAGTATTGAGAAGCAAATCATGGCACCGATTAAGATCTCAAAGTAAGAAAGCAATAATTAAAGCAAGTGCAGATAGAAATGATACACTACCTTACTCCAACAACTAACTCGAAGTCATCTTCCAGTGAACTTTTGATGTACTTTTGGAAGTCAATCTTGTCCCATGAGATAAGTGAAACTGTAACTGCGGTATCATCAGCCAAGGAAAATTGGACAAACGGCACAAAAAGTTGCGGAAATTTGCACAACCAAAAACTCATCGTTATAAAGCATCCCTGGAAAATATGTAAGCTTCATTGCCTTGCATTATATCAACACAAAATTTATTTAGTTCTTTTCCTTGCACTAACAAAAAATATAGTCAAATTTCTTTTTCCACACTCAATTTTGTATTTAAAAAAAAATGAACTAGTTAAAATTCTTAAAATGTAGAAGAAGACGAGAATTCTGGTACAGAAACTTGTATGTGCCTCACAAATAACGTCTCATAAGCAAGTCAGAATCTTGAAGAATCTACGGTGAAAAAGACGTGTTCGTTATTACAAGAACAACACTGCACTTTATTCCCTTATCTAATTCATAATGAAACGAAAAAAGAAAAAGAAAAAACAAATCGCAATTGGATGACTTACCATCCGTAGTTCATAATCATGAGTAGATGTTACCTGCTCCCATTTCTTCCATCCACAAATCTGAGGAAACAGCAAAACGGTCGCTTACTTCTTGTCTTACACAAATATAAGTTTTGTCTGCTAATTGAATAATATATATATATATATATATATATATATATATATATATGTATATATATATATATATGTATAAAAACCATACCTTTATTCTCCCGAGCATCGTTGTAACACCACTGAACATCACATGAAATAACGCTAAGAAGAAAATGAGAATGTACAACTGGTGCAGCCCATTTACAAAAATAAGTGGCGCACACTAATTACAACAATAGCAAAAATCTTCATTCATTTTTTTATTTTAGTCAGAGAGTGGACTGTAAGCCTAATCGAGCCATTCAAGTTCACAAGAGATTACATGAGGTTAATATAATACACCCTGTAACCCAAGAGAGCAAATGAGGTTAATTTAATCAGACTTGCTTCTTTTTTTTTAAGTAGTGTAAAATTTAGTCAACTATACTCTTTGTAAGAATATCAAATACACAAAACAAACTAAATTTCCTTTCAAAACAGTAAAAAAACGGAACAACATCATTTCCCAGCATCAGAAAGAAACACAGTAAGAACTTACAGCTCCGATGTTGTGATGGACTTTCTCTAAGACAATGGAGATGATGACAAACCCAAAACCCAAATCATTTCCCAGCATCAGAAAGAAACTAAGAACTTACAGCTCCGATGTTGTGATGGACTTTCTCCAAGACAATGGAGATGATGATTATGACGGCACAAACTTTGGCGACCGCCCAGGTTGGCGTCCGATCGAGCTTCCTCAACTGACCCATCATCTCCGTCTTCGCCGTGGCGTTCCGACCAAACTCCGAGCACAGCAACAAATATGACAATCCATATCGCATTTTAAACAAATATACATCAATGACTGATATTTTTTTTAAAAATTTTAACAAAAATACTTGCCTTCAATATGCAAAGTTGGAAAATGGTCCGCTGTTTTTTGACCGTCAAACTATGGCCAATTCATAATTGCATGAACGTTTGCTAGGAGGAGATGTAATTGTGCACCAACACTATAAAACGTTACAACCATCTTTTAGAGAGAATAAAAGTTAATGATAGATAGAGGGAGAGAGGACCGAGAAAACATAAAAGTAGACTTACAGGAAGCATATCAGATAGTTGATCATGAGGCATCTAATCTGGATTTTGAGAAAGTGGTTAAATAATCAAATTAGAAACATAACTAAACCATATGAATCCATGCTTTCTATCTTCCAAAATAGTGGAGCACACAATATCAGAGCTTGGTTATAAACCAGAAAAGACTCAAATTCGAACAAAAAATTTATAATTTGGAATAATCTATAATTTTTTCACTGACGTATCTGAATCCACCGCCACTGTCTCTTTCGGCCCCTGACGATCAGATAGCATGAAATGAAAGTGAAAATAAAAGAAGAAAAACACAGACAATCATAAAAACCAAACCTGAGTTGTGCCAAGTTCACTTATTAACGCTTCTTCTTTATTCTCTGTGCGCTATTTCCAACCACTGCCAAACGCCCCTTGTTTCATAAGCCTCCTTTCCAGAAAAATATTTATGTGGTCCAAGAACCAAGGCAGATCCAGTAAATGGCTAGGACAGCTTGCTGAGGAATACGGAATGAAAGGAACAGTGGCATTTTCCAACAAAAGTTTTTTTAGACAAAAAATTTCAACAATATAAGACTTTGAGCCTGTTAGATTTCACATGAGACTGGCTATCTAGATTGTATTTTGTTTTAGTCTAGCTGAAGCTTTCTTTCTCCCTCTTTTTTTACTTCTAATTTAGTTTCTTCGGGAAAAAAAATACATTTAAAAAATAAATTTGTAATGCAACAAGATATTTGGGTTCTTTGTACAGTCTTATGGAATTGATTTTTTTTTCCTATATTTCTCATGCTTTTTATAACTAAACAAACCTGAGCGAGTTGTTCCATGGCAAGTGTATATCGAGCTCCATCTCATTCCGGCCAAAAGGTCAACGAGCAGCTTGACAGGACCAACTTGAATACGCCAAGCTTCCGACCAGGGTTGACATTGGGACTGTTGGCCGTAAATTCAAAATAAATTTCCCAAAACTGTTACGTTTTTTCTTCGTAAATGCGAACCTTGGAGGTCTGGTCATCACCACAATGATAATTGTATAGCCTTTGTCTTCTTTAAAACCGATTTTACCCCCTCTTGAGTTAATTTGCTGGCACACTGCATAATGTAAAAAAGAAACGAATAAAGCACCGGGAAAAGAAAAAAAATGCGCTGCAAGAAACAAAACAAGGGGGATAAACCCGACCAAGGCGGCGGGTTCTCTCAGTGAAGAAAAGAGGCCTAGTTCATGATGCCAAGATCTTGATCCTTGTCTCGGTTGCCTCCACAGCCAACAGCGTTCCCTCGTCGTTGACATTAAATCTTGGGCGTAACCTGAAAACACACACAGAAGATCATAGTTGACCAGATCTAAGCAAATACATTAGAGGAGGTCTCTACCGGCACCGAATTTACGAATATTGCAACTTTTGAGGGACGGTGATGCGATCCAACTGTTTTAGTTTATATTAAATGATTTATTGGGGTCCTTTTTCTCAACAATTTGCTAGACCCAAATTTTAATCTCCGCTATAGATGTTCTACTTTTCAAAAGACGAATACTAATGTTTTGCAAAAGCTACCACATCACAGTCAGGGTAAGTAACTCAAAGCAAGAAAAGCTGGTGTTGATTACCTGGAGGAGCATTGGAAGAGTGCTTATGAACGACTTGGCCCTTAGAGAACAGATTTTAAGCGCCCACTTGAAAGCCGCTTGGCTTCCATTAATCTTGTCTATTGGAAAGTTAAACGAACTTAACCATCACTTCCAACAAACTTCCTCGCCTATTTGGTTGCACTATCAACCTGAAATCGGTATAACAAAATTATAAAATCAATAAGAATAATTTAATCTTGTTATTGAAAAAACAAAGAAAGAAGGGAAAAGCTTCGCTGGGCGTCGGTGTGGTCGTGGTTGTCTCTTGTCTCTCTTCTCCAGCCACGATCTCGTCGGAACACCGCTACGTCGCCGTGGTTCTCTTGGCTTCACTGTCACCGATCCAACTCATAGGCTCTACGGGCGGGTAACCAATACCCGGCCCGCATTAGCAAGAGCTTCTGAGAGGGACGGGCCGAAGATCGGCCGCTATATTCCGGCGACGACGTCGTGGCTTCCCGGCGAACAGAATACCCAAAAACGGAATCAGATAGAGAAAGTTAACTCTCTAGGGTTTTCGTTCGGCTTTCTAGGGTTTATACTCGTTCTTTGAGGGACGCGACGGGACTGGTTTCTTTCCACAGAAAATCGCGCTCTCCACCTGCGCTTTTAGCCCGATCATCGCCGCTCAGTTCTCAGGCGTCTCCATCACCGGAGCCCCGGCAAAGGTTTCTCCGATCCAGCAGCCGGAGGGGTTGAAACCTGGAGGTGGCGGCGCGACTTGGCCTCGCGGACGAAGCCGCTCATCGACACCACCAACTCCAGGCTCTGCAGAAGATTGAAAAACCCCTACCGGCGAGCTTGTTGCCGGGGTCGGCGATGACGATCGGCCCTGCGACGGCGTCGGGGTTTGGCGACGAGGCAGACAGGGACAGTCTGGGAGCGAGCGGGCAGAGATAACAAACCCTAGATCGCCATTCTATAACCCTAAATCGCCGTGAAGTGAAGAGAGAGAATCGAATAAGAAATGAGACGCCTTACAAGTTGTTCAGGTGACATTTTATAACAAGGTTAAGACTTGGGGCTCAATTAACTTCATCATTCATCTTATCACCGTTGGATTGTTTTCTGATCCAACGGCTGTGGTTGTCCATTTGTAACCGTTACTTATATAATCGTTTTTGCATTAGTTTCCTTTTCTGGTTTACAGGGTAGCGTATAATTAACGCGGTTCAAAGATAAAAGAAAATACGAAATAAAGAAGTTTATTAGTGACAAAAATACTTGATATTTTTAATTTGTTACAATTTAATACCTATTTTAAATTGCGAGAAAAATACTCAATATTACAAAATTATATTTTTCTTACTATTTAAGACATTCAAATTAGATACAATGACACGTGTAACAATCGGATAAAATTTGACAGAAATAAAATAAAAAACTTATACTTGCTATTTATCAAACTAGTAACCCCGTTTTTCACAATGTCAAATAATTTTTTATTTAATCGAATTACAAACTTTTTAACGTGGTTCCAAACTCAAATCAACACTTCATAGCTTGGCGGTGGTAGATTTGCTTATCTCGTCATGTGTTGCATATTTGGCGGCCGTAATGGGTTTCAAAGCTTTTACGTCGAGTCGAAAATTACAATTTCAAGCTTTTGTTGTAATTAAGTGAAACATGTCAATAAAGAGATGACCAAGTGGAGAAGCTGACGGGTTGCACGGAAGGTATTTGATAAAAGTTCACAAATTTAAACCCACAAAAAAAAAATGTTTGCACATTTCATATCTCTCTCTCTGTCTCTCATCAGCCGAATATGAGGTTCACGCGGGAGTTGAAGAGCCGTATAGTGTGGATGATCATCCTCCAAACCCTCTCCGGTGTCAGCGACATGTCTCCAAAACTTTTGTAAAATCAAAGGGCAGACCCACGTAGCCCATGAGGGGTGGACCTCTATAAATACCTCTTTTTATATGTTAATATCTAAATACTTATAATTTGTAGAATTTTATAATTACCTCATTTATTTTTTTATAAAATTCTAAAATTACCTTATTTGTTTTGATTTTAAAATAATTTTGCTGAAACTATAAATTACTAATAAAATAAAAAATGAAACTATAAAGATTATTAAATAAGTCTAATAGTACTAAAATTTCAAGATAAAACTATAAAATAATGAGATATGACATTCTTAAAATAAACGATAGGAGAAGTGATTTAGTACTTTTTATTATTTACGTAATAAAAATATTTTTTATTGTGTTTATTTTGTCAAAATTATCAGATTTTTACGCGTTACTCGATAACAACTTCAGACTGGTATTTGTAGATTACTCATCACTTGCACAACTTCACTTGAGCATACTACACGGGCGGAAGTTTTAAAATGAAATTAAAACTATGTTAGCTTAAGTCTTAATATGGCGCATCAAATTTCATTTTAGTTTAGGGATCATTTTGATTTTTCGTTATTTATATTATTTACTCTTTTAAAAAATGGGTCCATTAGGAAAATAGCCAATTTAAGCATTTGACATTACTAAATAGCCAACTTTTGGTAAATCTTAGGTAAATAAACAATTACTTTCAGACGTAAATTTTAGTATATTATCACTTTTATATACCAAAAGTTGGTTATTTATCAAAGATTTACATTTAAAAATGACTATTTACCTAAGATTTACCAAATATTTGCTATTCAACAATGTCAAATGTATAAATTGTCTATGTTCTTAATTTTCTGTTAAAAAATCTATATTATTAAGGGTAATTTAGCAAAATAGCCAACTCAAACCTTTAAAATTGCTAAATAGCCAAGGTTTTGTAAATACTAAGTAAATAGTCATTCCGATGACGTGGCCCAATAATAGGTTTTTTTATTTCCGAAAATTGCCCATGAGCATTTGAATTTAGAATTACTAATTTGAATTTTCGGATGAAATTTATTCCCGAAATTTTTGGAATTGTATTTCCTAATATAAGTGTGAACATGATTTAGTCTATTAATGATCCCTTTATTTTATGAACTAAATGGACGTGGCAGTTGTAATTTTTTTGTTTCTTTTTATATATTATTTCTTATATTTTTCGTCCAGATTTATATTGCATTCTTGATTTCTGTAGGGATCAGTAAACTAATGTAAATAATGTTGGTTGAGTGTCCATTTACATTTGCGTCGATAGGTTATTTACCCAGATTTACATAAGTCATGTTTCAGTTTAACCAATAACATCAAAATATATAGGTCTTAGTAATGACAAAGTTTACTCATATATATGTTTCTTTGGATTAACGAAAAATCCAAAGTACCAAAAGAGTTAGCAAACATAAATCTCAAAATACACATCATTAAGTAATAGAATAAATTTTGAAATTCTGATGGTGAATTAAAAAGCAAGATAAACGGTTTAGACATCGTCGATGTTGAGAGAGAAACTAGGTTGGCTGCTTGGATTCTCATCACCTTGCTTTGTTACTTTCTTCTTCGTGACATATGGTGAATGTAGCATTGCTGGTTTCTTTATAACGCGTTTTGGTCTCTCATTGATGGCAAGCTTCACTGCAACTGGTTCGTCGTTCTTCTTGAGATGTAAATATGTGTAAATCCAATATTTACTCAGATTTACTGCAAAATATGTCGACTACTATTATTTTCTTCTAACATCCAAAATACCATCTATTTTCATAATCGATTCCAAAAAAACATTTTTTTTCCATATTTTAATATGTAAATCGAGGTTGAACATTAGCAAATAAGAGTTCCAATCGAAAAAAAATCACACATGCATACCTGTTACAGTCGGAGAAAGGAGTTTGTTTTGAAAAATAGTTGCGGTAGTCGGAGAAGATGGATGCAGTTCGTCGGAGAAAGTGACGTGAGTTGGAAATTTTTTTTGGGAGAAATCTTTTTTTTTTTGGGAGAGAGAGAGAGAGAGAGAGAGAGAGAGAGAGAGAGAGAGAGTACACGCAACTGACAGAGCATTGAGCATTTGGTTGAACGATATGGAGAAGAGAAGCTCGTGCGGCATTGGAACTGGCTCAATCGTAGACCTTCTTCCTCACCAATTCTAAATTGTTGTGTCATGGCATCACATAGTTAAATTCCAACCCTAAGGTTTTGGTTTGTTTTTGTATAATTTGAAAGTTGGTGGCATAAATGCTTGCTTTGCTTGAGAGGAGGAGGACTAGGCCGGAGAGGAGATTCCTGAGGGTGGTTTGAGACCATTCAAAGCCGTCGGTACGACACAATGCTAGTTGTCTTTCGCGTTGACAAAAACGTGTCAATTCAACTGAATGTTGTTAAAATAAAATAAAAAAAGACAAAAGGCTAAAATAGAACCAACACCGATTATTACGGGAAAAAGATCAAAATTTTAAAAATCAAGGGAAAAATTTTCATCGCTAACGTATTTTGAGGAACATATGTGTCATTAATTTTTTTTTTTTTTTTATAACGATATAAAAAAAACGTTTTGTTTGAAGATTTTTTTGACAAAATTTTCATAAACTCAAGATTTTTTTAGTACGTCACAAAATTCATGATTCTTTTATAACATTGTCACAAATTCTTAAACATATTTAAGTTTCGTTGGAATATTTAGTGACAACATTATCAAAACAATTAAAAAATCACAATTTTTTTACAATGTTAGTCACAAAATCTCCGATTCGTTTGAAGATTTTTTTTTTTTTTAACATTATTTTCAATAAATACTACAAGAGTATGAAAAAAAAACCCACATCCAAGAAAAATAAAACTGAATCTCCAAAATATCTTAACCACACCCGTTTCAACTTAGACAAAACACTAGTTATGTGATTGTCCTTGACCACACTTAGTAACATCTTAACTCTATTTTTCAAACATTTAAACATTGCAAAAAATTAAAAATTAACGACCATTGATGACCGAGCTAAGACATTTCACAGCGATGGAGCCAATAGATCTCAGATGAGCTTCAGTGCAGGAGAGAGAGAGAGAGAGAGAGAGAGAGAGAGAGAGAGAGAGAGAGAGAGAGAGAGAGAGAGAGAGAGAGAGAGAGAGAGAGAGAGAGAGAAGATTCTCGTTGGAAGTTTTTATTGGAAGAAGTTTTTTTATGTTTGATAAAATCAGACATTAATTTCATCGATCGAAGTTAAATAAACCAAACCTGTGGCATGAAGAACCTCATTTGTATGTCATGGTTACTTAAAGCTGAAGTAACATGGAAGCATCAAGAAATTAAAATGTGGTTGATAAATATGTTCACGAACAAAGCTTGCTAAACTCAAAGAACAAAGATAAAAGTCGAAATTTCAGCAGGTAGCTAGAGAATGAAAGTTTTGAAAAAATATATTGGATTTAGAAAATTACAAAATTAGTTAAATTTCATTTTCAAAAATCAATTTGATTACTTAATTGATAAAGGTGTACTACGTACAAAATATTTTAGGGACAATTAGGCCAGTAGTCCAATAGTTCTTCATCTTTTTAAAAAATAGCCAAAATTTTATTTTATTAATAAAATATTCCATCAAACCGAAGTAGATACTAAATTTAATTAATTAATTTAATTAACTTCGACCTGAACTATTTTTTTTTAATAAAATGAAAATTTAACTATAATTTTGATTATAAAAGAAGTTAGGAGATTTACTAGTTGCAACAAATTTTTCTAATAATAATCATAATAAGGGTGTAAATTGTCACTAATAAAAATGCAAACTAAATTTTCAAAAATAATTTCAGCTCTAAGATTGTTGTAAGAACAAAATGATTTTATGTGGAACTAGTTTATTCATCACGATCGACCCAACTACAAGGTCCAGCCCCAACATTTTTGTTTTTGCAATGAATATCACTTATCTTTAAAAAAAAAATATGCACTTTTGTATAGTTCCATACTTGCAATACAATGATATTTTTAAAGAAAAAGAGAGAGAGTATTATATGAAAATGGATCGTGTTAGCATGAAAATGAATTCCCAAATTGCTTTTAACTAAAATAGTAATTAAAAGTTCGACACATTATTCAATCCCTATATTGTTACAAAAAACAATAATAACATCAGTAGTACATGATGATCTTTAAAAATAAGAGTACTAATTTGTTAGGGTCGTCATATAAAATTGATTGCAGAATCTTTTTAGTTTAAATTTTATGTAAACGTGAAGCATTTATAAAAGGATAAAATGGAAGAAGGCCGGTCACCTCATTAAGCGACTTATGCGGTGGTTAAACCTGGCCTAACGGTAGCGGGACGGGACGGAATCCCCGCTACCGTTAGGCACAGTAACGGGAGCGGGACTCCCGCTCCCGTTACTGTGCTTAACGGGAAACGGGAGTCCCGTTAGTCCCGCTAGCCAATATGGCCGTTGCCTTTTGATCTCGGCAGTTGGATCAAAGATCCAACGGCCGAAAAAATAGAGTCGTTGAGGATATGGCCGTTGGAAATATAGCCGTTGGGGGCTCGGGGGAAAAAAAAAAATTTCTATTTTTTACCCACTTATCTCAAAAATCTATAAATACCCCCCTAATTCATTCATTTTTCTCACAACTCTCTCTCACATCATCTCGAATTCTCTCAATTTCTCTCAACTCTCTCTCAATTTCAATCTCGAATTCTCTCAATTTCTCTCGTTTTTAGTCTCATACGCTTATATTTTATCATGGCATCTTCATCCCACAACCGAGGGGGTCGAAGGGGAAGAGCTTCCCAAGGTGAAAGAATGCACCGTTTTGAAGAAAATTGGTTGCACTTGTCTCAAAACGCCCCCGACCCAAACACTCAATACTCATTTGATCCAAATTATGTTGCTCCTACTTTCCACCACTCGGATTTCACCGAAATTCCAAACACACAAATGCCATATTATCCTCAAATGGATCCCGAGCAAGCATATCAAGCACAAATACCGCCATCCGAAGTCGCTTTTCAAGAGTTTCAAGTGTTCGAGCAACATTATCGTGAATCCCAAAATCCAAATGAAGAAGAAGACGACGACGAAACCCAAGATCCAAATGAACAACATGATGACGAGGAGGAGGAAGATGAAGAAGAAGACGTCCCACCACCACCACCTCAGCCTCGAACTCAAGTTCCACGACCTCGACAACGTGAGCAACAAGAGGATACCCGACAAAGACGACAACGACGTGCCCGACAAGAACAACAACAACAACAACCACCTCAACAACAACAACAACCACCGCAACAACAACAACAACAACAAGCACCTCAACAATCACAAGCACCACGACGTCGAGCGAGGTCTGTTGTCTGGACGTTCTTTGAAGAGGTGATTGCCAACGGTGAAAAAGCCGGAAAATGTCACGTTTGTGGCAAAATCTTTAGCGTTCATAACACTAGAGTTGGGACGTCGCTATTGTGGAGTCATCACAGACACTGCCAGGGGGGGACACAATCTGGAGCCTCTACAACCCAAGTAAGTAACATCGATCCTTTAACATTTAGACGTGATTTAGTTGAATATTTTGTATCAACCGATCAATCTTTTAGTCATATCGAATCTCAAGGCTTTGTTAGATTCACTAGTTCTCTTATTCCAAACCTACAAATAATGTCTAGGAAAGCCTTAAGATCCGATATCCTAAAATGGTTTTTAGGAGAGAAGGAACAAATGAAAGACTCAATATCCTCTGGTAGATATAGCGTAGCCTTAACATCGGATATATGGACCGGTCAATCTAAGATGGACTTTATGAGCGTTGTAGTCCATAACATAGACGGCGATTGGAACCTGAACAAACGTATCATAGCGTTTAGGAGGATAGAAGGTTCTCACACTGGTGAGAACATCTTAGATATCATAGTTAGTGTTTTAGCTGAGTGGGGTTTGAACAATAGGGTTATATCTGTGACCTTAGATAATGCCACTAGCAACAACGCCATGATTAGGGAGTTGAACCAAAAACTTAACGCAGACGAAACCCTTATACATCAACGTTGTGCTACCCACATCATCAACCTCATAGTTCAAGCCGGAGCCGCTAGTTACGACCCTTCGATAAACAAGATTAGGAATTACATAAGTTGGGTAAATAGTTCAACCTCTAGAGTAGATGAGCTTAAGAGACGGCTTAGACTAAACGGCCTTCAAGAACGCACCTTTCACCTAGATAACAAAATTAGGTGGAATTCAACCTTTCTTATGCTGACCAACTTCTTATCCGAGCGTTACGTCGATGTTATTGTTTCTTACATTAACAGCGTACATGGCGAAAACGCTATATCTGATTTGGATATTAGGATGGTTGAATCATTTGTTTCTTTTCTCGACATTTTTTATAAAGAAACTTGTTATCTTTCTGCTGTTTACACTCCCACTTCTTTTCTCGGTCTTCATACTATGACCGCAATAGCTGTGCATCTTGATAAATATAAAAACGAAACTATTTTTCAAGATTCTATTCAAGCAATGACAGCAAAGTTTTTAAAATATTGGGGGGCTGGAAAGGTTCCATTACTATACGGTTTTGGAGCCATTCTAGACGTCCGATGTAAAATTGGAGGTTTAAATTTTTTTTTGAAATACATAAGAAACCATTTTGTGGACCAAGATTACGTTGCACTTGATCTTCCGAGGATCGCGCAAGCTTTTTTTTTATCTTTTCAAGGTTTACGAGGCGAAACTTCTACCGCAATACCGAGCGCAATCTTCTCAATCACAGACGCAATATCCGAGAAGACACCAATACACGAATGTCTTCGTCAACGCGCCCGCTTACAGCCTGTCTCCTCAACAACAAGAAGCTGGGGCAAGTCAGACGAGGTCAAGCGCAACCGACGCACGGTCCCATCCGGAGATCCAAGAGTACGATAGGAACGATTGGGTCAGGTCGGACGACGAAGCCATCGACCTCTTGGTTTGGTGGAGGCAGAATGCGAGGAGGTTTCCGATCTTGTCATCTATGGCACAAGACATCCTCACCATCCCAGTTTCAACTGTGTCCTCTGAGGCGGCTTTTAGCAGCGCGGGCCGGATCATCGACGATAGAAGATGCAGCCTGAAACCGGAGATGGTCGAAGCATTGACGTGCGGAAAAGATTGGATTCAACATCGAAATCGAGCACAAGAAACATTCATGTGCTTCGATATTCTAGACGATTTTGAAGTTGATTTTGCAAACGTAAATATAAATGGTTAAAGTATCGTGTATAACAAAGGGATATCCCGGCCCTTGTCCGGGATACATTTTCAAACATTTAACGAGGAAATGGGTGCTCTTTTTCCTCGCCGTCGCACCTTTTTAGGGGTCGGTGAAGTTTTTTAGGAGGCCCATTCACTAGGACAAAAGACGTTATCCGGTGCGACGAATGTCGCACCCAATGCCTCAAATGTCGCACCTAAAGGTTTATTAGGTGCGACAATGTCGCACCTGATAACCCGTCGCAGAAGGTATTGGGTGCGACATGTCGCACCTAATAGGTACCCCATTAGGTGCGACACTTCCAGGTGCGACTTATCGCACCTAATGCCCAAGTTATTTTCCTGCCAAATTTTATAGAATTGGCGGGTAAATGCATATCGGGTGCGACATGTCGCACCTGAAAGTTTTCGCGCCATGGTATTCGGTGCGACAATGTCGCACCGAATATGTTTGTTTAATTAAAAAAAAATACAAAATTAAAAAAAGTAAATTAACAAAATAAAAATGAATTACATAATTCTAAATGAATTAAAAATAAAAATTCAAATAATATTAATTAAACAAAATTCTAAATGAATTAGAAATAATATTCTGAAAATAGAATTCTTAATTAAAAATACAAATTCTTTCCAAAAAACGAAAAAAATGAATTCCTATTTTTTTTTTCTTATAAAACTTATCGATAGTAGAATTTCCTCTACCGAATAAGTTGCCAGAACTTCGAGAACCGCTTCCGCGTCCTCGTCCACCGCTGCCTGACGCGCTGCCGCTCGTTCCGCCGCTTCCGTAAGGACGGTCTCGCAAGTAATCCATAGAACCCGGCGTGGAACCTGGCGTCTGCTGATCCGTCCCACCTGGTTGCGATGCAGGCGGAGGTTGAGGAGTCGTGGAAGGCTGGTTGTGCTGCTGGCTGAGGAAGGCGATCTGTTGCCACATCAGTTGCAGCTCGGCTTGTTGGGCATCCATCTGAGCTCGCATCTCGGCAACCAATGGATCGGTCTGAGATGACGAACTTGACGAGCCTCCATCTAGCGTTTGGGCAACACCCAACGATGACCTTGGGATCGAAGGCCCTAAACCGACTTCCCAGTCTCTGCGCACTCCCAAAACATCGCGCATCGCGTACATCTCCGCATCTTCTTGGGAGATCACGATGTTTTGCTCCTCCGCTTGCCGCAAAATATCTATCGTCTGGGCGGTGACTTGATCCTTTAAAATAAAACCACAAAAAACTTATCAGATAAGAAAAAATAAAGTAATTAAATATAGTAAATAAAAAATAATTAACTTACGTATTGCGTCTTCGCGAAGTCCGTCGTCCACGATCCCTTAGCGTCCTGGTGTTTTTCTAACCATATCGCTAAAGCCGAGCCTATACTCCCATCTTCTCTTCGCTGTAATTTTTCAACATTAAAATATGAATCACATATATATTACATATTAATTTTAAGAGACTTACGTTCCTCGAGCCTTGCCTCGCCTTCGTCTTCTTCATCTTCGAATTTTCCCGGTTGCGGAGAGATTTCGCCTGCAAGACATAAATACGTGAAGTTTAATTTTAAGAAATTCGAATAATCATCGGAAGTTCAACTCATACCTTATGCTCTGGCGAGTCGAACGCCTCTATTGCTTTCAACCAGGCTTCTTGGTTGTAGCCATCGGGAGTTTCATTTTTAGCGAGATCCTTACTCCCGCAAAATGTCTTGAAGAAGAGCTGCGACAACCTCGACTTCTGGCCACGACGCATCCTCTTTGCATCGCGAATGATAGCCATATCAATCTCGTTGCGAATAGGATCTGCAGGCACAAGCTCGCCACTCTCGGGATGTGCATAAACGAAGTTATACTCGTTATGAATCGAGTTCATAAGAGCCGCCACACTCTGCGCAGGCACATGATTCCAGTCTGGGAGGTCGACTGGAATGGTACTCTTCATCAGGTTTCCTAATCGGTTTTGGAACGTCCCGATCAACAGATTTTGCTCCCAGACGTCTTGGTAGAACGCCTGCGCATTCTGATCGTAGCGAGCTGTGTTCGCTCCAGGGGTCCCAACACGAGCTCTCGCAGAAACGACGCCAGTCGTTGGTCCCCGCTTCTTCCTCGGCATCTGCGGGGGGTCACGCTCTCCTCCTGATGGGTCCTGACCTGAAGTAGACATCCTGCAAAATGAATTGTAGTTAGTATTTTTAATTACTATGTAATTACTATTCGACGACTACGGTTATTACATGGTGTTAGTCATTCATCGTTGTCACTCGATGTAATGTTAGTATCGACATCAACATCGTCTCCCTAAAAAACGGCAAGCGCCTCATCTTCTTCATCCACTTCTTCATCATCTTCAACGACATTAACAAGCTCGGCCGTAGCAGTTTCGTGTCGATGATTAAGACGGTCGATATTTGACAATTCTATTGTCAATGGAATCGATGCTGAAGTGGTCGGATCAACTTCAGGAATGTCCCATATCCCACGTTGATTGCATTCCTGAACGATTTCCCATTCGCGACCCTTAACGAGATCTTGGATGTAAAACACTTGTTTCGCTTGAGTCGCGAGTATAAACGGCTCTTCTGTAAACCACTCTTTGGCGGTATACGAACTCGTTGCTCCGGTAGTCTTATCAACGTGCACTATACGTCCTGCATTGTACTTGTCACCATACCATGTGCATTTGAACAGTACGACACGACAGTTATGTGTATAGTTCAGCACGATTACGTCTTCCATTCGACCGTAAAAGTTGAAGTCGTTCAGGGGCACACAAACACCGCTATTCTGGGTGATTCGTTGGTTATCACGACGACGAGTGATGAACTTCACGCCATTCACAAAGCATCTCGGATACTGATGAGCAATTTGCATAGATCCCGTAGACAACGCGTAAAGTTCTTCAGACACGTCGGAACCACTAACTTTCATGTCATAAATCTGGAATATACAAATTAAGATGATGTCATTAGCAATTTTAGTAGCAATTTTTCGCAAATGAATCCTTTCGGTTTACCTTTTTCGCAAACCAAATTTTGAATTCTTTTATGTGCATTGCTTCGAGATCAGAATATGCAGTTCCCGCTTCAGAGTTATTTTGTATAAGTTCCAAATGCTCACTGTTAACATTACGTAATTAGATGTAAAACAATGAGCTAGATTATGTACATATTTAAATGAAAGAATCCCTTACATCAAATACGGATCGATTTCTGGACAATTGGTAAAAATGTACCACTCCGCCTTCTCTTTTTGGTCGTCGTCTAAAACTATCGGCTTCATCATCCCGTAAGGCACACAGTTTTCAGATCGAAAAACACTAAGTTCCCGCACTTGAACTTCATCGACAGTTTTCTTATCTTCGAGATACCTTGCAACAAATGTCAATGCCTCTTCTACAACGTACGCTTCCGCAATGGAGCCTTCGGGTCTAGCTCTATTTCTGACAAATTGTTTTAACGTTCCAAGGTATCTCTCAATTGGGTACATCCATCGCATATGCACCGGACCGCCACACAACGCTTCATCTGGTAGATGAATTGTCACATGAACCATGATCGTGAAAAAAGCTGGCGGAAATATCATCTCAAGCTTACACAATATCTCAATGATTGAATCTTGCGCTTTTTCGAGATCGTCCACTCTCAGGGTTCTAGAACTGATCAACTTGAAAAAGTTGCAGAGCTCTGAGATCGTCTCTTGTATCGGTTTTGGCACAAAAGGGCGAATACCATCAGCCAACAGCCTCTGCATGATCACGTGACAATCGTGCGACTTCAAACCTGTGAGCTTCCCGTCAGCAGTTACATTTTTCTTCAAATTTCCAGCGAGCCCGTCTGGGAATTTAACAGATTGAAGGAACTCGGTAAACCGGTGTCTCTGCTCAAGCGTTAACGTGTACGCTGCTGGCGGTTTGTACCACCCATTCCTTTGTTGTCTCAAGTGCAGAGAAGACTTGATTTTCAAGTCCATCAAGTCAAATCTCGACTTCTCCGTATCGTAGTTCTTCTTTTCCAAGCTGAGCATCGTCCCGAGAAGATTCTCGCACACGTTCTTCTCTATATGCATGACGTCCATGTTGTGCTTCAACTCCAATTCTGACCAGTAAGACAACTTATAAAAGATGCTCTTTTTGGTCCAATTCAATTCGCACTCAGCACGTTTTCGTTTACCGATATTCTTGCCGGTTTTCGTGGAAGACACACTAGTCAACTGATCGAGTATGTCTTGCGCAGTCAACTTGACAGGTTTCAGGCGCTTCTCGTGACGATTTACGTAGTGATCAGTGCTTTTCCTCAATCGGTGAGGCGTAGGCAAGAATCGACGATGGTCATAGTAGACAATCCTGTTTCTAATTTTCATAGATGGCGTCTCAATGTTGCACGTGGGGCAAGCAAGATACCCTTGGCCACTCCATCCCGATAAATACGATCGAGCCGGAAAGTCGTTTATCGTCCATAGAAGCGCGGCACGCAACCGAAACACTTCATCGTTCGCCCCGTCTCGCACTTGGAATCCATTATCCCACAATTCTTTCAGCTCTTCAACTAGTGGTTCTAAAAACACGTCCATGTCTTTTCCAGGTGAGCTCGGTCCAGGTATCAAAAGCGTTAGCATCAAGTACTCTTTTTTCATGCACAACCAAGGTGTCAAGTTGTACGCAGTTAGTACCACGGGCCACATACTATACGCTAGACTCATTTCCCCAAATGGGTTGAACCCATCAGAAGCTAGTCCCAGACGTACGTTACGAGGCTCTGCAACGAAATTTGGGTGTCTCTCATCTAGATTCTTCCACGTCGAACCATCTGCCGGATGTCGCAAAACGCCTTCTTCTTTGACGCGATCTCGTTCATGCCACTGCATCTCAAGCGACGTGTGTCGAGAAGCGTACAATCGCTTCAATCGATCTTTCAAGGGAAAGTATCGTAATATCTTTTGTGATACATTCTTCCCCGTTGGCTTCCATCTGCTCTCATTGCAAATTGGGCACACTTCAGCTTTCTCGAGATCTTTTCGAAATAACACACAATTGTTGATGCACGAGTCAATCATATCGTATCCCATGCCGAAACGCTTCAGCTTCGCCTTTGCCTCGTAGTGTTTTTCCGGAATTCGATTACCAATTGTGTGAGACTTTCTTAAGAGCTGCAACAATTCTGTAAACGACTTGTTCGTCCAATGGTTCGTGACTTTGATGTGCATCAACGAAACCAAGAACGACAAAGACGAAAACTCTTTGCACCCAGGGTACAATTCTGCTTCCAACTCAGCGAACAAATCTTCCACTTGCTCATCTGCACGCACTTCACTCGGAGTCGGATCCGTAAAATCGTCGAAGTCCTCGTGATCCATTATATCATGGAGAGCATCGTGCAATCCACCGACTCCTCTTTGGTTAGTCTCGCTGGCATCTTCTACCATTCGACGTTCACCGTGATGATACCATTCGGTGTATCCCGTAGTAAACCCCTTGTTCAAAAGGTGATTCTTTACGACCCCGATGTCCAGACATCTCACGTTATTGCAAGACTTACAAGGACAACGATAATGACCGTTTTCGTTCGGGAGTCTGCTTGCAACGCGGATAAACTCGTTAACCCCTGTTTTATATTGCAAACTCAACCGATTGTTCTCGGTAATCCAGTCCCTACTTGGATTTGACATTCTTCTGAATGAGACGGGAAATTGGGGGATAAAACTGAATCGTTAGAATTCATTTTGTAAGAATGAATTATTAGGAAATTGAGAGGTAAAATTGAGAGTGAATCGTTAATATTTGAAATTTAGAGTGAATTATTATGAAATTGAGAGTGATGAATTGTTAGGAAATTGATAGTGGATCGTTAATATTTGAAAGATTCGAGAGCGAATTTGTAAGAATGAAAGAGAAATTGTGATTGACATGTATTAATTTTGAAAAGTGGTTAGAATTCGTTAATATATACAAATTCACTACTGATTTCATTAACGAGTTAACCAATTTCGACAAATTAGTTAATTCGTTAAAATATATTATCAAAAGAGTTAATTTTATTGAGAAATACGTTTTATTCTACCGAAAATTCGGTAGAGTTTCCCCTAAAATATTGACTAACCAAAATCTGCAATTAAAAAAAAAACACATATATAACCAACCAAGACTATCTTATTAACATACTAAATACTAAATTGAACCTTCGTAGCTCCATTGCAATAAATTTTCAATAAGTTTAAATTAAATTTAACATGTTACTATACAATCTAAACATATTATTAAATTAATTCAAATTAACATTACTAAAATCAACATAACATTTGTTAATTCAATCCAAACATATCACTTACTAAATCACAAACCTAAGCATTTTATTATACAATCTAAACATGTTATTAAATTAGTTCAAATTAACATTACTAAAATCAACATAACATTTGTTAATTCAATCAAATATATCATTTACTAAATCGCAAACCTAAGCATTTGACTATACAATCTAAACATGTTATTAAATTAATTCAAATTAACATTACTAAAATTAACATAACATTTACAATATAACATTACTAACAAACTAAAATGTGTAAATTAACATTTCAAATTATAATTTACATATAAAACTAACCTAACTAAACTAAACTAGCTATCTAATTAACTTTCTAATTAATTAGACCACATATAAGAATATAAATAAATGAACTAACCTCTTGAAGAGTCGACGAGCAAAGACGGTGGCTTGAGGCTGTGAGCGACGGAGCAACGGACAAAAGCTCGGGGTTGTGTTGAGACGTCCTCGGACGAAGGGACTGTCTCGCAGCGAGAGCCTGTTTTGGGCAGCGAGGCTCGCAGAGACAGCGAGAGTGAGATTGAGAGGTACACTGAGAGAGAGAGAAAGAGAGAGAGAGAGAGAGAGAGAGAGAGAGAGAGAGAGAGAGAGAGAGAGAGAGAGATTACCGGCCGGAGCTGGGTCGTGGAGACTGTGACTCGGTCTCGATCTTCAGCCGGAACGCGTGAATGGTGAAGGGTGACGACGACTCGGCTCGTCTCCGGTGAAGCGAGAGAGAGAGAGTTAGAGAGAAAAGAGAGAGTTAGAGAGTGAGAGAGTGAGTTGGTCGGGCCTGGTCGGAGAGAGACAGAGTGAGATTGATGGAGAGAGAGTGAGACAGAGAGAGAGAGAGAGAGAGTGTGTGAGGCGTACCTGGAGGACGACGCCGGGGAATGGAGGCGGGGCTGGTCGCGCCGGAGACGAGCGTCGGGCTGGAGGCGGGGCTGGTCGCCCGGGGACGAGTGTCGGGTTGGAGGCGGGGCTGGTCGCGCCGGGGACGAGCGTCGGGCGCTGGAGGCGGGGCTGGTGGCGCCGGGGACGAGCGTCGGGCGCTGGAGGCGGGGCTGGTGGCGCCGGGGACGAGCGTCGGGCTGGAGGCGGGGCTGGTGGCGCCGGGGACGAGCGTCGGAGAGAGAGAGAGAGAGAGTTAGAGAGAGTTAGAGAGTGAGAGAGGCGGTTTGGGCGAAGAAGAAGACGTTCGGGTATTTAACATACCCTAAACCTATTAGGTGCGACACAGTCGCACCTAATAGTCATAAGTGTCGCACCTAATATGACTATTAGGTGCGACACTGTCGCACCCAATGTGAAATTCCAGAACCCAAAATATTCGGGGGGAATTTCTGACCGTTTTAAATTTTTAAACCCATTAGGTGCGACACAAGTCGCACCCAATGGTATTAGGTGCGACATATGTCGCACCCAATAGTATCCGGTGCGACAATTGCATATCAGGTGCGACAAAGTCGCACCGGATAGCCATAATCATCAGCGAAATTTTTAGGCGCTTGGAAGACTATCGGGTGCGACATGTCGCACCTAATATGTTCTTAGGTGCGACATTTAGGTGCGACATGTCGCACCTAATACCCTTCCGCACCCAATATGTTAATTTGTAGTAGTGATTTTTAATTTCACATTCTTCTATATTCATATTTTCCACCCATTTACTTCTAAATCTTTTAAATTAAGTCCTTTCATCTAATTCTTTAACTATTTTCATTTTTTCATTTCAACCCAATTCTTAAAAATCTTTTCAGTTCAGTCCTTCTTTTTTAATTTTTTTCTTTTTTTTTTAAGCCTAACGAGGTCCGAATTCCCGTTAGGCACCGTCCCTACCGTCCCGGTAGGTAACGGGACGGGACTCCCGTTTGGCCAACTAACGGGAGTCCGGGGCTTGGCGGGACCGGGAGGAGCGGGAGGTCCCGCCAAGCCAGGTTTAGCGGTGGTATAAGGCTCCAAAATTTTGAGAAAAAATAAGGTCCAATTTAGGCCTCTTTTTATTTGTCATATGGCTAATTTTTTTTTTCCAGAGCCCCGAATTTTTTTTTTTTTTTTTAAGACCCAATGATGTTTACCTTTGCCTTATATTTTGATACATAAAAATATATTTTCCCTTTACTGCAGATGTGCAAGCTAAATTAGCATATGCATGAGTTATGTTTTGACTTTTTCCAAAATAAAATACTAATATTAGTGTCCAAAACGGGCTTGGATATCCATAACCACACAACATGGTTTAGCTTTTTTTCTTTATTAAAATTGTTGTTAATTGTTTATTGAAATTTATAACAAACTAAGCCTGAAACATGAAAATTTCATTGTAGCCAGCATTTCGTTTTTTGTTATGAACTAGCCATTTTGATGATGATGTGGCCATTTTCTCATACCAAATTTAGCCTTATTAATTAGTTATTAAAAAAATTGAACTAAAAAAATATTTTAATAGGAGAAGGACGCGATTATTTTTATATTTCAAAAATTTGACAATTATTAAACCACAAATATAGGGTTTAGATAGTTATTGCTAATTTATTGCCTTGTTTAATAGACCGTTATTATTAACATAATAAAATAGATAGTTAATAGTTATATAAAATAAAATAAAATAATAATTATTGACATGAGAAATCACACAAAAACAGTTACGACAAATTTATAAAAGGAAATGAGCCCATTTAAATTTGTCAATGAGCCTCAATTTCCGTAGGAAGACCAAACAGAAACGCTAAACGAATTAAATTTAGAAAAAAAAGTACTCTTCAAAATTAAAAAAATATATTATTTTTTAAAAATTTGATACTTAAAGCCTCATTTTTAAACTTCGCTTAAGGCCTCGCAACGATTGGGCCGGCCCCGGATGGAAGAAGCATAAATGCTTCACACTCTCAAAATAGGGGCACAAGCACAACGCCATTTCCTCTCATATCTTCATATTTCAATTATATATATATATATACATATATATATATATATATATTATAAAAAAAAAACCCTCCGACACCTACTATATTGTAGCATTATTTTTCTTCTAAATTAATTACATAAACAATAACTCAGTAAAGACAAACTTAAAACTAAAATTTATTGAAGTGAGAACATGACTGTGTGATACTGATAACAGAGAAAGATGACTTCGAGACTAATTAATCACTCAAAATAAAATCTTATAGAACAAAATATTACAACAAGCTTATCAAAACACGGTACAAAAAATAATTGCTATACACACGGAACACTCTAAACCAAAAAAATAAACAATCTCAATTGGAAAAAAAAAAAAAAAAAAAAAAAAAAAAAAAAAAAAAAGCCGACCCGAGTAAAAGTGCTCTAACAAAGAGCAACCAAGAAAGATAAATATATCACGCGGAAACAAAAGCAAGTAACACCGAAAAAATTATGCATAATCACTAAAACTACCAACCAATAAATCATAGCCTCAAATATACACGCAATGTCATCACAAAATAAAAAGTTAGAAAATCTAGTAGCATTAAATTATATATAATACAGACCACGATATTAAAATCTGACATTTATACTTCTGAATCAAATCACAAATCAAAACCCAACATCTCAACATTCATTCGATACATTAGCATAAGCGTTTAGACATTTTTTAGTCACCATCACGAGTCAACACATAAAACCTAGGTAAATTCATTCTCGTGATTCAATCATACACAAATGTCATAACAAAAAAGAACACTGAACTACTACGAAGCCCACCAGAGAAGAATATCTAAAAGGCAAAATAAGTCAGTCTCCCAATGAAATAGGACAATTCAAATGGTAGCACAGCATATAAAATTGTCATGATAAACATGCAAGTTATAAAGGCCTACATAGCAAAACACAATACATAAATAATTATTTTAAGTTTTAGAAGATAATTGAATTCAAACGATAGCAGATTATATATGGAGTCATTGACCCTCTAGAAACAAAGAAAAAATTACCTTGATCATGTCGATGTTTCATATTTATCACTTCAAAAAGAGTCACGTGTTAGGTTCAAGAGCATCAGATAGTCAATATGTCATACAAAGAATATAAACTCCTCTCATCCTAAGCATAGGTCACAATCCATGATATTTGTAACACAAGATAGAGGTGGGACCCTAGAAAAGAGAGGGTGATTTTTGGGATACCCATCAATGTACATGAATAGTAAATAGGAAAGATAAATTATATAATAATTATGGAAACGAACAAAGCCTGATAGAGATTAGAGAGTAAGTAAATAGATATGAAAGTGCAGAGAATTTAGAGCACAGTGTGGTTGACTTTGAAAAGATAATAACAAATAAAGAATAAGCTGAAATTGGTCCCGAAAGTGAAATAGTCAGTAAATAGTCAGTAAAGTGAGATAGTACAATTCCCACAGTTATTATCTCTGTAAAAAGAATATACATTGAGGCAGGCATAAAATCTGATCAAATACTATGAAATGTTAAATATAACCGACCTGATATGCGGGATCATATCTCGCCACCAGGTCTTCGATATTCAACCTGGTTGCATGATATAAGGGATCATACCTCTATATTGCAGTCGACTGTAAACATCACTTTAAATAAATAAAAGATAAAAAAAAAGTATAAAAAAGGAAAATAAAATAAATAATGAATCCGAAATTGAAAAGTCAAATAAAAGATTTAGAATATCATACCTCTATGATATTTTATAATGTTCAGACATGTAACATATTGATATAACCAAACAATCTACAATGTGACTTGCGTGTTCGAATTCATCACCACCGTCTTCACGCCCAGGATGTTCTGCAAGCTCTCTCAGTTGTCCCAGTTCAACGTCACGATCTACTCAAAACAACAATATCTAAACAGCTGGCATAGTAAGACCACCTCATTTCAATTCCTCATTCCTAATTTATTAAAACTTAATAAGATCCATAAATAACATAGTCCATCATTTAAACCCACCTGAGAGTTTATTAGCGCTCGCTCGGGTTTTTCTAAGGTCACTCCTGTGATTATGCCAACACCAAAAGTAATTATGCTATGCCATATTTACTCTTCCAACCAAACAAACTTCGCATAATATTTGTTTGGCGTATCTTGCAAGTAGAGAGATGATGCCAAACTATTAAAAAAAAACTCCAACAGTGAAAATTCATCAATGGAAAATATGAAACTTCTGTGCACATAAATAAGATTCACATACATCAATGGCTCGGTATACGAGGTCTGAACAACCCAATTAGCGCTTCGTAATATATCTCAATGGTGAAAACGGAGCACTCAAATGAAACGAAAACATATTTTCAAAGATTATTCCCCTTCAATGCCAACCATTTTGATCACATATCAATACCATAACGTCCCAATAAAACAACAAAAACCTTCCCATAATTACTATTCCGAAATATAACAGAACGAGAATGCCATGACTTGAAATGATATTGCTAGCTTTGGTAAAAGAATCACGAGCCTTGTAAATAATGCTTTATTCAAAATTTCAAATTTACTAAAAAGTTGGCCCGAGTAAAATTCAGATTCGGAATTATGGAAGTTATATATACCTGAAACAAAGCAAAATGGATGAGATGAAGAACCAAGCATGGCTGACCAAACCAGAAATATATATTTGTCTGACCCCTAGACAAGTGGAGTCCCTGCACCACGACATGTCTCTCTATGATTTTAAGAGCCATCTTTGTCAACATGGACTAATATTATACTCTGGAGGCTAAAGATATTCTGCAATCCATTATATATCCATGATATTTTCTTTTCATTTTCTTTTTGAATCATTAGCTTGAACATCTCAAAACCTAAAAAGAGAGAAGGGATTTTGCTTATTTTAAGAAGAGTCAAAGTGCCCAGAATATGCTTGCCATCCTGAAAAAAGAAGCAACAACAATTTGAAATTTCAATCAGATTCTTTTAGCTCAAAACATAGATGAGAATTACATATATATAATTATACCTTTGCCGTTCAGCAGCAGGAAGGTAACGAACGATGGCCAGAGAACAGCACTGCCAATAGTATTGAGAAGCAAATCATGGCACCGATTAAGATCTCTAAGTAAGAAAACAATAATTAAAGCAAGTGCAAATAGAAATGATACACTACTTTACTCCAACAACTAACTCGAACTCATCTTCCAGTGAACTTTTGATGTACTTTTGGAAGTCAAATCTTGTCCCATGAGATAAGTGAAACTGTAAATACGGTATCATCAGCCAAGGAAAATTGGACAAACGGCACAAAAAGTTGTTTCCTGCTCCCATGTCTTCCATCCACAAATCTAAGAACACAGCAAAACTGTCACTCACCTCTCATTTTACACAAATATAAGTTTTGTCTGCTAATTGAATAATATATATATATATATATATATATATATATATATATATATATACGGTCCATACCTTTATTTTCCCGAGCATCGTCGTAACACCACTGAACATCACATGAAATAACGCTAAGAAGAAAATGAGAATGTGCAACTGGTGCAGCCCATTTACAAAAATAAGTGGCGCACGTTAATAACAACAATAGCAAAAATCTTCATTCATTTTTTTTTTCAAGTCAGAGAGTGGACTGTAAGCCTAATCGAGCCATTCAAGTTCACCAGATATTACATGTTTTATCAATCAATATCTCATGAGCGTGTTGGTTTCTTTTTCCAATGAAATAGTATTGACTTAAATGATTGCAATGTAGGACTAATTGGAAGTCAAGAGCAGCAAAACGAAGCCCAGAATCATCAGCTTTGGGAAATCGAAATACCCAAAATCACATCAGAATTCACATAACTCAATATCAGCTCTGAAAAAAGAGAGCAGAACTCAGTGAAATCTACCTGCTTTTACATTCTCAACAGCTTCAAACAGAGCTCTCTTATGCCTCTCAGTGAACCACTTAAATGAAATATTATTATGTAGTTTAACAATAATCTCAAGAAATTATTATAAAACTAAAATATTACCACTACTCATTAGCCAGTTCAATTTTATATGTCAATATAATACACCCTGTAACCCAAGAGAGCAAAATGAGGTTCATTTAATCAGACTTACTTTTTTTTTAAGTAGTGTAAAATTTAGTCAACTATACTCTTTGTAAGAATATCAAATACACAAAACAAACTAAATTTCCTTTCAAAACTGTAAAAAAAACAAACCCAAAACCCAAATCATTTCCCAGCATCTGAAAGAAACACAATAAGAACTTACAGCTCCGATGTTGTGATGGGCTTTCTCCAAGACAATGAGATGATGACAAACCCAAAACCCAAATCATTTCCCAGCATCAGAAAGAAACTAAGGACTTACTGCGGCGATGTTGTGATGGACTTTGGCAACCGCCCAGGTCGGCATCCGATCGAGCTTCCTCAACTGACCCATCACCTCCGTCTCCGACCAAACTCCGAGTTCAGCAACAAATATGACAATCCATATCGCATTTTAAACAAATATACAACAATGACTGATATTAAAAAAAAAAAAAAAAAAAAAAAAAATTAAAAACACTTACCTATGCAAAGTTGGAAAATGGTCAGCTGTTTTTTGACCGTCGAACTCTGGCCAATTCAGGATTGCATGAACGTTTGCTAGGAGGAGATGTTATTGTGCACCAACACTATTAAATGTTACAACCATCTTTTAGAGAGAATAAAATTTAGTGATAGAGAGAGGGAGAGAGGACCGAGAAAACATAAAAGTAGACTTACAGGAAGCATATTAGATAGTTGATCACGAGGAATCTAATCTGGATTTTGGGAAAGTGGTAAAATAATCAAATTAGAAACAAAACCAAACCATATGAATCCATATCAGAGCTTGGTTATAAACAAGAGAAGACTCAAATTCGTACAAAAAATTTATAAAAATTTGGAATAATCTACATACACCAATTTTTTCACTGACGTATCTGAATCCACCACCTCTGTCTCTTTCGGCTCGTGATGTTCAGATAGTATGAAATGGAGGTGAAAATAAAAGAAGAAAAACATAGACAATCATAAAAACCAAACCTGAGTTGTGCCAAATTCACTTATTAAAGCTTCTTCTTTATTCTCTGTGCGCTATTTCCAACCACTGCCAAACGCCCCTTGTTTCATAAGCCTCCTTTCCAGAAAAATATTTATGTGGTCCAAGAACCAAGGCAGATCCAGTAAATGGCTAGGACAGCTTGCTGAGGCATACGGAATGAAAGGAACAGTGGCATTTTCCAACAAAAGTTTTTTTAGACAAAAAATTTCAACAATATAAGACTTTGAGCCTGTTAGATTTCACATAAGATTGGCTATCTAGATTGTATTTTTTTTTTAGTCTAGCTGAAGCTTTCTTTCTCCCTCTTTTTTTTACTTCTAATTTAGTTTCTTCGGGGAAAAAAATACATTCAAAAAATAAATTCGTAATGCAACAAGATATTTGTGTTCTTTGTACAGTCTTATGGAATTGATAAATTTTTTCCCATATTTCTCATGCTTTTTATAACTAAACAAACCTGAGCGAGTTGTTCCGTAGCAAGTGTGTATTGAGCTCCATCTCGTTCCTGCCAAATGCTCAACGAGCAGATTGACACGACCAACTTGAATACGCCGAGCTCCCGACCGGGGTCGACACCGGGACTGTAGGCATTAAATTCAAAATAAATTTCCCAAAATAGTTACTTTTTTCTTCGTAAATTCGAACCTTGGAGGTCTGATCATCACCACAATCATGATTGTATAGCCTTCAACTTCATTAAAACCAAGGCGGCGGGTTCCCGCGGAAGCTCTCAGTGAAGAAAAGAGGCCTAGTTCATGATGCCAAGATCTTGATCCTTGTCTCGGTTGCCTCCACAGCCAACAGCGTTCCCTCGTCGTTGACATTAAATCTTGGGCGTAACCTGAAAACATACACAGAAGATCATAGATGACCAGATCTAAGCAAATACATTAGAGGAGGTCTCTACCGGCACCGAACTTACGAATATTGCAACTTCTGAGGGACCGATCCAACTATTTTAGTTTATATTAAATTATTTATTGGGGTCCTTTTTCTCAACAATTTGCTAGACCCAACTTTTAATCTCCGCTCCCTAGATGGTTCTACTTTTTAAAAGACGAATTGTAATGTTTTGCAAAAGCTACCACATCACAGTCAGGGTAAGTAACTCAAAGCAAGAAAAGGTACCACATTGGAAGAGTGCTTATGAACGACTTGGCTTCGTTTAATCTTGTCTATTGGAAAGTTAAACGAACTTAACCTGAAAACTTCCTCGCCTATTTGGTTGCACTATCAACCTGAAAACGATATAACAAAATTATAAAATCAATAAGAATAATTTAATCATGTTATTGAAAAAACAAAGAAAGAAGGGAAAAGCTTCGCTGGGCGTGGTCTTGGTCGTCTCTGGTCTCTCTTCTCCAGCCACGATCTCGTCGGAACACCGCTACTCCGCCGTGGTTTTCTTGGCTTCACTGTCACCGATCCAACTCATAGGCTCTACGGACGGGTAACCAATACCCGAGCCGCACTAGCAAGAGCTTCTGAGATGGACGGTGCTGAAGATCGGCCGCTATATTCCGGCGACGACGTCGTGGCTTCCCGGCGAACAGAATACCCAAAAACGGAATCAGATAGAGAAAGTTAACTCTCTAGGGTTTTCGTTCGGCTTTCTAGGGTTTATACTCGTTCTTTGAGGGACGCGACGGGACTGTTTTCTTTCCACAGAAAATCGCGCTCTCCACCCGCGCTTTTAGCCCGATCACCGCCGCTCAGTTCTCAGGCGTCTCCATCACCGGAGCCCCGGCAAAGGTTCTCCGATCCAGCAACCGGAGGGGTTGAAACCTGGAGGTGGCGGCGCGACTTGGCCTCGCGGACGAAGCCGCTCATCGACACCACCAACTCCAGGCTCTGCAGAAGATTGAAAAACCCCTACCGGCGAGCTTGTTGCCGGGGTCGGCGATGACGATCGGCCCTGCGACGGCGTCGGGGTTTGGCGACAAGGCAGACAGGGACAGTCTGGGAGCGAGCGGGCAGAGATAACAAGTTGTTCCTATAACCCTAAATCGCCGTGAAGTGAAGAGAGAGAATCGAATAAGAAATGAGACGCCTTACAAGTTGTTCAGGTGACATTTTATAACAAGGTTAAGACTTGGGGCTCAATTAACTTCATCATTCATCTTATCACCGTTGGATTGTTTTCTGATCCAACGGCTGTGGTTGTCCATTTGTAACCGTTACTTATATATAATCGTTTTTGCATTAGTTTCCTTTTCTGTTTTACAGTGTAGCGTATAATTAACGCTGTTCAAAGATAAAAGAAAATACGGAATAAAGACAAGTTTATTATTAGTGACAAAAATACTTGATATTTTTAATTTGTTGCAATTTAATACCTATTTTAAATTGCGAGAAAAATACTCAATATTACAAAATTATATTTTCGCTACTATTTAAGATGTTCCAAATTAGATACAATGATACGCGTAACAATCGGATAAAATTTGACAGAAATAAAATAAAAAACTTATATTTGCTATTTTTCAAACTAGTCAGAAATATTAAGGTAGTGTTTGGTAGTTAACTCAAACTGTTTTTCTTTTCTGTTTTCTAATTTTTGTAGTTGTATTGAAAAACTATTTCGTAGTTGTTTTCAAAAAACTGTTTGGTACAGTTTTCATTTTTGTTTTTGAGAAATTGAAAAAACTGGAAAAACTGTTTGGTACACTTTTCACTTTTTTTTTTTGAAAAAATGAAAAGTGAAAACTGTTTGGTACATGGAAACAATTTCTTAACTCAAATTTTTTTTTTAAACATAATTTTAACTACACAAAATATAAATATGACATTATTGTTTAGATTGAATACAAAATTTTTTTTGTCATCATAAATATGAATATGACATTATTGTTTAGATTTAATAATCGTAGGACCCAAAGACATATCCACTGTAAGGAATCCAAGTTCTCAGACAAAACTTCAAACGATACGAGAAAGTGTAAACTCGAACGAGAAACTATGATAAAGATCGTTTCTTTTCTTCTCCGAATCTCAAGGAAAACATAGTCAAATTTCTTATCGCGACGCTCGAGTAACCGAGATACCAAACGTTAACTCAAAACGATTCGTATACAAAATTATTTAAAACCCGTGATAACACATCACAACAAAAAAAATTCATAAAATCCTAACGGACACTCGCGAGCCTCCGAGCCAAAGCCGAAACGCCGTATCCACTCGACGTTCTCCTGGTCACAAAATTTTCGGCCGCGATTAAAAGCCCGAAATGTCTCGTTAATCTTCGATTCGTCATCGATAAAAATATCGACTCCACAGCCCAACTTCAAATTCATATCATCACATAACAATATCGGTTCATAAATCCCGTTCAAACCAACACGAGTTTATACTCGTCAAATCAGCCATAACGAGAATCAAACCCGAGTAGCAGCTGGAAAACGTATCATAACTTTAGCTACACAAAACGAAAACCAACGATTCCAAAACCATAACGGAACTAACATCCGTAGCTTTCTAACGACCTATTTTACGACCAATTTCAAGCACCATAGCTATTTGAAAACCTGTCCGCAATTTCGGGTCGCTGCTCAGGAAATTCACAGTTCACAGCTTTAAACACACAACTTCAAAAATTCATAACTAAATCAATACTCAATGGATTTACACGTTCTTGGTCATTTTAGAAAGCTCATAACGTCTACTATCCAAGAAAAATATCAACATAATTCATTTCACAACACAGAAGACCGGATACGTCCGTTTATTCTCAGATTCGAACAAAAAAATTCAATCCAAGAAATCCTTATTCAAACATCAAATCCACAGCATACACATCATCAACCGAGTCTAATAAACGATTAAACACAATAATTTCTCTGAAATCCATCACCAAAGCAAAACCCCAAAATCCAACACTTCATGAACCCTAGATTCAAAAATCCATTTCGGGTTTGAGAAATTCTCACCCAATTCCTGTGAGATTCGGCCTCCTCGGTGGTTTCTCTTTCTTTCCCGGCGTTCCTTTCCCGGTCGGCGGCCACGGCGGCTCGCGGCGGTCCAAGTCTCCTCAACCAAAACGCGCGGGGGAGCTCGGTGTTGGAGCGCGCGTGCGAGAAAGAAGAGAAGTGAAGGAGAATATCTCACCTCACTTGCTATGGAACGGACCTCATCGGCGCGCTCTCTCTTGATTTCCGGTGGCCTTGGGTGAGCTCGCGGCGGCGTTCTCCTTGCCGGAGCGCGCGCGCGGTCCGCATCTCGTCCACGACCCTCGCGGCCTCGTCGAGTCGGTCGGCCCGGCCGAGGAGCTGCGGCGGCCCCGCCGTGAACCGCTTCGCCGCCGCCAGGAGCGCCTTCACCGCCGCCGCCAGGAGAGAGAGAGAGAGAGATGACGAGTTGGAGAGAGAGAGAGATGAGGAGTTGGAGAGAGAGAGAGAAACGTGAGTGAAAAAAAAAGCAAAAACACCTAAAAGTTGTTTTTGAAAATCCTTCACAAAATTAAAATACAACTTGAAAATTTTTCAAAATTTTTTTTTCAATTGAAAAACAAACACGTTTTACTTTTTTGTAAAACAAAAAGCAAAAACAAAAACTAAAAAACACTTTCCGGATGAGCAACCAAACATGACCTAACTCTCCTTATTTCCCCTTTTTTCACAATGTCAAATAATTTTTTATTCAATCAAATTAAAAACTTTTTGATGTAGCTCCAAACTCAAATCAACACTTCACAGCTCGGCGGAGGTAGATTTGCTTATCTCGTCATGTGTTGCATATTTGACGGCCATAATGGGTTTCGAAGCTTTTACGTCGAGTCGAAAATTACAATTTAAAGCTTTTGCTGTAATTAAGTGAAACATGTCAACAAAGAGATGATCAAGAGGAGAAGCTGATTGGTTGCACGGAAGGTGTTTGATAAAAGTTCACAAATTAAACCCACAAAAAAAAGTTTGCACATTTCATCTGTCTCTCTCTCTCTCTCTCATCAGCCGAATATGAGGTTTACACGGGAGTTGAAGAGCCGTATAGTGTGGACGATCAGCTTCCATGCCCTCTCCGGCATCAGCGGCATGGTCTCCAAAACTTTTGTAAAATCAAAGGGCAGACCCACGTAGCCCATGAGGGGTGGACCTCTATAAATACCTCATTTTACATGTTAATTTCTTAAATACTTATAATTTGTAGAATTTTATAACTATCTCATTTATTTTTATAAAATTCTAAAATTACCTTATTTGTTTTGATTTTAAAATAATTTTGCTGAAACTATAAATTACTAATAAAAAAAATGAAACTATAAAGATTATTAAATAAGTCTAATAGTACTATAATTTCAAGATAAAACTATAAAATAATGAGATATGACATTCTTAAAATAAACGATATGAGAAGCGATTTAGTACTTTTTATTAGTTTTAAACGTAATAAAAATAATTTTTTAATTGTGTTTATTTTGTCAAAATTATCATATTTTTACGCGTGTTTTTGGATCTAACTTTAACGTTTCAAGTACTACCGTAGATATGATTTCTTAACATTGAGTATTTTTCCTACAACTTTTTAAATATGAGAATTAAACTATTACAAATAAATAACATTGAGTATTTTTGTCGCTGTAACAATTCATTAATAATAAGTATTATGCTTGGGCACTCACACAAAATCTGACATGTAGACATGGTAAATTAATTCTAGACCATAATCACTTGCGTATATATTAGTTACTTAACCAATATCTACCAACAGTAAATAACTGTTTAGACTAAATGTTGTTTAGAGATACTTTACAATTTAAAGATCACTTTTTTTTTTCGATAGCAAATATATGAAACGTTACTTTTAAGACCACTATTAGCATTCTTGATGTTAAAAAGACACGCGGATATAAGATTTTATAAGAATGACTATGTCAGTATATAAACCCAAAAAATATTAAATAAATATATTGGATAATAATTATTACAGAATATTATTATTATGATAGTATATTACATAGTTATTAGACATTATTATAGAATATTTTGTTAACCATTATACTACTATGTATGTGTATAAATACCCATCATCGTGTGAATGAGAAATACAACAATTCTTCTTCAAAACTTGTCTGATAACATGGTATCAGAGCAGCGAAATTAGTCATTCCACAGCTCAGAAAATTTGCTCAAAATCACTTCCATTTTTTTTCTCAGAAACTTCAGAAAATTCCCAAATTTCAAACCCTTATTTCCATATTCAAATTTTGTATCAAAATCACTTATCTCACTAATCTCTTAATCTCACCACCCTCCTAAAACGACCTAGCATCAAATTCCGATCAAGTCTGTACCGATCGACGACCCAGAAGCCGCCACACGCTCCGTCACACGCGGTCACGCGCCGACGTCCTCCGCCGCGCGTGCAGTCCACGCGCCCACCTGCCACCGTCGTTTCCCGTTCCTGTTATTTTCTGCTGCCTCGTCTACATCTTCTCAACCAATTCGACTGGTTTATTTCAATTTCTTAGCTCCCGGAACAAGTTTTTTGCCTTTATTTCTTTCCCTGGTTTATTTCTCTCTGTAACTTAGAAAGTCTGAAAATTATTTAGATTTCTAATTCATTCTCATCTCTGTACGAGAGAATTAGTTTGTATCTCGAAAAAAAAAAACAGCACGTGTATTGATTATTAAAATTAAAAAAACGACCGAAAATAAGGCCATCAATGTGTCGGAAATCGTTCCGATACTCTCGAAGATCACGGACCACAAGTTGAGTGGTTCTAACTATCTCGATTGGAGCAAAACCATCCTTTTATTCCTCCGGAGTATCGACAAAGATGATCATCTAACCGATACGGCTCCAAGTGACGAGTCAAAGCAAGCATGGCTTCGCGAAGATGCTCGTCTTTTCCTCCAAATCCATAACTCCATCGGTAGTGAGGTAATTGGTCTTGTTAATCACTGCGAGTTCGTCAAAGAACTAATGGACTATTTAGATTTCCTTTATTCTGGAAAAGGGAATCTCTCTCGCATGTTCGATGTATGCAAAGCTTTCTATAGGGCTGAAAAACAGGACCAATCTCTCACCACCTACTTTATGGAGTTCAAGAAGATCTACGAAGAGCTCAACATGTTGCTGCCCTTCAGTGCCGATGTGAAAGTTCAGCAACAGCAGCGAGAGCAAATGGCCATTATGAGTTTTCTTGCGGGACTACCTTCGACCTTTGATGCTGCAAGGTCCCAGATCATCTCTGGCTCCGATATTTCCTCTCTCCAGGAGGTGTTCAGTCACGTCCTTCGCACCGAGGGAACCCCGTCTAACCCTGCTAGCGGAGCCTTACTATCACGAAATACATATGGCTCAAGTCGTCCTGCTACCTACAAACCTGGAGGCTCGAGAAATCCTGAATCTCGTCCTAAAGATACTGCCGCAATCACTTGTAACTATTGCAAGAAACCAGGTCACACCATACAAGAGTGCAGAAAACTTCAGTACAAGAATCAGAAGAACCAGTCAGCTCATGTTGCATCCTCTTCGGACACCTCAGTTCGTATCCCTGCTGACGAGTATGCCAAATTTTCCGAGTATCGGGAATCACTAAGGACTTCAAAACCCTCTGTCACTGCCATTGCCAAATCAGGTAATCCGAATGCATGTCTTCTATCCTCATCCTCCAAATGGGTCATTGATTTTGGTGCCACAGATCATATGATAGGTAATTCGAAACTCTTCTCCACCCTTACACATCATGCCCCTGCATCCACTGTTACTTTAGCCAATGGATCTCCTTCCAATGTTATTGGTTCTGGCACCATCACACCTACCCCTTCTTTGTCATTATCCCATGTCTTGCATTTACCCGACTTATCTTTTAACCTCTTGTTTGTTAGTCAACTCACAAAAACATTAAATTGTTCAATCTCATTTTTTTCCCGACTCTTGTGTTTTTCAGGATCTCATGACGAAACGGACTATTAGTAAAGGACATGAATCTGGGGGTCTCTAAATCCTCGACACATCAAAATCCATTGCTTGCCCGAGTGTCACATCCGCCCTTGAAGAACATTGTCGTTTAGGCCACCCTTCGCTTCCTCTTCTCAAGCTACTCTGTCCTCAGTTTCGCTATGTTTCCTCATTAGACTGTGAGTCTTGTCAGTTTGCTAAACATCATCACATTGGTTCTAGTCCTAGGGTCAATAAGCGATCTAGCGCTCCGTTTGAGTTAGTCCACTCAGATGTTTGGGGTCCTTGTCCTGTTGTGTCCAAACCGGGTTTTCGATACTTTGTTACTTTTGTAGATGATTTTTCTCGTTTAACCTGGTTATTTTTAATGAAAAATCGTTCAGAATTATTCCCATTGTTTTGTTCATTTTGTGCTGAGATCCGTACTCAATTCAATATCTCTATTCCCACCCTTCGCAGTGATAATGCCAAAGAATACATGTCTAGTCAATTCCAAAATTACATGACCCAAAATGGCATTCTACATGAAACATCTTGTGTTGATACTCTGTCCCAAAATGGAGTTGCTGAACGCAAAAACCAACATCTTCTTGAAACTGCACGAGCCTTGCTATTTCAAACAGGTGTCCCAAAATGTTTTTGGGCAGATGCTATCTCTACTGCATGTTTTCTTATCAATCGTATGCCATCATCTGTTCTTCAAGGTGCGATTCCATACAAAACACTGTTTCCTCAAAAGCCTTTGTTCCCAGTTAATCCGAAAATCTTTGGTAGTACATGTTTTGTTCGGGATGTTCGTCCAGGTCTCACAAAGTTAGATCCGAAATCCTTAAAGTGTGTGTTTTTAGGATACTCTCGTCTTCAAAAAGGGTATCGATGTTACTGTCCTGGTCTTCAAAGGTATCTTGTGTCTATCGATGTCACCTTTCTGGAACACTTACCATACTTTACATCTGAGAAACCAACCTTGCCACCTCCCGAGGACGATGATCTTTTAGTCTATTCCATTACTTCACAAGACGTTCCATCTCCCTCACAGGTACCACCTCCCTTAGCACCCGACTCCACAGACACCATAACACCTGACTCCACAGACACCATAGCACCTGACTCCATAAACACCACTGAACCTACTCCTAGCGTTGCACCTCATCCTCCTCCGATTAAGATCTACACTCGTCGTATCCGTCCGGTACCACACACGCTCATTGATCCTCCAGAGACATGTCCTACACCGGGTCCTTCGTCATCAGATCCACCTCCGATCGATGATCTTCCCATTGCATTACGCAAAGGTAAACGACAGTGTACTTACCCCATCTCTTCCTCTATCTCATATAATCTTTTGTCATCCTCCTCATATGCCTTTGTTTCATCCATCGACTCTATCACCATTCCTAAAACTGTTCGTGAGGCATTAGATCATCCAGGTTGGCTGAAAGCAATGACAGAGGAAATGAATGCCTTAGATGACAATGGTACTTGGGAGTTGGTTACTCTTCCTTCAGGGAAACGGGCAATTGGATGTAAATGGGTCTTTACGGTCAAAATGAATCCAGATGGCACGATTGCTCGATTGAAGTCGCTAAAGGCTTTGCCCAGACATACGACGTTGACTATTCCGATACCTTCTCTCATGTTGCCAAGTTGACATCCATCCGACTCTTCATCTCCTTGGCAGCAACTCATGACTGGCACCTTCACCAACTTGACATAAAGAATGCATTTCTACACGGAGACCTACATGAAGAAGTGTATATGGAGCAACCTCCTGGTTTTGTTGCTCAGGGGGAGTGTGGCCATGTCTGTCGTCTTCGAAAAACGTTGTATGGGCTGAAACAAAGCCATCGTGCTTGGTTCAGAAGGTTTAGTCATGCCCTTGAAGAGTTTGGGCTTCGAAAGAGCAAATCTGACCACTCTGTATTTTTCAAGAGCACAAAAGATGGTGTCATTCTCCTAGTTGTTTATGTTGACGACATAGTAATTACATGGAGTGATACTACTGGCATTTCGTCTCTCAAAGCATTCCTCCACACTCAGTTCCAAACAAAAGACTTGGGAACGCTAAAATACTTCTTGGGTGGTGAAGTATCGAGAAGCAAAAAAGGCATATACTTATCGCAAAGGAAGTATGTACTTGATTTGCTTTCCGAAACAGGAAAATTAGGTGCCAGACCATGCAGTGCCCCAATGACTCCCAACATGCAGCTTACTAAGGAGGGAGAACCAATGGATGATCCTGAAAAATATAGAAGATTGGTTGGCAAGTTGAATTACCTCACCGTTACTCGCCCAGTCATTGCATACTCCGTCAACATAGTGAGCCAATTCTTGGCGTCTCCGACAGTTGACCATTGGGTAGCATTAGAGCAGATCTTGTGTTACTTGAAAGGAGCACCAGGACGTGGGATCCTATACTCAAATCATGGTCATACTCAAATTGAATGCTTTACAGATGCAGACTATGGAGGGTCCAAGATGGATAGAAGATCGACTACTGGTTATTGCATCTTTGTCGGGGGAAACTTGGTCTCATGGAAGAGCAAGAAGCAACATGTCGTATCGCGGTCCAGTGCTGAGTCAGAATACAGAGCCATGGCACAAGGAACGTGTGAGATTATGTGGATACATCAGCTATTGATAGAGTTAAGTTTCGACGTCACTTTGCCAGCAAAATTAAGGTGCGACAATCAAGCTGCCATCCATATCGCATCCAATCCAGTATTCCACGAGAGAACGAAACACATTGAGATCGACTGTCACTTTGTTCGCGAGAAGATTCAACAAGGCTTGATTTCCACATCATATGTAAAGACAGACGATCAAATAGGAGATATTTTCACAAAAGCGCTTAATGGAGTTCGGGTCGGATATCTTTGTAACAAGCTGGGCATGATTAACATATATGCTCCAGCTTGAGGGGGAGTATTACAGAATATTATTATTATGATAGTATATTACATAGTTATTAGACATTATTATAGAATATTTTGTTAACCATTATACTACTATGTATGTGTATAAATACCCATCATCGTGTGAATGAGAAATACAACAATTCTTCTTCAAAACTTGACTGATAACAATAATAATAATAATAAACGAACATTTTAGAGTCTCGGTTTGATATTGAGTCAATTTCTCCAAAAAAAAATTCTTTTAATATTTCATATAATCAAACTTTTTTCAACTAATTATCAGAATTAAACTTTTAATATTACTTCATTTCAATCGCATATTAATCACTCTATTAATTTATTATGTCAATAATAATCTTATTAAATATTATATTATTTTTCTACATAAAAAAATATAATTAATTTATGTTAATACTGCAAAATTAATATAAAAAAATATCCCTAAAAAATAAACATATTTTGGGATAACATTTATAAAATAAAGATTACATAAACATTACATTTCATAGGTAAAATTAAATACTTAAAAAAATTAAAGAAAAATGAAACTCGCACATGAAAAACAAAACACAAAAACGTTGATACTAGTATTATTTTTATTATAATTGGCGTGCATTTTATTTGATATGTATTGTGTTTAATTAATGCTATGTATTTTATTAGTGTTACCTTACTTACTCCTTTTTAATTATTGATAAGTGATTTATTTTTATAAATTATTTAAATATGGTCAAAATTATAAATTATTTTTTGTTTGGGGATGAATTGCAATTAAAAATTTTGTTGCACCAAAATGGTGTTGATGAATAGTTTCACGCTAGATTTGGTCTACACTATTCACCGCACCATTTTCACCACTATTTAGGTGTAAAAAATATAGTGGGTTGGAGTAAAACAAACACTAAGGTCATGTTTGGTTCTTATCTCAAAAACAGTTTTTGAGTTGAAAAATTTGAAAACAAAAAGTGAAAATGTGTTTGTTTAATTTTTTTGGAAAAATTGTTTTGTAAAAAAGTAAAGAAAACTGAAAACAAATAAAAGGTGTTTTTGGAAAAAAATTTCTTCTCTTCTCTCCTCCTTCTCCTCATCTTCTCTTTTCATTTCTTCAAAAACAAAAATGAAAACTGTACCAAACACTTTTTTCAGTTTTTTCACTTTCTCAAAAACAAAAATGAAAACTGTACCAAACAGCTTTTTGAAAACAACTCCAAAATAATTTTTCAGTACAACTACAAAAATTAGGAAATAGAAAACAAAAACTTTTTGAGTTAACTACCAAACACAACCTAAATGTGTCACTTTTCAAACCAATTTGATGTGAGTTGCTCTAATAGAGCTTTGACTTTCTTTTTTTTTTTTTTTTTTTTTTTATGATGATAAATCTTTGATTGTTTGAAGTATTAACAATAATTGCGCTTGTGTGCCATATTTTTCTTATTCCACCGAAGTAAAAAAATAGTAAAATGAAAAAGTCAGAATATATACACTTCAACGTAGAAGATATTAGAGCGTCTTTAGTGGTTTAGGTGAGGGACTTGCTAATAATTTAAATAAAATTGGAGCTAATAGTTCTACCATTATTTTATGTTATGGTTATTTGCTTGGTAGAGCAAAATAGTTCCAACAAAATCAATGGCCCCCACTATTTTTTCAATAAGTGGGAATTGAATAAAAAATTATATATATATATATATATATATATATATATATATATATAATTGACATGTGGGAAATACTCAAGCAAGAGAGTGATATTTTCTTACCATTGAGATGATTGTTGTTTATATAAGTTCTAACTTAAGAAGCTTATGTGGTAAACGAAGCTAATGTGGTATTAGATTACCATTAAAAATGCTCTAACTCCCCACAAATGGAATGATTGTTTTGTATGAATCCCCGTAAATAGTAGTACATAAAAAGTGTAAGATTTCCATACAACTATGGCCAACCAATATTGATTTGACTCGTTCGAGGGAATAAATAAAGGGAAGATATGATGCATTTTTTTTATGGGGTGTGTAAATAATATGATTTTAGAGCAACTTCAATACTAAGAAATGTTCATTCATAACACATTATCAAAATTAATATATTTTATTAAATATCAATTTTATATTATTAAAGGACAATATTTCCACAAAATACTCCAATCTGAGCATTCCTAAAAGTTGTCCACTATAATATTATTTTGATGCATATATTTCTTTTTTATTTTATTTTTTATATTCACTTTATATTACAGTAGTGAGCAGCTATGCTCTATATATGAGCATCATTGTCCTAATGATTATGTCACTATAAATTGTCCACAATGCAGTAGCAATTTAATGTGCTTTTCACCTAAACTCCTCCTAAACATGAGCAATCCTCATTGGAGTTGCTTTTACGCAACACTGAAAATATATATATATATATATATATATATATATATATATATTTTGTTTAGAACATTGTAAAAAAATGTAGCGTTTTTCTATGACATTGTCAAATATATATATTGACATCACAGCTATCGATCGGCGGGAATCGAGGTTGATGTCGCCGAAGATGGACTTGTAAGCCGGATTAAAGAGCGTTTTTCGGTCAGCGTTTTTGAACGTCATTGGAGCTCTCTTTACCAAGCTCATCTTCACCAAGAAAATTTGTTGGTAGTTACAAATATGGGTTTGAGTTTATATATATATATATATATATATATATATATATATATATATATATAGAGAGAGAGAGAGAGAGAGAGAGAGAGTACACGCAACTGACAGAGCATTGAGCATTTGGATGAACGATATGGAGAAGAGAACCTCGCACGACATTGGAACTGGCTCAGTCGTAGACCTTCTTCCTCACCAATTCTAAATTGTTGTGTCATGGCATCACATAGTTAAATTCCAACCCTAAGATTTTGGTTTCTTTTTGTATAATTTGAAATTTGGTGGCATAAATGCTTGCTTTGCTTGAGAGGAGGAGGACTAGGCCGGAGAGGAGGTTCCTGAGGGTGGTTTGAGACCATTCAAAGCCGTCGGTACGACACAATGCTAGTTGTTTTTCACGTTGACAAAAACGTGTCAATTCAACTGAATGTTGTTAAAATAAAATAAAATAAAAAGACAAAAAGCTAAAATAAAACCAACACCAATTATTACGGGAAAAAGATCAAAATTTTAAAAATCAAGGGAAAAATTTTCATCGCTAACGTATTTTAAGGAACATATATATCATTAATTTTTTTTATATAACCTTAAAAAAAAAGTTTTGTTTGAAGATTTTTTGAGAAAATTTTCATAAATTCAAGATTTTTTTAGTACGTCACGAAATTCATGATTCTTTTATAACATTGTCACAAATTCTTAAAACATATTTAAGTTTCGTTAGAATAATTAGTACAACATTATCAAAACAATTAAAAAATGACAATTTTTTACAATGTTAGTCAAATCTCCGACTCGTTGGAAGATTTTTTTTTTTTTTTTCACATTATTTTCAATAAATACTACGAGTATGAAAAAAACCCACATCCAAGAAAAAACAAAACTGAATGTCCAAAATATCTTAACCACACCCGTTTCAACTTAGACAAAACAGTAGTTATGTGATTGTCGTTGACCACACTTAGTAACATCTTACTCTATTTTTCAAACATTTAAACATTCCAAAAAATTAAAAATTAACGAAAGTTATTGGCAACCGTTGATGACCAAGATGACCGAGCGAAGACATTTCACAGCGATGGAGCCAGTAGATCTCAGATGAGCTTCAGTGCATGAGAGAGAGAGAGAGAGAGAGAGAGAGAGAGAGAGAGAGAATTCTCGTTGGAAGTTTTTATTGGCAGAAGATTTTTATGTTTGATAACATAAAACAATTTCGTCGATCGAAGTTAAATAAACCAAACCCGTGGCATGAAGAACCTCATTTGTATGTCATTGCTACTTAAAAGTGAAGTAACATGGAAACAGCAAGAAATTAAAACGTGGTTGATAAAGATGTTCACGAACAAAGCTTGCTAAACTCAAAGAACAAAGATAAAAGACGAAATTTCAGCAGGTAGCTAGAGAATGAAACTTTTGAAAAAATATTTTGGATTTTAATTAGTAAATAGATGCTAAATTTTAGAAAATTAGTTAAATTTTATTTTCAAAAATCAATTTGATTACTTTATTGATAAAGTTGTACTATGCACAAATTTTTTTGGACAATTAGGTCACTAGTCCAATAGCCCACATCTTCTAAAAAAAATAGCTAAAATTTCATTTTATTAGTAAAATATTCCATCAAACCGATCAAACCGAACTAAATACTAAATTCAATTTACTATTTTAGTTTATTTAATTTACTTCTACTTGAACTGTTTTTTAAATAAAATGAAACTTTAACTATAATCTTGATTATAAAAGAAGTTATGAGATTTACTAATTGCAACAAATTCTTCTAATAATAATCATAATAAGGGTGTAAATTGTCACATAAAAATGCGAACTAAATTTTCAAAAATAATTTCAGCTCTAAGATTATTGTAAAAACAAAAATGATTTTATGTGAAACTCAAATTCATGTGGAACTAGTTTATTCATCACGATCGACCCAACTACAACTACAAGGTCCAGCCCCAATATTTTTGTTTTTGCAATCAATATCACTTATCTTTAAAATAAAAAATATATATATATATATATATATAATATATATGCACTTTTGTATAGTCCATACTTGAAATACAATGATTTTTTAAAGAAAAAGAAAGAAAGTCTTATGAAAATGGATTTAGCGTGAAAATGAATTCCCAAATTGCTTTTAACTAAAATAGTAATTAAATGTTCGACACATTATTCAATCCCTATATTGTTACAAAAAACAATAATAACATCAGTAGTACATGATGATCTTTAAAAATAAGAGTACTAATTTGCTAGGGTCGTCATATAAAACTTATTGCAGAATCTTTTTAGTTTAAATTTTTTTTATGTAAAAGTGAAGCATTTTTAAAAGGAAAAGATGGAAGAGGCATAAATGCTTCACATTCTCAAAATAGGGGCACAATGCCATGTCACTCATATCTTCATAGTTCAATTATATATATATATATATTATAAAAAAACCCGATACCTTCTATATTGTAGCATTATTTTTGTTCTAAATTAATTAAATAAACAATAACTCAAAACTAAAATTTATGGAAGTGAGAACATGACTGTGTGATACTGATAACACAGAAAGATGACTTCGAGGCTAAATTTCCAAGCTCATTAACCAAAGCTAATTAATCACTCAAAATAAACATCTTATAGAACAAAATATTACAACAAGCTTATCAAAACACGGTACAAAAATAATTGCTATACACACGGAACACTCTAAACCAAAAAATAACAATAATCTCAATTGAAAAAAAAAGCGCTCAAAAAAGCCGACCCGAGTAAAAGTGCTCCAACAAAGAGCAACCAAGAAAGATAAATATATCATGCGGAAACAAAAGCAAGTAACACCGAAAAAATTATGCATAATCACTAAAACTACCAACCAATAAATCATAGCCTCAAATAGTGGTACCTAGGATAACCTAGTGGTAATTCCACATCACCTCCTGTGTGGAGGTCGTGGGTTCAATCCCCTTTGCAGCGAAGCTGCCTTCAAAAAAAAAAAAAAAATCATAGCCTCAAATATACACGCAGTCTTCACAAAATAAAAAAGTTAGAAAATCTAGTAGCATTAAATTATGATAGTACCACATTATATATAATAGAGACCACGATATTAAAATCTGACATTTATACAATTTCTGAATCAAATCACAAGTCAAAACCCAATATTAATCAACATTCATTCGATACATTAGCATGAGCATTTAGACATTTTTTTTGTCACCATCACGAGTCAACACATAAAACCTAGGTACATTCATTCTCGTGGTTCAATCATAGACAAATATCATAACAAAAAAGAACATTGAACTACTACGAAGCCCACCAGAGAAGAATATCTAAAAGGCAAAATAAGTCAGTCTCCCAATAAACTCGGGACAATTCAAATGGTGGCACAGCATATAAAATTGTCATGATAAACATGCAAGTTATAAAGGCCTACATAGCAAAACACAATACATAAATAATTATTTTAAGTTTTAGAAGATAATTGAATTCAAACGACAGCAGATCATAGCTCAGTATATGGACTCATTGACCCTCTAGGAACAAAGAAAAAATTACCTTGATCATGTCGATGTTTCATATTTATCACTTCAAAAAGAGTCACGCGTTAGGATTGGGTATTCTAGAGCATCAGATAGTAAATATGTCATACAAAGAATATAAACTCTCATCCTAAGCATAGGTCACAATCCATGATATTTATAACACAAGATAGAGGTGGGACCCTAGAAAAGAGAGAGTGATTTTTGGGATACCCATCAATGTACATGACCAGTAAATAGGAAAGATAAATTATATAATAATTATGGAAACGAACAAAGCCTGATAGAGAGCAAGTAAATAGATATGAAAGTGCAGAGAATTTAGAGCACAGGGCGGTTGACTTTGAAAAGATAATAACAAATAAAGAATAAGCTGAAATTGGTCCCGAAAGTGAAAGAGTCAGTAAATTAGAAGCTATTGCATGAAAGTTTTAGCGATAGATGACAAGAAGAACCGGTGGAAGCTGTACTATGAATGAACAGCCTAGATGGTTTGGAAAGTTATCTTGCAAGAGAGTATAACAAGTTCTCGTGATTTGCATGGGAATCTTGAGCGAAGTCAAGCGCTCAGAATCAACCCACCAGAACTGTCATTTCCGGAGTTTCTGCGTCAAGTAATTCTACCACTCCACGCTCTACATGAGATAGTACAATTCCCACATATATTATCTCTGTAAAAAGAATACATTGAAGCAGGCATAAAATCTTATCAAATACTATGAAATGTTAAATATAACCGACCTGATATGGAGGATCATATCTCGCCACCAGGTCTTCAATATTCAACCTGGTTGCATGATATATATATATATATATGGGATCATACCTCTATATTGCAGTCGACTGTAAACATCACTTAAAATAAATAAAAGATAAAAAAAAGGTATAAAAAAAGGAAAATAAAATAAATAATGAAACCGAAATAGAAAAGTCAAATAAAAGATTTAGAATATCATACCTCTATGATATTTTATAATGTTCAGACATAAAATATTCATATAACCAAACAATCTACAATGTGACTTGGGTGTTCGAATTCATCACCACCGTCTTCACGCCCAGGATGTTCTGCAAGCTCTCTTAGCTGTCCCAGTTCAACGTCACGATCTACTCAAACAACAATATCTAAACAGCTGGCATAGTAAGACCACCTCATTTCAATTCCTCATTCCCAATTTATTAAAACTTAATAAGCTCCATAAATAACATTGTCCATCATTTAAACCCACCTGAGAGTTTGTTAGTGCTCGCTCGGGTTTTCCTAAGGTCACTCTTGTAGTGATTATGCCAACACCAAAAGTAATTTTGCCATGCTATATTTATTCTTCCAACCAAACAAACTTGGTATAATATTTGTTTGGCGTATCTTGCAAGTAGAGAGACGATGGAAAATGTGAAACTTATGTGCACATAAATAAGATTCATATACATCAATGGCTTGGTATACGAGGTCTGAACAACCCAATTAGCATTTCGGAAGTGTGAAATAATATATTTCAATGGTGAAAACAGAGCACTCAAATGAAACGACAACATATTTTCAAAGACTCCCCTTCAATGCCAACCACTTTGATCACATATCGCAATCACAACGCGCTAATAAAACAACAAAAACCTTCCTACAATTACTATTCCGAAATCCATCAGAACGAGAGTGCCATGAGTTGAAAGGATTTTGCTAGCTTTGGTAAAAGAATCACAAGCCTTGTAAAAACGCTTTATTCAAATTTCATAAAAAGTTGGCCCTAGTAAAATTCAGATTCGGAAGTATGGAAGTAACATATACCTGAACAAAGCAAAACGGATGAGATGAAGAACCAAGCATGGCTGACCAAACCAGAAATATATGTCTGACCCCTAGACAAGTGGAGTCCCTGCACCACGTCAGCCTCTATGATTTTAAGAGCCATCTTTGTCAACATGGACTGATAAATATTATACTCTGAAGGCTAAAGATATTCTGCAATCCATTATATATATCCATGATGTTTTCTTTTCATTTTCTTTTTGAATCATTAGCTTGAACATCTCAAAACCTGTAAAGAGAGAAGGGATTTTGCTTATTTTAAGAAGAGTCAAAGTGCCCAGAATATGCTTGCCATCCTGAAAAGAGAAGCAACAACAATTTGAAATTTCAATCAGATTCTTTTAGCTCAAAACATAGATGAGAATTACATATATATAATTATACCTGTGCCGTTCAGCAGCAGGAAGGTAACGAACGATGGCCAGAGAACAGCACTGCCAATAGTATTGAGAAGCAAATCATGGCACCGATTAAGATCTCAAAGTAAGAAAACAATAATTAAAGCAAGTGCAGATAGAAATGATACACTACCTTACTCCAACAACTAACTCGAAGTCATCTTCCAGTGAACTTTTGATGTACTTTTGGAAGTCAAATCTTGTCCCATGAGATAAGTGAAACTGTAACTGCGGTATCATCAGCCAAGGAAAATTGGACAAACGGCACAAAAAGTTGCGGAAATTTCAACAACCAAAAACTCACCGTTATAAAGCATCCCTGGAAAATATGTAAGCTTCATTGCCTTGCATTATATCAACACAAAATTTATTTAGTTCTTTTCCTTGCACTAACAAAAAATATAGTCAAATTTCTTTTTCCACACTCAACTTTGTATTTTTTTTTAAAAAATGAACTAGTTAAAAATTCTTAAAATGTAGAAGAAGACGAGAATTCTGGTCCAGAAATGTGCCTCACAAATAACATCTCATAAGCAAGTCAGAATCTTGAAGAATCTACGGTGAAAAAGACGTGTTCGTTATTACAAGAACGACACTGCACTTTATTCCCTTATCTAATTCATAATGAAACGAAAAAAAAAAATCGCAATTGGATGACTTACCATCCGTAATTCATAATCATGAGTAGATGTTTCCTGCTCCCATTTCTTCCATCCACAAATCTGAGAAAACAGCAAAACGGTCACTTACTTCTTGTTTTACACAAATATAAGTTTTGTCTGCTAATTGAATAATATATATATATATATATATATATATATATATATATATAAACCATACCTTTATTCTCCCGAGCATCGTTGTAACACCACTGAACATCACATGAAATAACGCTAAGAAGAAAATGAGAATGTACAACTGGTGCAGCCCATTTACAAAAATAAGTGGCGCACATTAATTACAATAATAGCAAAAATCTTCATTCATTTTTTATTTTAGTCAGAGAGTGGACTGTAAGCCTAATCGAGCCATTCAAGTTCACAAGATATTACATGTTTTTTCAATCGATCTCATGAGCGTGTTGGTTTCTTTTTCCAATCAAATAGTAGAGACTTAAATGATTGCAATGTAGGACTAATTGGAAGTCAAGAGCAGCAAAACAAAGCCCAGAATCATCAGCTTTGGGAAATCGAAACACCCAAAATCACATCATCAGAATTCACATAACTCAATATCAGCTCTGAAAAAAGAGAGCAGAACTAAGTGAAATCTACCTGCAGTTACATTCTCGAGAGCTTAACAGAGCTCAATATCAGCTCTGAAAAAAGAGAGAAGAACTCAGTGAAATCTACCTGCTTTTACAAACTCAAGAGCTTCAAACAGAGCTCTCTTATGCCTCTCAATGAACCACTTAAATGAATATAGTTTAACAATAATCTCAAAAAATGATAACAAAACTAAAATATAACCACTACTCATTCGCCAGTTCAATTTTATAGGTCAATATAATACACCCTGTAACCCAAGAGAGCAAATGAGGTTAATTTAATCAGACTTGCTTTTTTTTTTTTAAGTAGTGTAAAATTTAGTCAACTATACTCTTTGTAAGAATATCAAATACACAAAACAAACTAAATTTCCTTTCAAAACAGTAAAAAAAACTAAACAACATCATTTCCCAGCATCAGATAGAAACACAGTAAGAACTTACAGCTCCGATGTTGTGATGGACTTTCTCTAAGACAATGGAGATGATGACAAACCCAAAACCCAAATCATTTCCCAGCATCAGAAAGAAACTAAGAACTTACAGCTCCGATGTTGTGATGGACTTTCTCCAAGACAATGGAGATGATGATTATGACGGCACAAACTTTGGCGACCGCCCAGGTTGGCGTCCAATCGAGCTTCCCCAACTGACCCATCATCTCCGTCTCCGCCGTGGCGTTCCGACCAAACTCCGAGCACAGCAACAAATATGACAATCCATATCCCATTTTAAACAAATATACATCAATGACTGATATTTAAAAAAAAAAAAAAAAATTAACAAAAATACTTACCTTCAATATGCAAAGTTGGAAAATGGTCCGCTGTTTTTTGACCGTCAAACTATGGCCAATTCAGGATTGCATGAACGTTTGCTAGGAGGAGATGTAATTGTGCACCAACACTATAAAATGTTACAACCATCTTTTAGAGAGAATAAAAGTTAATGATAGAGAGAGGGAGAGAGGACCGAGAAAACATAAAAGTAGACTTACAGGAAGCATATCAGATAGTTGATCACGAGGCATCTAATCTGGATTTTGAGAAAGTGGTTAAATAATCAAATTAGAAACATAACCAAACCATATGAATCCATGCTTTCTATCTTCCAATTTAGTGGAGCACACAATATCAGAGCTTGGTTATAAACCAGAGAAGACTCAAATTCGAACAAAAAATTTATAATTTGGAATAATCTATATACACCAATTTTTTCACTGGCGTATCTGAATCCACCGCCACTGTCTCTTTCGGCCCGTGATGATCAGATAGCATGAAATGAAAGTGAAAATAGAAGAAGAAAAACAGACAATCATAAAAACCAAACCTGAGTTGTGCCAAGTTCACTTATTAACGCTTCTTTTTTATTCTCTGTGCGCTATTTCCAACCACTGCCAAACGCCCCTTGTTTCATAAGCCTCCTTTCCAGAAAAATATTTATGTGGTCCAAGAGCCAAGGCAGATCCAGTAAATGGCTAGGACAGCTTGCTGAGGGATATGGAATGAAAGGAACAGTGGCATTTTCCAACAAAAGTTTTTTTACACAAAAAATTTCAACAATATAAGACTTTGAGCCTGTTAGATTTCACATGAGATTGGCTATCTAGATTGTATTTTGTTTTAGTCTAGCTGAAGCTTTCTTTCTCCCTCTTTTTTTACTTCTAATTTAGTTTCTTCGGGAAAAAAATACATTTAAAAAATAAATTCGTAATGCAACAAGATATTTGTGTTCTTTGTACAGTCTTATGGAATTGATAAATTTTTTTCCCATATTTCTCATGCTTTTTATAACTAAACAAACCTGAGCGAGTTGTTCCGTAGCAAGTGTGTATTGAGCTCCATCTCGTTCCTGCCAAATGCTCAACGAGCAGATTGACACGACCAACTTGAATACGCCGAGCTCCCGACCGGGGTCGACACCGGGACTGTAGGCATTAAATTCAAAATAAATTTCCCAAAATAGTTACTTTTTTCTTCGTAAATTCAAACCTTGGAGGTCTGATCATCACCACAATCATGATTGTATAGCCTTCAACTTCATTAAAACCAAGGCGGCGGGTTCCCGCGGAAGCTCTCAGTGAAGAAAAGAGGCCTAGTTCATGATGCCAAGATCTTGATCCTTGTCTCGGTTGCCTCCACAGCCAACAGCGTTCCCTCGTCGTTGACATTAAATCTTGGGCGTAACCTGAAAACACACACAGAAGATCATAGATGACCAGATCTAAGCAAATACATTAGAGGAGGTCTCTACCGGCACCGAATTTACGAATATTGCAACTTTTGAGGGACGGTGATGCGATCCAACTGTTTTAGTTTATATTAAATTATTTATTGGGGTCCTTTTTCTCAACAATTTGCTAGACCCAAATTTTAATCTCCGCTATAGATGTTCTACTTTTCAAAAGACGAATACTAATGTTTTGCAAAAGCTACCACATCACAGTCAGGGTAAGTAACTCAAAGCAAGAAAAGCTGGTGTTGATTACCTGGAGGAGCATTGGAAGAGTGCTTATGAACGACTTGGCCCTTAGAGAACAGATTTTAAGCGCCCACTTGAAAGCCGCTTGGCTTCCATTAATCTTGTCTATTGGAAAGTTAAACGAACTTAACCATCACTTCCAACAAACTTCCTCGCCTATTTGGTTGCACTATCAACCTGAAATCGGTATAACAAAATTATAAAATCAATAAGAATAATTTAATCTTGTTATTGAAAAAACAAAGAAAGAAGGGAAAAGCTTCGCTGGGCGTCGGTGTGGTCGTGGTTGTCTCTTGTCTCTCTTCTCCAGCCACGATCTCGTCGGAACACCGCTACGCCGCCGTGGTTCTCTTGGCTTCACTGTCACCGATCCAACTCATAGGCTCTACGGACGGGTAACCAATACCCGGCCCGCATTAGCAAGAGCTTCTGAGAGGGACGGGCCGAAGATCGGCCGCTATATTCCGGCGACGACGTCGTGGCTTCCCGGCGAACAGAATACCCAAAAACGGAATCAGATAGAGAAAGTTAACTCTCTAGGGTTTTCGTTCGGCTTTCTAGGGTTTATACTCGTTCTTTGAGGGACGCGACGGGACTGGTTTCTTTCCACAGAAAATCGCGCTCTCCACCCGCGCTTTTAGCCCGATCACCGCCGCTCAGTTCTCAGGCGTCTCCATCACCGGAGCCCCGGCAAAGGTTCTCCGATCCAGCAACCGGAGGGGTTGAAACCTGGAGGTGGCGGCGCGACTTGGCCTCGCGGACGAAGCCGCTCATCGACACCACCAACTCCAGGCTCTGCAGAAGATTGAAAAACCCCTACCGGCGAGCTTGTTGCCGGGGTCGGCGATGACGATCGGCCCTGCGACGGCGTCGGGGTTTGGCGACGAGGCAGACAGGGACAGTCTGGGAGCGAGCGGGCAGAGTTAACAAACCCTAGATCGCCATTCTATAACCCTAAATCGCCGTGAAGTGAAGAGAGAGAATCGAATAAGAAATGAGACGCCTTACAAGTTGTTCAGGTGACATTTTATAACAAGGTTAAGACTTGGGGCTCAATTAACTTCATCATTCATCTTATCACCGTTGGATTGTTTTCGGATCCAACGGCTGTGGTTGTCCATTTGTAACCGTTACTTATATAATCGTTTTTGCATTAGTTTCCTTTTCTGTTTTACAGGGTAGCGTATAATTAACGCCGTTCAAAGATAAAAGAAAATATGGAATAAAGACAAGTTTATTAGTGATTAAAATACTTGATATTTTTAATTTGTTACAATTTAATACCTATTTTAAATTGCGAGAAAAATACTCAATATTACAAAATTATATTTTCGTTGCTGTTTAAGACATTAAAATTAGATACAAATACACGTGTAACAACCGGGTATAAAATTTGACAAAAATAAAATAAAAACCTTATATTTGCTATTTTTCAAACTATTAAAGAAATATTAACTCTCCCAATTTCTCCGTTTTTCACAATGTCAAATAATTTTTTAATCAATCAAATTACAAACTTTTTGACGTGGTTCCAAACTCAAATCAACACTTCACACCTCGGCGGAGGTAGATTTGCTTATCTCGTCGTGTGTTGCATATTTGACGGCCATAATGGGTTTCGAAGCTTTTACGTCGAGTCGAAAATTACAATTTCAAGCTTTTGCTGTAATTAAGTGAAACATGTCAACAAAGAGATGACCAAGAGGAGAAGCTGATGGGTTGCACGGAAGGTGTTTGATAAAAGTTCACAAATTAAACCCACAAAAAAAAGTTTGCACATTTCATCTGTCTCTCTCTCTCTCTCATCAGCCGCATATGAGGTTCACGCGGGAGTTGAAGAGCCGTATAGTGTGGACGATCAGCTTCCATGCCCTCTCCGGCATCTACGGCATGGTCTCCAAAACTTTTGTTAAATCAAAGGGCAGACCCACGTAGCCCATGAGGGGTGGACCTCTATAAATACCTCTTTTTATATGTTAATTTCTTAAATACTTATAATTTGTAGAATTTTTTAACTACCTCATTTATTTTTATAAAATTCTAAAATTACATTATTTGTTTTGATTTTAAAATAATTTTGCTGAAACTATAAATTACTAATAAAATAAAATAAAATAAAATGAAACTATAAAGATTATTAAATAAGTCTAATAGTACTATAATTTCAAGATAAAACTATAAAATAATGAGATATGACATTCTTAAAATAAACGATATGAGAAGTGATTTAGTACTTTTTATTATTTTTAAACGTAATAAAAATAATTTTTTATTGTGTTTATTTTGTCAAAATTATCATATTTTTACGCGTGTTTTTGGATCTAACTTTAACGTTTCAAGTAGTAACGTAGATACGATTTCTTAACATTGAGTATTTTTCTTACAATTTTTAAAATATGAGAATTAAACTATTACATATAAAGAATATTGAGTATTTTTGTCACTGTAATAATTCATTAATAATAAGTATTGTGCTTGGGCACTCACACAAAATCTGACACATGTAGATATGGTAAATTAATTCTAGACCATAATCACTTGCGTATATATTAGTTACTTAACCAATATCTACCAACAGTAAATAACTGTTTAGACTAATTGTTGTTTAGAGATACTTTACAATAAATTGTGTGATATACTAGATAGCAATCTTTAATTTTCTATTAATTACAGTATAAGTATATTATACTTTCAATTTGATACATTTAAAGATCACTTTTTTTTTCGATAGCAAATATATCAAACGTTACTTTTAAGACCACTATTAGCATTCTTGTTGTTAAAAAGACACGCGGATGCAGGATTTTATAAGAATGACTATGTCAGTGTATAAACCCAAAAAATAATAATAATAATAATAATAATAATAATAATAAACGAATATTTTAGAGTCTCGGTTTGATATTAAGCCAATTTCTCAAAAAAAATTCCTTTAATCTTTCATATAATCAAACTTTTTTAAACTAATCATCATAATTAAAGTTTGAAAACGCGTTTTAAAATGAAATGATTTAGTTTCATCTCAAGATTTTTGTTAATGAGAGGCTTTGATTCTATCACAAGCCTAAACTACAATTAACCAAAATAAAATCACCATGTTTCAATTTAATTAGTTATAGTTTTCTTGATTGAATAACCAACACAATCTAATTATGAAAAAGAAAAAATATATATTACGAAATTATAAATGAAGAATCTATAACTAGTCAATTTCTTACCTTTTCTTTAAAATAATAAGTATTTGTTGCAACTAGCTAATCCTATATCTCATTTTAAAGATTTAGCTCAAGTTTCATTTTATTAGAGAAATAATTCATCAGACCGAAGTTAATTAAATTAAGTATTCAGTTAATTTAATTAACTTCGGCTTAGTGAGCTATTTTCTTAATAAAATGAAAATTTGACTATTTTTTTAAAGTGAGTTATTGGGTTATTGACCTAATTGTCCCTTAAAGTATTAGCTCAAGTTTCACTTGAGCATACTATACGGCGGAAGTTTTAAAATGAAATCGAAATTATGTTAGCTTAATTCTTAATATGGCGCATCACATTTCATTTTAGTTTTGGGATCAGTTTGATTTTTCGTTATTTTTATTATTTACTCTTTTAAAAAATGGGTCCATTAGGAAAATAGTCAATTTAAGCATTTGACATTACTAAGTAGCCAACGTTTGATAAATCTTAGGTAAATAAACAATTACTTTCAGACGTAAATTTTAGGGTATATTACTACTTTCATATACCAAACGTTGACTATTTATCCAAGATTTATGTCTGAAAAATGACTATTTACCTAAGATTTATCAAACGTTTGCTATTTAGCAATGTCAAATGTTTAAATTGGCTAATATTCTATTAAAAAATCTATATTATCAATGGCCAAGAGGACCATGACTACACATTTAGGGGACAAAGTGTGCTTTAACGAATTTAGAAATTTGGAAAAAAAAAATAATGATTTATAACGAGGCTATTATGCAAAGACGTTAAACGGGGGGTTCGGACGAGCCCCCTTTTTTGAGATGGAAGCGAAGGGTTCGAGCGAGCCTCGCTTTCTGAGATGGAAGCGGGTCGCTTCATGCCCTTCGGTCAAGTGCCCGAGCGTCCCGCTTTGTTTCTTGGGCAGAGCTTCCCGTGCTTCTTCGTTTTTGGGTTGGGCCTTAATGTTTTTTGGACGAGGAAAAATCCCTCACAACACCAACTATGTCAAACTGACACACAAAAATTGGGGAAGCGCTTAAATATTTAATCTATTGCATCTAATTAGCGATTATTCAACTTAGCTATTGACTATAATTTACACGTGTCAAACGAACAACGAGTACAATCCAATCGATTTAAAATTTAAAATAAACAAGTGAATGGATAAGCTCGGACATTGTGCATGAATACAACGAATAAATCTTTCATGTATGGATAATAAAAAACAAGTTAGCGGGCTAATGAGCTTATAATCATCTCGATACACAACAATCCTATACTAGTTACAATAATCATTAATCCATCAACCATTTCGTACTTACTAAGTATGAGGACTAATTATTGGTGTATGGATTCATTATTTTCCAAAGGAGGATTGGGCCTCAAGTTCCCGAATTCTTAGCTCAACATGTGAAAATCGGCTCATGAGCCTGAGCACCAAAGGCTCGATAGGGCTAAATTGATGCGAAGGTCGATTTCTCACATTAATACTATACATACTTAAAAGAGTAATTTTATTCATTCACCGAGTCCCATCATATTTAACTTTTATTTTAATTAACTAATAAATAAATGACTCCGATAAAGCACAATATTTTAAAGTCTTTTTTTATGTCTCGTCTGTAACTCGAATATCAACTTTAGACTGACATTTGTAGATTACTCATCACTTGCACAACTTCACTTGAGCATACTACACGGCGGAAGTTTTAAAATGAAATTTAAACTATGTTAGCTTAAGTCTTAATATGGCGCATCAAATTTCATTTTAGTTTTGAGATCAGTTTGATTTTTCATTATTTTTATTATTTTCTCTTTTAAAAATGGATCCATTAGAAAAATAGCCAATTTAAGCATTTGACATTCCTAAATAGCCAACATGTGATAAATCTTAGGTAAATAAATAATTACTTTCAGACGTAAATTTTAGATATATTATCACTTTTTTATACCAAAAGATTTACGTCTAAAAATGACTATTTACCTAAGATTACCAAACATTTACTATTCAACAATGTCAAATGTATAAATTGTCTATGTTCTTAATTTTCTGTTAAAAAATCTATATTATTAATGGTCCAAGAGGACCATGACTAATTTTTTTCCCGTGTTACCGTGAAAGTGTATCAATCTTACCAAACGAAGTCAATTTATGTTTTTTTTCCTCCAAAGCATTGTTGTTGATGTCGGTTTCAACAATCTCAAATTATAATATGATATATATATATTTGATTTATTTAAATATGGGTTTCAGAAGACGTCGTGTATGAAGCAACAGAAATTCGAAAGGAAATGGACATAAATGAATATAAATACTCGAAGTTTTTATTAATAATCGAAGAAATTACAAACTAAAAGAGGGCGAAGTGTCGAACTCAACAAAGGCGAACTCAAGGACATAGAGAGGTGATAAATCGAAAATAAGGGTATCAGCTTGCGTGTGCGAAAATTGACATATCGGCTTCTATTTATAGTCGGGGCGGATTCGTTGAAGTGGACACGTGTTCGTCAGTTCGGCTTTGCCACATTGCTAGTTGAAGTCGTCCCAGATTCCAGTCTTCGCGGCGAGGTCCTCTATCCGGTTGTGACCAATTCCCTTGACCGAGTCCGTGTTGGTAATGTGTCTCTTCTTCGGCGAACTGGGCTTCTTATTGGGCTTGGGCCGGCCTTCCGGAGTCGAGCTGGCCCAGACGATTCCTTGAAAACCGGTCGCTTCTTCTGTTGGGCTTTGGTCGATCCGAGGCCCAGCTTAAATGATTTTTATTTGGGGAAAATGATTTTTTACCCCACAATTGCACCTAAACTTGAAATAGACTTGATCGTTATCTTTTGCTTTTTTTTTGTTTATTTCTCTAAATTGACACACAAACAAATGTGTATATTGTTATTCATGCATGTTCATGCATATGAAATAAAAAAGGTTTGGTTCTGTATTCAGTTCAAATTGCGTGGCCCTTGAAAGGAAATGTTAGGGTTATGTGAAATCAATAGAAGCTAATTAAGTTATGAAATTAAGTAGTACGAGGAAGAAATGACATAAGTCGTTATGTGTTAAAATGCATTTTTTTTTTAATAGTAAGATTTAAACCCTAGCTAAAAGACAGTATGAATAATTTAAATCATACAAATACTTACACCATACAAATACAATGGATAGTAAAGTCCAACAAGTCAAATCATAAAGATAATGTACAACTGTACAAGCGATGGTCAAAATTGGATGACGGAGAATGTTTGAATTATAAATCATGTTAGCCAGCGTAATATTCAGTTCTTTTTTAATTAATGTATGAAGTTATATATAATTTTTTAGAACCGAAAAAAAAAAATCTGAGCACATTAATTAAAAATATATATTTATATTATTGAAGACTATCAACATCATCATCTGAATTGGATGTTTGTATTATAAATTTTTCATGGAATAAAGGATGTTACTATTTTTGTTGTTGCATGTAAGATCATCTCTAACCCCATAACACTAAAATGATGTAACTCAATAGTGCAATTGTCACATCAAACTGTGTTTTTTTTATATCTCTAATCCACAACATTAAATCTCACACCAAAAAAAATATTTTATTTTTAAACTTTTAATGTTACTTCATTTCAATCGCATATTAACCACTCTATTAATTTATTATGTCAATAATAATCTTATTAAATATTATATTATTTTTGGGCAGTGTAGATTTATGGCCATTTTCAAACTTGAAATTGCAAAATAGCCACCGTTTAGATAATTATTATTTATTAGCCACACAACATTATTTCCTATCAGATATAGACTGAATTACCCTTTAATTTAAATTTCGTCCAGCGCATTAATTCATAATGAAAAAACGAAAATAAAGATAAAAAAATTAATGATGCGATTAATAAGGCATATTTAATGGTACACGTAACCAATTACACAATTTAAAAAAGAAAACCAAAACATATAAGTCATTCAACACATTAAAATCGCAGAAAAAAGCTCTTGGAGAAGATAAAGGTCACGTATCAATGATAATTAACAATAATTAATTCTGAACAAAACCATAAAAATATTGACGAAAAGAGATAAACAAACACTTATTAACAAAAATTAACGATTATTTACTGTGAAGAACATATAATCTTGAGACCAGTACGTTATTAACGATTATTATTGATTATTAACTGTTATATATTACTAATTATTACTGCGAAAATTTGAAGAAAACATAAAAATGAAACGTGTCCTTTGTATAACGGTTTTTTTTTAAAGTTTATTTTGAAATCATAAAATCCAGATCCTATAATTAAGGAATTTAAAGAATAATGATATTTTTTTAATACGAAAATCAATTTTATTAATTAACTAATAAGGGTATATTCGGTACAAAATAAGTGGTTTCACTCGCCACATCATCAATTTGGCTAATTATCAATTATTAATTAAACGTTGGTTATAATAAAATTAATATGTTTTAAGTGGTTTAGTTGTTAACGATTCTCATTATTTTTCTACATAAAAAAATCAAATTAATTTATATTAATACTGCAAAATTAATATAAAAAAATCACCCTAAAAAATAAACATATTTTGGGATAACATTTATAAAATAAATATTACATAAACATTACATTTCATAGGTAAAATTAAATACTTAAAAAAATTAAAGAAAAATGAAACTCGGACATGAAAAAATAAAACACAAAAACGTTGATACTCGTATTATTTTTATTATAATTGGCGTGCATTTTATTTGATGTGTATTGTGTTTAATTAATGCTATGTATTTTATTAGTGTTACCTTACTTACTCTTTTTTAATTATTGATAAGTAATTTATTTTTATAAATTATTTAAATATGGTCAAAATTATAAATTATTTTTTGTTTGGGGATGAATTGCAATTAAAAATTTTGTTGCACCAAAATGGTGTTGATGAATAGTTTCACGCTAGATTTGGTCTACACTATTCACCGCACCATTTTCACCACTATTTAGGTGTAAAAAATATAGTGGGTTGGAGTAAAACAAACACTTTTCAAACCACTTTGATGTGAGTTGGAGATGCTCTAATAGAGCTTTGACTTTTTTATTATTATTATTTTTTTTTTTATGATGATAAATCTTTGATTGTTTGAAGTATTAACAATAATTGCACTTGTGTGCCATATTTTTCTTTTTCCACCGAAGTGAAAAAAGAGTAAAATGAAAAAGTCAGAATATATACACTTCAACGTAGAAGGTATTAGAGCATCTTTGGTGGTTTAGGTGAGGGACTTGCTAGTAATTTAAATAAAATTGGAGCTAATAGTTCTACCATTATTTTATGTTTTGGTTATTTGCTTGGTAGAGCAAAATAATTCCAACAAAATCAATGGCCCTACTATTTTTTCAATAAGTGGGAATTGAATAAAAAAATTTATATATATAAATGTATATATTGACATGTGGGATATACTCAAGCAAGAGAGTGATATTTTCTTACCATTGAGATGATTGTTGTTTATATAAGTTGTAACTTAAGAAGCTTATGTGGTAAACGAAGCTAATATGGTATTAGATTACCATTAAAAATGCTCTAACTCCCCACAAATGGAATGATTGTTTTGTATGAATCCCCATAAATAGTAGTACATAAAAAGTGTAAGATTTCCATACAACTATGGCCAACCAATATTGATTAGGGAATAAATAAAGGGAAGATATGATGCATTTTTTTTATAAAAAATTAGAAAAATAGCCAACTTAAACGTTTGATATTGCTAAATAGCCAATGTCTGGTAAATACGATGTAAATAGTCATAAATGATGACGTGGCTTAATATGACAGTGACTATTGACTTAATATTTACGTTTGTAAATATATAAAATTGGCTATTTACATAATATTTACCAAACATTGACTATTTAGCAATTCTCAACGTTTAAGTTGGCTATTTTGCTAAATTACCCTTTTTTTTATGGGAGTGTGTAAATAATATGATTTTAGAGCAACTTCAATGCCAAGAAATGTTCATTCATAACACATTATTAAAATTAATATATTTTATTAAATATCAATTTTATATTATTAATGGACAATGTTTCCACAAAATACTCCAATGTGAGCATTCCTAAAAGTTGTCCACTATAATGTTATTTTGATGCATATATTTCTTCTTTATATTATAGTAGTGCTATATATGAGCAGCATTGCCCTAATGATTATGTCACTATAAATTGTCCACAATGCAGTAGCAATTTAATGTGCTTTTCACCTAAACTCCTCCTAAACATGAGCAATCCTCATTGGAGTTGCTTTTACGCAACACTGAAAAAAAAAATATTTTGTTTAGAACATTGTAAAAAAAATGTAGCGTTTTTCTATGACATTGTCAATATATATTGACATCACAGCTATCGGTCAGCGGGAATCGAGGTCGATGTCGCCGAAGATGGACTTGTAAGCCGGAGTAAAGAGCGTTTTTCGGTCAGCGTTTTTGAACGCCATTGGAGTTCTCTTCACCAAGAAAATTTGTTGGTAGTTACAAATATGGGTTTGAGTTTATATATATATATATATATATATAGAGAGAGAGAGAGAGAGAGAGAGAGAGAGAGTACACGCAACTGACAGAGCATTGAGCATTTGGATGAACGATATGGAGAAGAGAAGCTCGCGCGGCATTGGAACTGGCTCAGTCGTAGACCTTCTTCCTCACCAATTCTAAATTGTTGTGTCATGGCATCGCATAGTTAAATTCCAACCCTAAGGTTTTGGTTTCTTTTTGTATGATTTGAAATTTGGTGGCATAAATGCTTGCTTTGCTTGAGAGGAGGGGGACTAGGCCGGAGAGGAGGGGGTGGTTTGAGACCATTCAAAGCCGTCGATACGAAACAATGCTAGTTGTCTTTCGCCTTGACAAAAACATGTCAATTCAACTGAATGTTGTTAAAATAAAAAATAGAATAAAAAAGACAAAAGGCTAAAATAGAACCAACACCAATTATTACGGGAGAAAGGGAAAAATTTTCATCACTAACATATTTTAAGGAACGTATTTCATTAAATTTTTTTTTTTTTAACGATATAAAAAAGCGTTTTGTTTGAAGATTTTTTTGACAAAATTTTCATAAACTCAAGAATTTTTTAGTACGTCACACTCTTAAACATATTTAAGTTTCGTTGGAATATTTAGTGACAACATTATCAAAACAATTAAAAAATCACAATTTTTTTTACAATGTTAGTCACAAAATCTCCGACTCGTTTGAAGATTTTTTTTTTTTTTTTGAAACATTATTTTCAATAAATACTACAAGAGTATGAAAAAAAACCCACATCCAAGAAAAAACAAAACTGAATCTCCAAAATATCTTAACCACACCCGTTTCAACTTAGACAAAACACTAGTTATGTGATTGTCCTTGACCACACTTAGTAACATCTTAACTCTATTTTTCAAACATTTAAACATTGCAAAAAATTAAAAATTAACCACCGTTGATGACCGAGCTAAGACATTTCACAGCGATGGAGCCAATAGATCTCAGATGAGCTTCAGTGCAGGAGAGAGAGAGAGAGAGAGAGAGAGAGAGAGAGAGAGAGAGAGAGAGAGAGAGAGAAGATTCTCGTTGGAAGTTTTTATTGGAAGAAGTTTTTTTTTATGTTTGATAAAATCAGACATTAATTTCATCGATCGAAGTTAAATAAACCAAACCTGTGGCATGAAGAACCTCATTTGTTTGTATGTCATGGTTACTTAAAGCTGAAGTAACATGGAAGCAGCAAGAAATTAAAATGTGGTTGATAAAGATGTTCACGAACAAAGCTTGCTAAACTCAAAGAACAAAGATAAAAGACGAAATTTCAGCATGTAGCTAGAGAATGAAAGTTTTGAAAAAAATATATTGGATTTTAATTAGTAAATAGATGCTAGATTTAGACAATTAGAAAATTAGTTAAATTTTATTTTCAAAAATCAATTTCATTACTTAATTGATAACGGTGTACTACGTACAAAACATTTTAGGGACAATTAGACCAGTAGTCCAATAGCTCATCATCTTTTTAAAAAATAGCCAAAATTTCATTTTATTAATAAAATATTTCATCAAACCGAAGTAGATACTAAATTCAATTAATTATTTTAATTAATTTAATTTACTTCGACCTGAACTGTTTTTTTTTTTAATAAAATGAAACTTTATCTATAATCTTGATTATAAAAGAAGTTACGAGATTTAGTAGTTGCAACAAATTTTTCTAATAATAATATCATAATAAGGTTGTAAATTGTCGCTAATAAAAATGCGAACTAAATTTTCAAAAATAATTTCAGCTCTAAGATTGTTGTAAAAACAAAATGATTTTATGTGGAACTAGTTTATTCATCACGATCGACCCAACTACAAGGTCCAGCCCCAACATTTTTGTTTTTGCAATGAATATCACCTATCTTTACAAAAAATATATGCACTTTTGTATAGTTCCATACTTGCAATACAATGATATTTTTAAAGAAAAAGAGAAAGAGTATTATGAAAATGGATCGTATTAGCATGAAAATGAATTCTCAAATTGCTTTTAACTAAAATAGTAATTAAAAGTTCGACACATTATTCAATCCCTATATTGTTACAAAAAACAATAATAACATCAGTAGTACATGATGATCTTTAAAAATAAGAGTACTAATTTGTTAGGGTCGTCATATAAAATTGATTGCAGAATCTTTTTAGTTTAAATTTTATGTAAACGTGAAGCATTTATAAAAGGATAAGATGGAAGAACCATAAATGCTTCACACTCTCAAAATAGGGGCACAACGCCATTTCCTCTCATATCTTCATAGTTCAATTACATATATATATATATATATGTATTATAAAAAATAAATAAAAAACCCCGATACCTACTATATTGTAGCATTATTTTTCTTCTAAATTAATTACATAAACAATAACCAATAACTCAGTAAAGACAAACTTAAAACTAAAATTTATTGAAGTGAGAACATGACTGTGTGATACTGATAACAGAGAAAGATGACTTCGAGACTAAATTTCCAAGCTCATTAACCAAAGCTAATTAATCACTCAAAATAAACATCTTATAGAACAAAATATTACAACAAGCTTATCAAAACACGGTACAAAAAATAATTGCTATACACACGGAACACTCTAAACCAAAAAATAACAACAATCTCAATTGAAAAAAAAAAAAGAAAAAAAAAGCCGACCCGAGTAAAAGTGCTCCACTAAAGAGCAACCAAGAAAGATAAATATATCACGCGGAAACAAAAGCAAGTAACACCGAAAAAATTATGCATAATCACTAAAACTACAAACCAATAAATCATAGCCTTGAATATACACGCAATGTCATCACAAAATAAAAAAAGTTAGAAAATCTAGTAGCATTAAATTATGATAGTACCACATTATATATAATAGAGAGCACGATATTAAAATCTGACATTTATACTTCTGAATCAAATCAAAAATCAAAACCCAACATCTCAACATTCATTCGATACATTAGCATAAGCGTTTAGACATTTTTTAGTCACCATCACGAGTCAACACATAAAACCTAGGTAGATTCATTCTCGTGGTTCAATCATAGACAAATGTCATAACAAAAAAGAACACTGAACTACTACGAAGCCCACCAGAGAAGAATATCTAAAAGGCAAAATAAGTCAGTCTCCCAATAAACTCGGGACAATTCAAATGGTAGCACATCATATATAATTGTCATGATAAACATGCAAGTTATAAAGGCCGATAGAGACTAAGTAAATAGATATGAAAGTGCAGAGAATTTAGAGCACAGGGTGGTTGACTTTGAAAAGATAATAACAAATAAACAATAAGCTGAAATCGGTCCTGAAAGTGAAATAGTCAGTAAATTAGAAGCTATTACCTGCATGAAAGTTTTAGCGATAGATGACAAGAAGAACCGGTGGAAGCTGTACGATGAATGAACAGTCTAGATGGTTTGGGAAGTTATCTTGCAAGAGAGTATGACAAGTTCTCGTGATTTGCATGGTAATCTTGAGCGAAGTCAAGCGCTCAGAAACAACCCACCAGAACTGTCATTTCCGGAGTTTCTGCGTCAAGTAATTCTACCACTCCACGCTCTACATGAGATAGTACAATTCCCACATATATTATCTCTGTAAAAAGAATACATTGAAGCAGGCATAAAATCTTATCAAATACTATAAAATGTTAAATATAACCGACCTGATATGGAGGATCATATCTCGCCACCAGGTCTTCAATATTCAACCTGGTTGCATGATATATATATATATATATATATATGGGATCATACCTCTATATTGCAGTCGACTGTAAACATCACTTAAAATAAATAAAAGATAAAAAAAGGTATAAAAAAAGGAAAATAAAATAAATAATGAAACCGAAATAGAAAAGTCAAATAAAAGATTTAGAATATCATACCTCTATGATATTTTATAATGTTCAGACATAAAATATTCATATAACCAAACAATCTACAATGTGACTTGGGTGTTCGAATTCATCACCACCGTCTTCACGCCCAGGATGTTCTGCAAGCTCTCTCAGCTGTCCCAGTTCAACGTCACGATCTACTCAAACAACAATATCTAAACAGCTGGCATAGTAAGACCACCTCATTTCAATTCCTCATTCCCAATTTATTAAAACTTAATAAGCTCCATAAATAAAATTGTCCATCATTTAAACCCACCTGAGAGTTTATTAGCGCTCGCTCGGGTTTTCCTAAGGTCACTCTTGTAGTGATTATGCCAACGCCAAAAGTAATTATGCCATGCTATATTTATTCTTCCAACCAAACAAACTGGGTATAATATTTGTTTGGCGTATCTTGCAAGTAGAGAAGACGATGGAAAATATGAAACTTATGTGCACATAAATAAGATTCATATACATCAATGGCTTGGTATACGAGGTCTGAACAACCCAATTAGCGTTTCGGAAGTGTGAAATAATATATTTCAATGGTGAAAACAGAGCACTCAAATGAAATGACAACATATTTTCAAAGACTCCCCTTCAATGCCAAACATTTGGATCACATATCGCAACCACAACGCGCTAATAAAACAACAAAAACCTTCCTACAATTACTATTCCGAAATCCATCAGAACGAGAGTGCCATGAGTTGAAAAGATTTTGCTAGCTTTGGTAAAAGAATCACGAGCCTTGTAAAAACGCTTTATTCAAATTTCATAAAAAGTTGGCCCTAGTAAAATTCAGATTCGGAAGTATGGAAGTTATAAATACCTGAACAAAGCAAAACGGATGAGATGAAGAACCAAGCATGGCTGACCAAACCAGAAATATTTGTCTGACCCCATGACAAGTGGAGTCCCTGCACCACGACATGTCTCTCTATGATTTTAAGAGCCATCTTTGTCAACATGGATTGATATTATACTCTGAAGGCTAAAGATATTCTCCAATCCATTATATATCCATGATATTTTCTTTTCGTTTTCTTTTTGAATCATTAGCTTGAACATCTCAAAACCTGAAAAGAGAGAAGGGATTTTGCTTATTTTAAGAAGAGTCAAAGTGCCCAGAATATGCTTGCCATCCTGAAAAGAGAAGCAACAACAATTTGAAATTTCAATCAGATTCTTTTAGCTCTGAACATAGATGATAATTACATATATATATATATATATATATATATATATATTTATACACACATATATAATCTTACCTTTGTCGTTCAGCAGCAGGAAGGTAACGAATGATGGACAGAGAACAGCACTGCCAATAGTATTGGGAAGCAAATCATGGCACCAATTAAGATCTCAAAGTAAGAAAGCAATAATTAAAGCAAGTGCAGATAGAAATGATACACTACCTTACTCCAACAACTAACTTGAAGTCATCTTCCAGTGAACTTTTGATGTACTTTTGTAAGTCAAATCTTGTCCCATGAGATAAGTGAAACTGTAAAAGCGGTATCATCAGCCAAAGAAAATTGGACAAACGGCACAAAAAGTTGCGGAAATTTCCACAACAAAAAACTCACCGTTATAAAGCATCCCTGGAAAATATTTAAGCTTCAGTGCCTTGCATTATATCAACACAAAATTTATTCAGTTCTTTTCCTTGCACTAACAAAAAAATATACAGTCAAATTTCTTTTTCCACACTCAATTTTGTATTTTTTTAAAAAATGAACTAGTTAAAAATTCTTAAAATGTAGAAGAAGACGAGAATTCTGGTCCAGAAACTTGTATGTGCCTCACAAATAACGTCTCATAAGCAAGTCAGAATCTTGAAGAATCTACGGTGAAAAAGATGTGTTCGTTATTACAAGAACGACACTGCACTTTATCTAATTCATAATGAAACGAAAAAAAATTGCAATTGGATGACTTACCATCCGTAATTCATAATCATGAGTAGATGTTTCCTGCTCCCATTTCTTCCATCCACAAATCTTAGAAAACAGCAAAACGGTCACTTACTTCTCGTTTTACACAAATAAAAGTTTTGTCTGCTAATTGAATAATATATATATATATATATATATATATATATATATATATATAAACCATACCTTTATTCTCCCGAGCATCGTTGTAACACCACTGAACATCACATGAAATAACGCTAAGAAGAGAATGTACAACTGGTGCAGCCCATTTACAAAAATAAGTGGAGCACATTAATAACAACAATAGCAAAAATCTTCATTCATTTTTTTATTTTAGTCAGAGAATGGACTGTAAGCCTAATCGAGCCATTCAAGTTCACCAGATATTACATGTTTTTTCAATCGATCTCATGAGCGTGTTGATTTCTTTTTCCAATCAAATAGTAGAGACTTTAATGATTGCAATGTAGGACTAATTGGAAGTCAAGAGCAGCAAAACAAAGCCCAGAATCGTCAGCTTTGGGAATTCGAAACACCCAAAATCACATCATCAGAATTCATATAACTCAATATCAGCTCTGAAAAAAGAGAGCAGAACTAAGTGAAATCTACCTGCTGTTATATTCTCGAGAGCTTAAAAGAGCTCAATATCAGCTCTGAAAAAAGAGAGAAGAACTCGGTGAATTCTACCTGCTTTTACATTGTCAAGAGCTTCAAACAGAGCTCTCTTATGCCTCTCAGTGAACCACTTAAATGAATATAGTTTAACAATAATCTCAAAAAATGATAACAGAGCTCTCTTATGCCTCTCAGTGAACCACTTAAATGAATATAGTTTAACAATAATCTCAAAAAATGATAACAGAACTAAAATATAACCACTACTCATTAGCCAGTTCAATTTATAGGTCAATATAATACATCCTGTAACCCAAGAGAGCAAATGCGGTTAATTTAATCAGACTTGCTTCTTTTTTTTAAGTAGTGTAAAATTTAGTCAACTATACTCTTTGTAAGAATATCAAATACACAAAACAAACTAAATTTCCTTTCAAAACAGTAAAAAAAACGAAACAAAATCATTTCCCAGCATCAGAAAGAAACACAGTAAGAACTTACAGCTCCGATGTTGTGATGGACTTTCTCTAAGACAATGGAGATGATGACAAACCCAAAACCCAAATCATTTCCCAGCATCAGAAAGAAACTAAGAACTTACAGCTCCGATGTTGTGATGGACTTTCTCCAAGACAATGGAGATGATGATTATGACGGCACAAACTTTGGCGACCGCCCAGGTTGGCGTCCGATCGAGCTTCCTCAACTGACCCATCATCTCCGTCTTCGCCGTGGCGTTCCGACCAAACTCCGAGCACAGCAACAAATATGACAATCCATATCGCATTTTAAACAAATATACATCAATGACTGATATTTTTTAAAAAAATTTTAACAAAAATACTTGCCTTCAATATGCAAAGTTGGAAAATGGTCCGCTGTTTTTTGACCGTCAAACTATGGCCAATTCATAATTGCATGAACGTTTGCTAGGAGGAGATGTAATTGTGCACCAACACTATAAAATGTTACAACCATCTTTTAGAGAGAATAAAAGTTAATGATAGAGAGAGGGAGAGAGGACCGAGAAAACATAAAAGTAGACTTACAGGAAGCATATCAGATAGTTGATCACGAGGCATCTAATCTGGATTTTGAGAAAGTGGTTAAATAATCAAATTAGAAACATAACCAAACCATATGAATCCATGCTTTCTATCTTCCAATTTAGTGGAGCACACAATATCAGAGCTTGGTTATAAACCAGAGAAGACTCAAATTCGAACAAAAAATTTATAATTTGGAATAATCTATATACACCAATTTTTTCACTGGCGTATCTGAATCCACCGCCACTGTCTCTTTCGGCCCGTGATGATCAGATAGCATGAAATGAAAGTGAAAATAGAAGAAGAAAAACAGACAATCATAAAAACCAAACCTGAGTTGTGCCAAGTTCACTTATTAACGCTTCTTTTTTATTCTCTGTGCGCTATTTCCAACCACTGCCAAACGCCCCTTGTTTCATAAGCCTCCTTTCCAGAAAAATATTTATGTGGTCCAAGAGCCAAGGCAGATCCAGTAAATGGCTAGGACAGCTTGCTGAGGGATATGGAATGAAAGGAACAGTGGCATTTTCCAACAAAAGTATTTTTACACAAAAAATTTCAACAATATAAGACTTTGAGCCTGTTAGATTTCACATGAGATTGGCTATCTAGATTGTATTTTGTTTTAGTCTAGCTGAAGCTTTCTTTCTCCCTCTTTTTTTACTTCTAATTTAGTTTCTTCGGGAAAAAAATACATTTAAAAAATAAATTCGTAATGCAACAAGATATTTTTGTTCTTTGTACAGTCTTATGGAATTGATAAATTTTTTTCTCATATTTCTCATGCTTTTATAACTAAACAAACCTGAGCGAGTTGTTCCGTAGCAAGTGTGTATTGAGCTCCATCTCATTCCTGCCAAATGCTCAACGAGCAGATTGACACGACCAACTTGAATACGCCGAGCTTCCGACCGGGGTCTGATAGCCTTAAATTATTGATACAATCAACAGATTGACACCGGGACTGTAGGCCTTAAATTCAAAATAAATTTCCCAAAATAGTTACTTTGTTCTTCGTTAATTCGAACCTTGGAGGTCTGATCATCACCACAATCATGATTGTATAGCCTTCATCTTCTTTAAAACCAATTCTACCCCCTCTTGAGTTAATTTGTTGGCACACTGCATAATGTAAAAAAGAAACGAATAAAGCACCGGGAAAAGAAAAGACTTGCGTTCACATTAGAGGAGGCGGCGGGTTGCCTCCACAGCCAACAGCGTTCCCTCGTCGTTGACAGCAAATCTTGGGCGTAACATTAGAGGAGGTTTCTACCGGCACCGATTTTAGAATATTGCAACTTTTGAGGGACGGTGATGTGATCCAACTGTTTTAGTTTATATTAAATTATTTATTGGGGTCCTTTTTCTCAACAATTTGCTAGACCCAACTCTTAATCTCCGCTATAGATGTTCTACTTTTTAAAAGACGATTACTAATGTTTTGCAAAAGCTACCACATCACAGTCAGGGTAAGTAACTCAAAGCAAGAAAAGCTTATTGAAGGTGTTGATTACCTGGAGAAGCATTGGAAGAGTGCTTATGAACGACTTGGCCTTTAGAGAACAGATTTTAAGCGCCCACTTGAAAGCCGCTTGGCTTCCTTTAATCTTGTCAATTGGAAAGTCAAACGAACTTAACCATCACTTCCAACAAACTTCCTCGCCTATTTGGTTGCACTATCAACCTGATATCGATAAAACAAAATTATAAAATCAATAAGAATAATTTAATCTTGTTATTGAAAAAACAAAGAAAGGGAAAAGCTTCGCTGGGCGTGGGCGTGGTCGTCTCTAATCTCTCTTCCGCAGCCACGATCTCGTCGGAACACCGCTACGCCGCCGTGGTTCTCTCTTGGCTTCACTGTCACCGATCCAACTCATAGGCTCTGCGGACGGGTAACCAATACCCGACCCGCATTAGCAAGAGCTTCTGAGAGGGACGGGCCAAAGATCGGCCGCTATATTCCGGCGACGGCGTCGTGGCTTCCCAGTGAACAGAATCCCAAAAACGGAATCAGATAGAGAAAGTTAACTCTCTAGGGTTTTCGTTTGGCTTTCTAGGGTTTATACTCGTTCTTTGAGGGACGCGACGGGACTGTTTTCTTTCCACAGAAAATCGCGCTCTCCACCCGCGCTTTTAGCCCGATCACCGCCGCTCAGTTCTCAGGCGTCTCCATCACCGGAGCCCCGGCAAAGGTTCTCCGATCCAGCAACCGGAGGGGTTGAAACCTGGAGGTGGCGGCGCGACTTGGCCTCGCGGACGAAGCCGCTCATCGACACCACCAACTCCAGGCTCTGCAGAAGATTGAAAAACCCCTACCGGCGAGCTTGTTGCCGGGGTCGGCGATGACGATCGGCCCTGCGACGGCGTCGGGGTTTGGCGACGAGGCAGACAGGGACAGTCTGGGAGCGAGCGGGCAGAGTTAACAAACCCTAGATCGCCATTCTATAACCCTAAATCGCCGTGAAGTGAAGAGAGAGAATCGAATAAGAAATGAGACGCCTTACAAGTTGTTCAGGTGACATTTTATAACAAGGTTAAGACTTGGGGCTCAATTACTTCATCATTCATCTTATCACCGTTGGATTGTTTTTTGATCCAACGACTGTGGTTGTCCTTTTGTAACCGTTACTTATATAATCGTTTTTACATTAGTTTCCTTTTCTGTTTTACAGTGTAGCGTATAATTAACGCGGTTCAAAGATAAAAGAAAATACGGAATAAAGACAAGTTTATTAGTGACAAAAATACTTGATATTTTTAATTTATTACAATTTAATACCTATTTTAAATTGCGAGAAAAATACTCAATATTACAAAATTATATTTTCGTTGCTGTTTAAGACATTCAAATTAGATACAAATACACGTGTAACAATCGGGTAAAATTTGACAAAAATAAAATAAAAACCTTATATTTGCTATTTTTCAAACTATTAAAGAAATATTAACTCTCCCTATTTCTCCGTTTTTCACAATGTCAAATAATTTTTTATTCAATCAAATTACAAACTTTTTTACTTTTTTCAAACCCAAATCAACACTTTACAGCTCAGCGGTGGTAGATTTGCTTATCTCGTCATGTGTTGCATATTTGACGGTCATAATGAGTTTCGAAGCTTTAACGTCGAGTCTAAAAATTACGATTTCAAGCTTTCGTTGTAATTAAGTGAAACATGTCAACAAGGAGATGACCAAGAGGAGGAGTTGACGGGTTGCACGGAAGGTGTTTGATAAAAGTTCATAAACTAAAACCCACAAAAAAAAGTTTGCACATTTCATAAATACCTCCCCCCCCCCCGCAACTTTTAGAAACTATTCTATAAATACCTCTTTTTATATGTTAATTTCTTAAATACTTATAATTTATAGAATTTTATAACTACCTCATTTATTTTTATAAAATTCTAAATTTACCTTATTTGTTTTGATTTTAAAATAGTTTTGCTGAAACTATAAATTACTAATAAAATAAAAATGAAACTATTAAGATTATTATATAAGTCTAATAATACTATAATTTTAAGATAAACTATAAAATAATGAGATATGACATTCTTAAAATAAACGATTTGAGAAGTGATTTAGTACTTTTATTATTTTTAAATGTAATAAAAATAATTTTTTATTTTGTTTATTTTGTCAAAATTATCATTTTTTACACGTGTTTTTGCATCTAACTTTAACGTTTAAAGTAGTAACGTAGATATGATTTCTTAACATTGAGTATTTTTCTTGCAACTTTTAAAATATGAGAATTAAACTATTACAAATTAAGAATATTTAGTATTTTTGTCGCTGTAATAATTCATTAATAATAAGTATTGTTCTTGGGCACTCACACAAAATCTGACATGTAGACATGGTAAATTAATTCTAGACCATAATCCCTTGCATATATATTAGTCCCTTAACCAGTATCTACCAACAGTAAATAACTGTTTAAGCTAAATGCTGTTTAGAGATACTTTACAATAAATTGTGTGATATAGTAGATAGCAATCTTTAATTTTCTATTAATTACAATATAAGTATATTATATTTTCAATTTGATACAATTAAATATCACTTTTTCGATAGCAAATATATCAAACGTTACGTTTTAAGACCACTATTAGCATTCTTGTCGTTAAAAAGACACGCGGACGCAATATTTTATAAGAATGATTATGCAAGTGTATAAACCCAAAAAATATTAAATAAATATATTTGATAATAATAATAATAATAATAAATGAACATTTTAGAGTCTCTGTTTGATATTGAGCCAATTTCTCAACAACAAAAAAATACTAATCTTTCGTATAATCAAACTTTTTCCAACTAATCATCAAAATTAAAGATTGAAAACGCGTTTTGAAATGAAATGATTTAGTTTCATCTCAAGATTTTTGTTAATGAGATGCTTTGATTCTATCAAAAGCCTAAAATACTATTAACCAAAATAAATCACCATGCTTCAATTTATTAGTTATAGTTTTCTTGATTGAATAACCAAAACAATCTAATTATGAAAAAGAAAAAATATATATTACAAAATTAAAAATAGAATCTATAATCTTACCTTTTCTTTAAAATTACAAGTATTTATTGCAACTAGTCAATTCTCTATCTCATTTTAAAGATTTAGCTCAAGTTTCATTTTATTAGAGAAATAGTTTATCAAATCGAAGTTAATTAAATTAAATATTATTTAATTAAAGAAAAACCTAACTTTTTATAAATGTACGAATATACCCATCTTATCTCACTAATCTTTATCGATTAACTCTAATAAATAAATAAATGACTCTGATAAAGCACGAAATTTTAAAGTTTTTTTTTTTTTTTTTTTTTTTATGTCTCGTCTGTAACTCGAATAACACCTTCAGACTGGTATTTGTAGATTACTCATCACTTGCACAACTTCACTTGAGCACACTACACGGTGGAAGTTGTAAAATGAAATTAAAACTATGTTAGCTTAAGTCTTAATATGGCGCATCAAATTTCATTTTAGTTGTGGGATTAGTTTGATTTTTCGTTATTTTTATTATTTACTCTTTTAAAAAATGGATCAATTAGGAAATAGACAATTTAAGCATTTGACATTGCTAAATAACCAACGTTTGGTAAATCTTAAGTAAATAAAAAATTATTTTCAAACGTAAATTTTAAGGTATATTACCACTTTCATATACCAAACGTTGGCTATTTATCCATGATTTATATCTGAAAATGACTATTTATTTATGATATACCAAACATTTGCTATTTAGCAATGTTAAATGTTTAAATTGATTAATTTCTATTAAAAAAATCTATATTATTAATGGTCCAAGAGGACCATGACTACACATTTAGGGGTCAAAGTGTGCTTTAACGAACTTAGAAATTTGGAAAAGAAAATAATGATTTATAACGAGTCTATTCTGCAAAGACGTTAAAATTGGATGCTGAAAGCTTAAAAACCCCAAATTTCGTAGCTGTGAAAACAAAAGGAAAAGAAAATTGGAATCCTAGTAGAGAAAATTGGAAGATGGGCGTGGAAGAGCAGAGTCGGAGAAAGAAGAATTTCAGAAAGAGAAGTACTTCCGATAACGACGAAGACGTCGACCAAGGCCACGACGACGAACATGAAAGAAGGTCTCTCTCTCTCTCTCTCTCCACACACATAAATTCACAATTAGGATTGAATTTTGCTCTTAATTTTGAGTTCGTCTTAGAAGAGTTTTGGTAGTTTTCTAGTTGGGGAGTTATTTGGTGTAAATTATTAAACTAAGAAGAGACCTACGATTCGCAAAAACAGAATGGCCCTGGAAGAAGTGAAGTTCCTTCAGAAGCAAAGGCAGAGAAAGTCAGGCATTCCTGCGCTGATCAATTCCTCGGACAAGGACTCAGTTTCCTCGGCTTTGACCAACAACGCTTCTAGTGCCAGTGACAAGAACAAGAAGAGCAGCACCGCCGACCAAACCCTCCAAGAGCCCGCCCCCGAAAAGGACAAAGACGACCTCGTCCTCCAAGACACCTTTGCCCAGGAAACCGCTGTCATGGTCGAAGACCCAAATATGTAATTTTTACTCACCTCTCTCTCTCTCTCATTTGGCTTTCATTGTGTGGATTTGTGTAGTTGTGTTATAGGGGTTTGTTTTCGTTCGTTCCAACAGGTTGAAGTACGTGGAGCAAGAGTTGGCGAAGAAACGGGGCAGGGTCGTCGAAGAGCCTGACCAAGCTGAGACCGAGCTGAAGCGTGTGGACGACGAGCTGTACAGAATCCCGGACCATCTCAAAGTCAAGAAGCGAAACTCGGAAGAAAGCTCGACTCAGTGGACTACTGGCATAGCTGAGATTCAGCTTCCGATAGAGTAAAGCCCCTCCGTTTTTTTTTTTTTTTTTTTCTTCCTGTCGTCTCTGCAACTGTGTACTATCGAGCTGTTCGTTGATTTCTCGTGTATGATTGTGTTTCCATTGGCTGTTTTGTGTCTTTTGCAGATATAAGCTGAAGAACATCGAGGAGACTGAGGCTGCCAAGAAGGTTCTTCAGGAGAAGCGACTCACGGGATGCAATAAATCAGAGCTCAGTATTCCTTCGAGTTTTAGTGCCGATTACTTCCAGCGTGGAAGGGACTATGCTGAAAAGCTTCGAAGAGGTTGTTGTTTGCTTTTTTTTTTTTTTTCAAATGTCTAAATGCTCATTTAGACTGAGTGCCTGAGTTAGGAAGTGAAGTTGGTAATTACATTTATTCAATCATGTTTTAGTATAGTTATTTAATCTCTCCGTCTATACTTCTTTACTCATAAACTCGATGCTCTACTAAAGCCCGATGACCCACCCTAATAACGTATTTATGCTATAAACCCTGCCTAACTCAAGTACGAGTTTAACGTAGTCATAATATTCAGGGATGAGAAGACAAGACACCACACGAGTCATAACTCATAACTACTTGTGATTGTTTTCAAATCGCTATCTTCGGTGTCATACCCTATAAAGTCTGTCGATTTTCTCGCTTTCTTTTTAGTGACGAGAAAGTTGAAACTTTGCAGAGCATCCAGAGCTGTACAACAAAGAGAAAAGTTCTCAGGATAAAGATAGCGGCGGCGGCGGTGGATCCAAACAACCTGAGACCGCAAGCACGGAAACAGCGGTGCAAAGACAAGCTGCGACGGACGAGTTCATGCTCAATCGGTTTCGGAAACGGGAGCGTGCTCGAGTCATGCGCCGATAACATGCTCTTTATCTCAGGTACCGAGTTCCCAGTCCATTTGAAGAATTCTCTTTCAGCTTCCAAAGGGAAAGGCTTTTTGGCTGAGATGGTAATAACTTGAACGATGGTTTCGTGAATCCTCTGGAGCCTTCTTGGAGTGACACCATATTCAACTGGATTCATGAGATGGTATCTTGGCATGTTCATGGCTTTTTACATGTTTTCTGTTAAAATTTTTGGATGTAAGAGTTTATTATAGAATTAAAAGCACGTTAATTTATCCTCTTAGATAGTAAAACTATTTCAACATGTTATTCTGAAGCCGCAAAAGCTGGGAAGATATGGCTTCTGATATGTATGGAATGATATGGCTTCTGAGTTCTGATATGTTTGGGAAGATATAGCCGCAAAATTAATTTAACATCCATTTTGAACTTGGACATTGATTGAATCGGTAGTCTAAAGCATCCCCGTGTAGCCGTATACTTCTTTAGATTTCCAGAGATTTTAAGTTTTTTTTGGCAGACTCCGAATCTCATACCTGATGCAGTGGGATTGAAGATGATATTTCGGTTGATTTGTGTTATCTTAAGGTTGAATTATTGGAGAAGGCCAACTTTTATATATTACATAATATTTTTATTCAAAAAGTAAATCCAAAATACTTGATGAATAAAATTGTAAACGGTGTATAAAGTTAGATGGAGCCCAAAAAAAATAAACATAGCATATTTTTTGTTCAAATATCAAGGAAAAAAAAGAGCGTTTACACAAAAATTGTTGTTGTTTTTTTTAAACAAGCTATTTTTTTATAGAGAAAAATACAAAAAAGGCTACAAGAAACAATTGTCAGATTAACTCACTTATGTAAAGATTAATGAAATAAAATATGAAAAGAGCACTCGAACATAAAAATGATAAAATTCTCACCCATGATTAGTAATTCGCACTATAAGATAAATCAGCTTACTTGTACATAAAAAAAAAACATTAATATATATCAAGAGTAAGTGGCGGAATTAGGAATTCCCATAAAAAGAGCAAATTTAAAATAAAAATTTAGAAGGGTTAGATTTAAAAAATATATATAAATCTAGGCTAAAATTATAAAAATTTATAAAAAAAATTTAGCTTAAAAAAACATAATTTTAAAAATCGAGGGGGTATTAGTATTAGATCCCTTGGGTCTAAAACAGCTTCGCTTTTGTTAGCGGTCAACACTATGCTGGCGAAAATTATATTTCATATAGAAATGTTTATGATCTTAATCTAATCAAACTTATGTTCGACTCGGTAAATTCTTCTTAATTTGTCAACTGGCTATTGTAATATTCTTATCATCTAATGCATTTTGGTTAGAAAAAAATTCAAAGAACATAAAAGGTTACTACTTATACATTATTTTATTTTATAAATTGTTACTACTGAAGCTAAAGAAATATACAATAGGAATAGGCAGAGGATTGTCCAAAAAAGAAAAAAAAAAAAAAAAAAAAAGACAATAGGTTGACGGAGTGCTTACGGACCATTGTAATCTTCCTATTAAATGCTTGTGGTTAAAAAAAAATCGAAGAAGATAAATGGTTACCATTTAATTTTGATTTGTTAAATAAAGGGTAAAATGCTACTATTTAAGTTTTAAAAATTAATAATACGTTTTCTTTTAAGAATTAGTTAAAATTATTAAAATGTTTACTAATCCATAACATAGTTAATAAGTGACAATGGGTCTCTAACTTTTATCCTGGTGCCGCCACGTGGCGCCTCCAGGAGGCGACACGTGGCGGTACCAGGAGCCTTCCCGTTTTTTTTTTGTTTTTTTTGTTTTTTTTTTTTTTTTTTGTTTTTTTTTTTTTTTTCCTTTTTTTAGGGAGCCTTCCCGTTTTTTTTTTTTTTTTTTTTTTTTTTTTTTTTTTTTTTTTTTTTTTCCTTTTTTTAGGGAGCCTTCCCGTTTGTTTTTTGTTTTTTTTTTTTTTTTTTCCAATTTTGAATTTTTTTTCCCTTCCAAATATCAATATATTTTGTATAATTTTTTTATGTATATTATAATCATAATTACCAATACTATATCAATAACATATATTATCATTTTTTTTCCCGATCTTTAATTTTTTTTCCCCTCTCTCATCAATATATTTTGTATATATTTTTATTTCAACTTGAATCCTGATGTCGCCAGGCAACGACACGTGGAATCCATTTTTTTTCCCTTCCGATTTTGATTTTTTTTACTTCCGATTTTGATTTTTTTCTTTCCAATTTGATTTTTTTTATATTTTTTATGTATATTATAATCATAATTATTAATAATATATTATACTATATCAATAACATATATTATCATTTATTTTTTTCCGACCTTGTAATTTTTTTCCCACTCTCATCAATATATTTTGTATATATATTTTTTTCGAACTTGAATCTTGGTCCGCCAGGCAGCGACACGTTGAAGCCATTTTTTTTTCCTTCCAATTTTGTTTTTTTTTTTCCGATTTTGATTTTTTTTTTCTTTCCAATTTTGATTTTTTTTCCCTTCCAAACATCAATATATTTTGTATGTTTTTTTTTATGTATATTATAATCATAATACTAATACTATATTATACTATATCAATAACATATGTTATCGTTTATTTTTTTTCCCGACCTTTAACTTTTTTCCCCTGTCTCATCAATATATTTTGTATATATTTTTATTTCAACTTGAATTCTGGTGCCGCTAGGCAGCGACACGTGGAACCATTTTTTTTCCCTTCCGGTTTTGATTCTTTTTTTACTTCCGATTTTGAATTTTTTTTTCATTCTTTCATAAATATATTTTGTATAATTTTTGTATGTATATTAATTTTTTTCCTCCCTCTATTATCAATATATTTTGTATAATTTTTTTATGTATATTATATTTAATACAATTAAAAGTCTAAACTTATTTTATTTTACTTATTTTTCTTTTTAATTATTTTTTTTTTAAATATTGCTGACTCGCGCGTAGCGCGCTTTTTCAACTAGTAAACTAGAGAAACATATAGGGCTTACCAAAGGTTTATCAAAAGGCGGGAAAACCCAGTCAGCAGTAGTCTCTTTCTCTCTCTCTTAGAGTCCCGGAAACGGCATAACTCGCACTTCCTGTGCTCTCCCCAAACCCAAACCCAAACCAATCGATCAATCTTTCTTCCTTTAAATACCGATTCAAGAGCAATGACGGTTTTACGCTCTCGCGAAATCCCCCCAATCGCTAAAACGACACAGACAGCCCACAAAACGACGCCGAAACCCTCGAAACCCCCAAAACCCATCGAACCCTCCACTCCGAGCCAGACCAAGGAGCCCGCTCAGCCTCTCCCCACTCCGATGGACTCCTCCGCCGCTCCCAGGCGCAGCCTCCGCATCGCCGTCCGCCGCCGGACGAGCCTCGCCGGCTATTCCGACGAACCCCTGGCTTCGACTCCGGATTCATCCGGGGCTCACCGCCGCGTCCGGCGCCGGACGAGCGTCAACGGCGATCACGATGTTCCGGAGGATCGGAATGGTGACCCTCCGGTTGACAAAGGGAAAGGGAAGTTTGAATCGGAAAGAAATTCCAGCGAAGAAGAAGAAAAAGAAGCCGTAATCCTCGAAGAAGACGGTGGTAAAGAAAACGGCGGTGGAAGCAAGCTCACTCGGAAAGAGAAAGGAAAAGATATATTGGCCGTCCGGCGCCGGACGAGCGGCAACGGCGATCACGATGTTCCGGAGGATCGGAATGGTGACCCACCGGTAGACAAAGGGAAAGGGAAGTTGGAATCGGAAAGGAATTCCAGCGAAGAAGAAGCCGTAATCCTCGAAGACGGTGGTAAAGAAAATGGCGGTGGAAGCAAGCTCACTCGGAAAGAGAAAGGAAAAGAGATATTGGTCGAAGAAGATGATAGCGATAACAGAGCTGAAGAGGACGAACCTAGTCGGATTAATTTGGAAGAGTACAGAGAGAGGGCTAGGGAACAAGCTCGATGGTTCGCTCGGAGCATTGCAGAGGAGATCCCAGAGGTGGCGGTCGGCGAATCAGAGGAGGACAGCGATTCAGACGACGATTCGCCGGAGGATCAGCCGAGGGGAGTGAATAGGTCACGGCTTTGGCGTTACCCTCCTCGCTATCTTGACCTTGCTCGTCCCGGCGGGGATGGTCACCGCCGCGAAGACGGCCCGGTCGCGGAGAATTGGCCGGGCCCGATCTCGACCGCTCTGGGCATTATCAGGGACCGAGAGAAGAGGGCCGAGGCTCCGCGGGAGAGCGGAGTCTTGGCCGCCGGAGATTTCGATTGGACTCCCAAGCTTCGCGAGCTGTTGCAGGGTGCGCAGCCGGTTCCGACGCTCTTGGATCTGTGCATGAAGGTCTTGGTCGACAACGCCGAGAGCTTGGTCTCGCTCGAGAATGTCCCCGAGGCTTTAACGAACCGGATGATACAGATGCTCTGCGGTTCCCGGAGGATGACCGCTCGTTTCTTGAGGATGCTGGCCCGCACGTCGCCCGCAGAGATCTTCTTGGCGGATTGTTCTTGGCTGTCGGAAGAAGATTTCGTCGAGGCTTTTCAGAGCTTTGATTCAAGCCTCTTGACGGTAAGCTTCGTGATGGCTTTTCTTGAAACCATTGGTTGTCCAAGATCGATTTTTTTATTTTATTTTATTTTATTTTTAATTTACCCGGAATTGAGGGCTGATTGATTATATCAAGAATGCTGTTGATGATATTTCTTTTTCTTTTTCTTTCTTGTGTGTTTGTAGTCTCTAAAACTAGATCAATGTGGGCGTTGTCTTCCGGATCATGTAGTCCTTGCCACTTTGGGTCGGTTACCGAACTGTTTGCCTGTTCTAACCACTGTATCACTTTGCGGTGCCTGTCGGCTCTCAGACATTGGACTGAGCGCTCTTGTGCGTTCAGCTCCGGCGCTCACATCTCTAAACCTCAGTCAGTGCTCACTTATCACCCACAATAGCATCGAGGATCTTGCCAAATTCTTAGGCTCGACCCTGAAGGAACTCTATCTTCAAGATTGCCAAGGATTAGATGCGATGCTTGTACTGCCAGCTCTGAAGAAACTCGAACAGTTGGAAGTTTTGTCTGTGTCTCGCATCGAAACAGTTTGTCACAATTTTATCAAAAGATTTGTCGGAGCTCGTGGCGGTAACATGAAGGAGCTCATTTTGGCTGGTTGTGTGTAAGTTGGTTTAGTTTATAGATTTCCTTGTGATGTGCTTGGTGATTGGTGTTAGCTCAATAGTCAATACAAAGGCACGTTTTTTTTTTTCTATTGGTGATGGGGTTTGTTTTCTTAACATTGTGCAGAAAGTTGAGGAATAAATCTCTGAAGGCTATTGGGGAAAAATGTCCTGGCTTATGTGCGATTGACCTTTCAAAATGCAATTTGACTGATTCTTCCTTGGCATACCTTGCCAGTGGTTGTAGGTCGATTCAAAGATTAAAACTCTCATGCAATTCATTCAGGTCAGTTATCATGATTTACTGTAGAGAATGTTGCATTATTATTTTAAGATAACAAGCTCTAATATTGCCTCATTTAGATGATTCAATAGTTTTTCATATTATTGTGTTTTACTCTTGAATGTTTTTTTGTAATGAATTTATGATTTTTCCTTGATGGGCGTAATACCTTGGGAAATCTAGTTTAATAGTGTGCTTTCTAAGATTATATGATGCTGAAACACACTGAGATCTCAACCATGTATGCTATGAAAATAACATTGATCACATGCGCTGAAAAATTATAATCAAGTCATTGAGTTGTGGGATCTCGTACAAGCCCAACACTGAGATCTCATTCGATATTTTTATTTCAGTGTCTGATAATATAATATGGCTTGAATGACACAGTGATAAAAGTATTGCTGCTTTCCTGGAGACCTCTGGAGAGCAACTTAAAGAACTTTCATTGAACAACGTTCAAGAGGTATATATAATTTGATATATACATTCAAATGGGTATTGGTGTTAATCTAGACGAACAAATTATATCGTACAGTTCAGTTACTGCATTAAAATCAGAGTATTGCAGTATAATATGTAATTTCTGTTTGAAGTTTCGATCTGTGATAAAAGTAGAAATATATTTCAATTTCTCACATAACCAGTTTTTCCATGTTCAGGTTGGTAGCCAAACTGCATTATCAATTGCCAGGCGTGCTAAAAAGTTGCAAAGTCTCGATCTATCATGGTGTCGAGATCTGACAGAGAATGCACTAGGTCACATTGTGGACAATTGCCCATCGCTGAGGCTGCTCAAACTCTTCGGATGTAGTCAGGTATATCTCTTAACATAAGACAAATAGTATATACGATTTCTCTGGATTTCCCTTTATTCTTAATTTAATGGTTCAAAACAGTAGTTTGTGTACAAAGGATATATTTACCCTGATATATCAATGTACCTATTTTTCTCTGCAGGTTACATATTTTTTTGTCAATGGCCACTCAAATGCGAACTTGAAAATCGTTGGCCTGGAAATGACTCTGCTGCTAGATGATCTCTAAGAGCCGGTATGTACAAACTCGGCCGTGTAGTTCCCTAATGGCCACTCACTGGAATTTCCAAGATACCTGTATATGCTTTTGGCCTGAAGGTGGAACAAGCCTAATCCGTTAGGCTAACATTTTTGGTTTTTTTCTAGTTCAGGCGTTCTGCAATTTTTTTGCTTTGAGCTCTATTTCCATAGTTGTAATGGCTCTCATTAGTATTTTTGGAATTTCATACCATATTTTGCTTCAACCTCTACTTTTTTTCCTGGCACAGTTGCTCGCATCCTGAAAATTATGAACTTTCATACAGCATAATTGAGCATCCACAGAATTGATGATCTGCTTCTTTATGTTCGAATTGAGAATTGAGATGTTCACTTGTTTCGGAATATCTTTCTTAACTAGTTTTGTCGGTGCAGGTCACTCCTAATGATTTAGTACACGTTTGACTCTTGAAACCACCTTGCTGTTTGTACCATATTGTTTCTTGTAGCTATAGTACATATTTCTGCTCTCTCACACTATTTTTCTGTCACTGAGAGCAAGTGAATAATTTTTTTTTTTGCAATACCGTACTTTTTTTCGGAAAAATAAAATAATGCATTCTGTAGATTATTGGAAAAGACAGCTATAGCGATTAAAGATCATATTGAAGGTGATCAAAATCCATTAATTTTTGATACATTTTGGGTGGTTTATTATGAGGAAAACTTCATAATTAACTTTAAAACATGGATTTTTTTTTTTTTTTTTTCATATTTGATAGTTTCAAAACATTTTATTAGTAATCGTTTCTCTTTTTTTCGGATAAAAATACCCTCATGTTTTAAAAATTTAGTCAACAATTATTAAAATCTGATGACCAATTATTGAAATATGATCAATAACTATTGAAATATGGTTAACTGTTATTGAAATTTGGTTAACAGTTATTGAAAATGGTTATTTATGAATATTAGAAGGTTCAGTAGCTAATATTGAAAAAATTACGAAAATGGTTACTTTTGACTATTGGAAATTTCATATCTAATCTAAAACATGCGTTATTTTTCATATTTCACTCATATTTTCAAAATATTTCACCAGTAACCGTTTCTCTTTTTTTTTTGTACAAAAATACCCTCATGTTTCAGAAATTTAGTCAACAATTATTGAAATCTGATCACCAATTATTGAAATCTGGTCAACTATTAAAATCTGGTTAACTGTTATTAAAATCTCGTTAAGTGTTATTGAAATTTGGTTAACTGTTATTGAAATTTAGTTAAAAGTTATTGAAATCTGATCGATAGTTATTAAAATATGGTCAACAACTATTGAAATCTGATTAACTTTTATTGAAATGTGGTCAACAACTATTAAAATTTGGTTAAATGTTATTGAAATCTGATTAGCTGTTATTGAAAACAATTATGAAAATTAGAAGGTTCAACGGTTAATATTAAAATAAAGTTACGAAAAACGGTTACTTTCGAATTCGACTATTTATACAACAACTTCTATAAAAAAATAAAGGAAACGGCGGCAAAAAGACCAAATGTTTACGGCTTGTAACACTTAAATACACAAACTTGAAAAGTTGTGGGAAAAGTACCCAATGTCAATAATTTGTCCCTCCGTTACAACCCTTGACGTTAAATCAAATGACATGCCACGTGTCATAATCTGATAAGTTTGACTGAATTAAAAAAATTAAAAATCTCTCTCTCTCTCTCTCTCTCTCTCCGATCTGATATTTTCTCGTAATCCATTTCATGAAGCTTTGCCTTCTAAACTTAGCCTTGGCCACGGGTTCCGAAGCGATGTCGTTTTTATTATTATTAGCACGGTCATCCTTCTCCGGGAACCAATTTACAACGAAGGTGGATGGAGTTTTGCTGAGAAGATAGCTAGAAGAGTCGTCGCGGCGGGTCTTGGGATCATAAACATCGGCGGAGTTTCTTCGACGACCTAACTCGTTACTATTTTTCTTGTTGGCATTATTGGTGGTGGTGTTATGGGTAGAGCAAGAAATGCTTTTTTTTTTTTTTATTATCATTTTGGAAGTGGTGAGGCTTGGGGTTTATGGGCAATAGTTCGGAGGAGCAAGGGACGAAATGGCTGTTGAGAATCTTGTGCATCGTCGAAGAGCTTGAACTTGAACGAGGGCTGTTTTGTTCGAGAAGGGTTTTATGGCTTCGTCGGACGAGAGAGAGAGAGAGAGAGAGAGAGAGAGAGAGAGAGAGAGAGAGAGAGAGAGAGAGAGAGAGAGAGAGAGAGAGATTTTGATTTTTTTAATTCAGTCAAACTTACCAGATTATGACATGTGGCATGTCATCTGATTTAACGTCAAGGGTTGTAACGGAGGGACACATTATTGACATTGGGTACTTTTCCCATAACTTTTCAAGTTTGGGTACTTTAAGTGTTACATGCCGTAAACATTGAGTGTTTTTGCCGCCATTTCCTAAAAAAAATATTAATAAAATATTTAAAAGTTTTTCCCAATTAATAATAGTTGATGGTCGTTAAATACTGTACTTCTATGTAATTTTTCAAATTTTTCTGATATATATGTACCAAAAATTATCGATTAAATTGGAACTTAACTACAACTAAAATAGCATTTCCGATTTGTACAAGAGCTGGTTTTTTTTTACTCCATAGTACATAACTAACTAAAACTCTCAAACAATGATATATTAAAAAATTTATAATATTATTTAGAAATAAATTTATCAATTTAGTAACCGCATGTCTGTGTATAATATACACTTTTCTTGTTTGACACGGTACTGTTACAGAAATTTCATGATAAATCATCATGTCCTCTCAGGTCGAAAGCCGGATCCAAATGTCGATCGAACCATCTTGATAAATAAAGGAAGCTGTAGAAAAATGAAAAGCCCGACAGGGACAGAAGACAGGAAAACAGTCGGGGCAACAATCCATTTCAGCCTCTCTTCGAGCACGATCGAAAGAGTTGCTCCAAAAGAGACCATCACTGTCGTTATTGCCAGGAAGAGAGACGCAAGGCCTATGACCAGCCTCTTCGGTAGAGACTCCATGAAATCTTCTTCCGCGTAACGAGCGGTCATGATTGACAGGAACATCAAAACTGAAGTTAGAGAAGAAAAGAGCGCGAGGGCATCCGAAACAGCAAACACCAAGAACGCATCGGTCCATAGGAAGATCGGGATCCCAGTTTCGCTCTTGTTGCCTCCAGGGACCTTAAAAGCTGCCGCGAAAACAACCGTCGCGATCAGAGTCGAGACGATCATGCACGAGTTTGATGTGTCCTTCATCCATTTCTCACCTGCCTCGGCTAACCCTTTGTGCTCCTCCGAGAATAACTCTCGTGGGGTTTTTCCTTCTCCGTTTTTCTTTGTTCTAAAGTAAGGATGAACTAATTTCTCAACCTCCTGAAAAAATAGTACGGCCCGAATTGAACAATGTCTCAGTATGAACACAAAACTCGTAGGGCTATGTCAGGAAGTCATGGACGCAAGTAATTGTAAAACAGTAGAATTTGGTTGAAATCTGATTTTAAAATGATTATCAGTATGCTAGTCTATAAAAGATAGGATTGAAGCGAATAAATGCTACAGATCTTTTCAAAGTTTGAAATCTGTCTCTGTACTCTAATTCATTCAATATTTATTTCATACGAAGATAAAGTTCTTATCGGGTGAGAAGAACCAAAAATACCTTGAACCACTTCATCTCTTGTTGCATTTGTAAAGCGGCACCGGATACGGCTGAGAGTTGCTCGAAAGGAGCCAATTTTGCTGCATAATGCATTATGGTGGTCCCAGATGCGGTTACCTGGTCTGACTGTATTTTGTTGCGTGCATTCTTTTTGCACAAAAGCTTGAAGATGTTTTCCCGCCGATTTTCTACGGCGGTGTGAATTGGGAATTTGTCGCCTTCCAATGATACCCACATTAGATCCGGGCAGATCTGAAACATTATCTCTAGAATTTCTATTATTCCAAGAGATGTGGCTTGGTATAGAATGCCTCCTTTGTTGATGAAATAATCGGTCAGGAAACCATTTGTTTCGCTAATCTTTGCGCATACGTGCTTAAACAATTTGACTGCACAGTAGTGTTTATGTTTTGCTCTTTGAAGTCGCTTGATGCAACTTGGCGCTTCGTATGAAAAAAATAGAGAGAGGAGATATAAGTACATACTAGGCAGCTTAGAGCATTAACCTGGTGTCAAGTATACATGAAAAAAAGAGTAAATGGGCGTGAAGTCAATTTCATACGTACTTAGGTGTCTGATAGATGCAAAAAAAAATCTTCGTGGCAGCTGCAGAACTGCGAAGAAACCAATTCTACTGTCAGTCAAAATTTGTTGCAATTATATTTAGGTGCAAAAAAAAAATAATGTTAACTTTATGATACCTTGATGTAAAAATTTTGTACATTTTACTGGATATTGTTGAGAAACTTCCGCTCGAGATTCCTCCACAATACTTCTCACATAGTCCGGAGCTTCGTAACTCTTTTGTGTAGGTATAACTTATGAAGCATAGAAAATATAAATGACACATTAAATGCAAAAAAAAAAAAAAAAAAAAAAAGCAAGAAAAAAAATTAAAATTTAAAGGACTGTAGAGGATATAAACAATTACCACCTACTAATCAAATTCTACATACCTGAGTAAATTAAACTTTCCCAAAATCCGAGCTTCGTTCCACTCAAGAAGTTTGAAGGAGTGACTGCTAAGAGAGAGAGAAGTGAAGCACCCTCTGCTGTGGTAGCAGTAGCCAAGCCATCATATTTTTTAAGTAGGTACAACAAAATGTCTGCACAAGTAAAAGTTCAATGCACGAATGATCACTGAAAGCCAAAAACTCTACCCATAGGCTTTTGGCTTCATGTTTGACACAAATTGGCAGGAGTGGCTCTAGTCCAAGTTCAGGCTCAAGGAAGAAAAAACTCTTGGTGCCCCATTTGTACAAGAAAATAAAAAACCGTGGACCCTTTGGGTATGATCAGCAATAGTAGTATGATCAGCAATTATGGTTCTTTGATTAGTAAATGAAGTAATGAATTGTTTCATTTTAGTATTAATCAAAGAACCATAATTGCTGATCATACCAAGAGAGCCTGACAAAACGAGCATAAGAACGAGGTCCATAGCAGGGGTACCCGTGAAAGGGCTGCCTGGTTCGTCATCCGTCACCATGGTCAGGTACCACAGAACATCATAGTTCCCATACACAAATCTCGATGCGACAAGAAGCGGAGTTTGTCCCTTGTGATCTAGGATGTTGGTCAAACCACGATTCTTCTTCACCAGAGCCGCGGATGCCCTCACGCTGCCGGCAATGGCAGCATGGTGGAGGGCCGTGTAGCCCGCCCCATCCTGCAATTCGAGATCGTCCCCCGAAATCAGGCTATCCATTTCCACCATTCTCTCGACGAACTCGTGGCGGCCTTCCCCGGCCGCAACGTGTAAGGCTGTCATTGAGTTCCGCGTGATTCTGGCAGTGGCCACGGCAGGATCATCTTCTAAGAGTTTCTTCGCGGCTTTCCAGTTTCCTTTAAGAGCAGCGAGGAACATGGGCCGGTAGCGATCTTCCGGGTTTATTTGCAATCATTGACAAAGTTATTTCTTTAGAAAAAGGGAATTGGGCAATCTTTTCGTATGTAAACTGCTTACCTGTGCCTTGATGGGAAGTGGTAGCATCACCTTCGGGTTCTGTAATGTTGCTAATACTCACTGCAGATTCATCAAGAGCCATATGTAGTGTCGCTTTTGAACAACAAAACTTTGGGTGATCAAGAATGAAAAGACACCGTGAGCTTCATCTACAGCTACACACAGTGGTACTTCGTTTGCTATCTGTTGACAAATCTTCCAAGATCCAATATCAAGAATAAGAACAATAATTTTTCACTTATTGACTTTTGTATATTTAATATGAGGTCTTGTTATATTTGGTACAGGAAGTCACCTTATTTACATGGAATTTTGAGACCCATGATTACATATTAGATCTAATATTAGAAAGGGAAAATATCAATAGTATCCTTCGTGTTTAATCGAAATGCGAGATTTATCCCCTCTATTTCTAGAAATATCAGACATATCCCTTTAGTTTAATATAAATGACATATACATCCCCTAAAAAAATGTTATATTACAAATATCACCCTTTTTCGTTTATTTTTTACAAAAAATAATTTGAACTCCCCAAAATACCCTTAATGAAATAATTTTTTATTTTCTATTCTATATAAAAAAAAAATAAATTAAAAAATTTCTTTATAAAAAGTTAAGGATTTTTTTTATAAAGAGGGATTTTGATTTTTTTTTAATAAAATAGTAAATAAATATTTATTCTATTAAGGATATTTTGAGGAGTTCAAATTATTTTTTTGTAAAAAATAAACGAAAAGGGTGATATTTGTAATATAACATTTTTTTAGGGGAGGTATATGTCATTTATATTAAACTAAATGGATATGTCTGATATTTTTAGAAATAGAGGGGATAAATCTCGCATTTCGATTAAACACGAGGGATAGTTTTGATATTTTCCCTATTAGAAAACATGTGATCAAGGTCAGTGAACAAAATGTCATGTGGCAACTTGGGACCACTACCCAATTCAGTGGTAATTGAAACTAATAAACAATCTTGAAGTCTACCAGTTGACTTCTATTGTTTAGATCTCAATCTTGTCATAATTAAATCTTCACGCTCTTCAGCAAAAAAGGAATAGTTAGTAAACAAAAACAGGATGAATGGAAAGAGAAAAAAAAAAAAAAAAAAAAGAAGCGTCATTTCGATCCCCTAGAATCGGGTTGAATTACAAAACATACTAATGTTGAATTACAAAATTAAGGGTTAATATGGTGGGATCTGATGGCGAAAAGTGAATTCAAATGTTGATTGTACCATACTAATAAACAGAGGAAACTGCTGCAAAGCAAATATAGTGACTGGAAAAGAGGCAACCAAGATAATTGGGACATAAATCCAATCTAGTCTCTTCTCAAGCGTAATGGAAATTGTGATACCCAAAGCTACCATCATTGTTGTAATTGCAGAGAAGAGCAAAGCCAAGCCTATACACATCCTTCTCGGTAAGGGTTTGAGGAAATCTTCTGTGTCGTACCTCGAAGTTAATATCGAAAGAAATGTCAAGACAGAAGTTAGAGAAGAAACTAACGCGAGAGCATCGGAGACTATGAAAACCAAGAGCGGCTTGGTCCATATGAAAACCGGAACGTTGTGTCTTTGGGGGACCGTAGAAGCAGCCGCGAACATAACCGTCGCGATCAAACTCGAAACGAACATGCAACACTTGGAAGTGTTTTTCAACCACTTTTCACCAGACACAGCCAAGTCTTTGTGCTCCTTTACAAACAGCTCTCGTACAACCGTCCTCTCTTCGATTGTCAACATCAACGAATAAGGGTCAACTAACTTCTCCACTGTCTTAATACAAGAAAACAGAAATGAATTTTATCAGATACACATAGTTAAGACCAATAAAGTACAATTCTTTGGTATTGTTTTTCTCACCTTGAACCACCAAACCTCTCTTTGCATTTGAAAGGCTGCGCCGGGTATTTGCGAAAGCAGTGGGGAAGGAGGCAAATTCGCTGCCAAACGCAAGATGTCCATAGCTCCCGATCTAGCTTCAGGACCGTAATCTATTACTAGTAAATTCTTCTCCCACAAAAGCCTGAAAATCTTCTTTTGCCGATGCTTAATAGCTATGTGTATAAGGGACAGAGTACCGTCGATGCGGACGTTTATGAGATCGGGACAGAGTTCGAGTATTATAGTCAGAACCTCAACTAGGCCGGTGGATGTGACCTCGTAAAGGAGATCAGCATCGTTAAGAAAATAGTCTGTGAGACTACTGTGTTTTGAGCAGACTTGTTGGAACAATTTGAGGGCACAGTGATGTCTAAGTTTCATGTCTTTGAATCTCTTGATGCAACCAGGTGCTACGAACAATACCAAATGTTGTAAGTTTTACTGAGCTTTCTAAGAAAAATAAACTATAATCAGCACGAAGAGGTGATTGTATTTCGTACTGATTCGTCTCGAAACTACGTGGATCAACCTCCAGAACCTATTGATTAGCGCTGCGCAGTAGAAGAAACTGATAAAAATGATTAGGAGCTTGCAAGACAAATTAATCATGATTGAGATTTTTATTTTAATCCGTACCGTAGTCCTCTACACTGTCCACAGCTCTGCGAGAACGCTCAACAATGGATGTCACAAAGTACGGTGGTTCATTTCCTTGTTGAATAGGGATACCATCTGAAAATTAAGACCAATGCTTCAAAATTCTGCAAAAATTAAATTACAGCGGTAGAAGTTCTTACAATATAGACAGCGCTCCCAAAATCCAAGCTCGTTGCCGGAGAAGAAATTGGAAGGAATGTGAACCAAGTCAGAAAGAATCGAAATCCTCTCCAGAGTAGCCAAGTTAGGATAATCCAACAGTAAATACAACAAAACGTCTGCAAAACATTACTTGCTCAATTTTAACTTAATCAGAAACCCTAAATTCGACGATCGATATCAGTGGTCGTTACCAAGATAACCTCCGGCGATGAGCATGCGAACGAGTTCCCCGGCGAAAGGCCCAGTAAAGGCACGGCCGGGACTCTCGTCCGTGGTCGAGAGAGCGAGGAACCACACCAGATCGCTGCCGGAGACATACCTGGCGGCGGCGAGGAGCGGAGTGATGTTCTTTCCGTCCACGGCGGCGACCAAGCCCGGCTCTCTCCGGACCAGAGCCGCCGCGGCCTCCAGGCTCCCTCCCACGGCGGCGTGGTGGAGCGCCGTTTGCCCCTCGGCATCGAGCGCAGCCACGTCACACTCACAGGCCGATGAGGAGAGCATCTTCTCCACGAACTCGCCGTGCCCCTCACCGGCCGCCACGTGTAGCGCCGTCAGGGATAGTAGGGTGATCGCTGAACTCGCGGCGTTTGGATTTTGGGTCAGAAATCTTCTGGCGGCTTCCCAATCTCCTTCCAGCGCAGCTCTGTACAACGGCACGTAGTGATCTGGTTTTTCAGCCATCGATCACCACCAGAAGAATAATGTATTAATGACTGTTTGTGAGGAACCAAGTGTCGTACAGGAATTCGGTGAAAGCTTACCGAAGTTTACGGCATTGTTAGGCATATTGATTCCGGTTTTTTTTTTTTTGCGTTGATTATGTCGGTTTAACACCGACGGATATCTGCTTCACACAATTTTATTTTAATTTAACCGCTGTAAAGTTAAAATCGGAAAAAAATAATAATAATTATATGACACGTCAGAATGACTATTTTGCAATCGGAAACTTGATAAGCAAGTTTGATAAAACACGTGATTTGAAAACCAAACCATGTTTTGGTTCTCTTAGAAAAATCAAGCATCTCACAATGTAAAATGTTCAAATTACCCTTAAATGATTTTTTTTTTCAAAATCAATCCTTCACTCACTCACTCCCCTTCCCTTCCCTTCCCTCACGTGTGGTTTTTCAATTCTGAAACAAAAAAAACGCACAGCCCTCCCATACCTTCCCTTTTCAATTCAAAACCCAAAAAAAAAAAACCTGCTCATCCCGTCCCAAACCCCCACGCACGGCCAACCTCCACGCACGGCAAACCCCCACGCACGAATGGGTAAGTTTCGATCCCTAATTCGACGAGTTTTTGTATTTTATGTGTTTGATTTCCTGAAAAAAAAGAGTTTGAATTCGTCATGTTGGATCCAGAAAAAAGTTCGAAATTGTTGTCTGTAATTTCGAACTTTATAGCTGTTATTTCGATTGCATTTCGAAGGTTACGATGCCCACGCCCTAATTCGTTTAAACTCAAATTTTTTTAGCCTTCTATGTAGTTAAACAGTTGAGAGAAGAAAAATGGGTAAGTTTCGATCCCTAATTCGATGATATTTTGTAAGAGAGATGTTTGATTTCCTGAGAAAAAGAGTTTGAGTTCGTCATGTTGGATCCAAAAAAAAGTTCGAAATTGTTGTCTGTAATTTCGAAGTTTATAGCTGTTATTTCGATTTCATTTCGAACTTTTTAACTTGAAATTGCTGTCTGTAATTTCGAAGTTTATAGCTGTTATTTCGATTTCATTTCGAACTTTTTAACTTGAAATTGTTGTCTGTAATTTCGAAGTTTATAGCTGTTATTTCGATTTCATTTCGAACTTTTTAACTTGAAATTGTTGTCTGTAGTTTCGAAGTTTATAGCTGTTATTTCGATTTCATTTCGAACTTTTTAACTTGAAATTGTTGTCTGTAGTTTCGAAGTTTATAGCTGTTATTTTGATTTCATTTCGAACTTTTTAACTTGTACAGATTTGACTTCTAATGTATACTTTTTAACTTCTTAACAGGTTCAAACGTTAATATATGTTGTTTATTTGATGGTACTTGGGTGAACAAAGGTACAAAATGGGAATATACTAATGAATCGCGATTCGAACTGCGTGCACTCGCGAAAGACATATCTCGGGCGGAGCTATTAATCGCTATGTACGAAGCTTTTTGTGTCGATGAGTCGTTATACGATTTGAAACTTGTTTATTTGTTTCCACAATTTTGGAATGTTATTTAAGAGATTTTAGGTTTTCTGAGAAGTACATTTCGAATATTTTAGTTGATCTAATATTTATGTTTCAAACGCTTTGTTTTAAGCACGCGAGTATCCTTCATGCTATACCGGTTGTGTATCCAGAGTGTTATCACGGGATCTGCTACCAGCATCTAAGTATGAATGTTGCTCATGTGTTCAAAACCGATGTTTGTGGCCCAGAGATGTATGGCGCATGTTATGCTTGGAGAAAATCTGTTTTTCATGCTCAATTTGAGAAGCTAAGGTGTAAAGATCCAAACCTTGCTAAATATCTGGAAGACAGTTAGTTTATGTGCTTGATTTCAGACATTTCATAGTATTTTTGTAATGGATTTCAGACATTTCAATTATTTTATGAGTTTGATTTCAGAGTTTTCAGTTAGTTTATGTGCTTGATTTCAGACATTTCAGTTCATTTTTGTAATGGATTTCAGACATTTCAGTAATTTTTTGTCAAGGATTTCAGAGTTTTCAGTTTGTTTATGTAATGAATTTCAGACATTTCAGTTATTTTATGTGTTTGATTTCAGAGTTTTCAGTTAGTTTATGTGCTTGATTTCAGACATTTCAGTTCATTTTTGTAATGGATTTCAGACATTTCAGTTATTTTTTGTCAAGGATTTCAGACATTTCGGGTTATTCATGTATACATTACAAACCAAAATATTATCCAAAAAACTAGTCTCCAAAACTACCAAAGTAATTATCAAGAAACATTACAAACCCAATTTTCATCCAAAAAACTAGTCTCCAACACTATCAAAGTAAATTTCATCACCCCTTTTTCAGGCTTTTCAGTTTGGCTGTGTTCAACGGAGTGTAATCATCATGCTTTATGGGCCGCTTGCTATTTCTCTTCGAAACTACACAATCCAACATAAAATAATTAAAAATCACATAAACCATGAAATATAGGCAAAACAGTTTGAAAATTGAGAACTTACCATAGACGCGGACAGATTCTTTCGCCGGAGGGTTGACGAAGTCGTCGTCGTCGTCATCGGGGACTGCCACAGAGGTTGCCGTCGTGGGGGCTGCCACGGTGGTTGCCGTCTCTTTCGCCGGAGGGTTGACGAAGTCGTCGTCGTCGTCAACGGGGGCTGCCACGGTGGTTGCCGTCACGGGGGCTGTCACGGTGGTTGCCGTCTCGGGGGCTGCCACGGGGGCTTCCGCCTCGGGGGCTGCCGTCTCGCTTGCCGTCTCGGGGGCTGCCGTCTCGCTTGCCGTCTCGGGAGCTTCCATGGTGCTTGTCGTCTCCGGGGCTGCCACGTTGCTTGTCGTCTCGGGGGCTGCCATCCCTCCGTCATCATCGTCTTCATCTTCTTCCTCTTCATTGCTGCCGTCACCTTCATCCTTGTCTTCCTCACCATCATCGTCTTCCTCTTCATCATCTTCATCGTATAACGACTCATCGACACAAAAAGCTTCGTACATAGCGATTAATAGCTCCGCCCGAGATATGTCTTTCGCGAGTGCACGCAGTTCGAATCGCGATTCATTATTATATTCCCATTTTATACCTTTGTTCACCCAAGTACCATCAAATAAACAACATATATTAACGTTTGAACCTGTTAAGAAGTTAAAAAGTATACATTAGAAGTCAAATCTGTACAAGTTAAAAAGTTCGAAATGAAATCGAAATAACAGCTATAAACTTCGAAACTACAGACAACAATTTCAAGTTAAAAAGTTCGAAATGAAATCGAAATAACAGCTATAAACTTCGAAACTACAGACAACAATTTCAAGTTAAAAAGTTCGAAATGAAATCGAAATAACAGCTATAAACTTCGAAATTAAAGACAACAATTTCAAGTTAAAAAGTTCGAAATGAAATCGAAATAACAGCTATAAACTTCGAAATTATAGACAACAATTTCAAGTTAAAAAGTTCGAAATGAAATCGAAATAACAGCTATAAACTTCGAAATTACAGACAACAATTTCGAACTTTTTTCTGGATCCAACATGACGAACTCAAACTCTTTTTCTCAGGAAATCAAACATCTCTCTTACAAAATATCATCGAATTAGGGATCGAAACTTACCCATTTTTCTTCTCTCAACTGTTTAACTACATAGAAGGCTCAAAAAATTTGAGTTTAAACGAATTAGGGCGTGGGCATCGTAACCTTCGAAATGCAATCGAAATAACAGCTATAAAGTTAGAAATTACAGACAACAATTTCGAACTTTTTTCTGGATCCAACATGACGAACTCAAACTCTTTTTTTTCAGGAAATCAAACACAGAAAATACAAAAAATCGTCGAATTAGGGATCGAAACTTACCCATTCGTGCGTGGGGGTTTGCCGTGCGTGGAGGTTGGCCGTGCGTGGGGGTTTGGGACGGGATGAGCGGGTTTTTTTTTTGGGGTTTTGAATTGAAAAGAGAAGGTAAGGGAGGGCTGTGCGTTTTTTTTTTGTTTCAGAATTGAAAAACCACACGTGAGGGAAGGGAAGGGAAGGGAATGGGAGTGAGTGAGTGAATGATTGATTTTGAAAAAAAAATTCATTTAAGGGTAATTTGGACATTTTACATGGTGAGATGCTTGGTTTTCCTAAGGAAACCAAAACATGGTTTGGTTTTCAAATCACATGCTTTATCAAGCTTGCTTTATCAAGTTTCCCTTTGCAATCTAACATTTCAATTGACTTTTTTTTTTTTTAGGAACGTGGGCGGTGCCACGGAGATTTCATAAAAGCCCTCACGTATGGCGGAGGAAAACCGTGGTCTTCTTAGTTCCTGTAATTTTTTTTATTAGAAAAATAATATTAAAACTGTTTAATTAATTTTAAAAAGAGATCTTGTTTCTCAGGGTTAAAGCTGTGTATGATCCGATTCGATATAAAACCGGTCTCCAAACTAGATCAGATGTTTTGGAATGTCTAACTCATTAATTAAATGTCTAACTCAAATTAGTTCATTCAAATCTTTTGGAATTATATAAAAAAAATAAACCTAAAAATTTAAGACCAGACTGGTCTTATCCGGTCTAAATCGCGATCTATAAATTTTCAAACAAGACCAGACCGGATTAGACAAAAATCTTTTTAAATCGGACCGACGGTTTAAAAAACCGATGCTCCGGTCCAGTTTACGATTTTCCTCCAGTTAACAAGAGTGATTCGTCACTATATATTTTCTGCTATGAAGAATACGCAATGCTACGGTCAATAGAAAATAGTGTGTCAGGCTGATAACAATTTCGGAGGCTGCTGAATTTCAAGCTGCCATGAAAATTGCAGCGGAGAAGACTCTAGTCAATGAGTGAAGATCAAATGGACGCCTCCGGTCAAGTCCTCTTATGTACGCTATATTACTGAGTGTATCGCGATGTGAAAATGAAGTTGGGCCTTCGTTTTGCCAAGTTGTACGGACTCGCCATAGACGTGGTGGAGAGTGATTGTCTCCTCGCAGTGAAAGTAGTTGGGTCACAGTTCCATCGACGGTGGATGTTATTAATGTGGAGATTCGGAAGCTGATAGGTGAGTAAGGCGGTGGTACGTGTAAGTTTGAACGTCGTGAGGAGAATAAAGTTGCCCATTCGCTCGCTCACGAAGTCACAAAACTTACGATCGATGTTTGTTGGCTCTACGAGTGTCCAACCTGTTATAGCCGATTTGGTTGACATTTTTTAATAAAATGGGTTATTTTTATTAAAAAAATTGAAAAGGGCAAATCAGTCGCTTTGCTTGAGCATATCAAGCAATCACAAAGCCATTTTCTTTTTAAAGCTCTCGTCTTCTTCCGGGGTATTTTCTCCAATATCCATGTCCGTACATGCTAATGGAGATTTTTCTTACAAAGAAAAACTCACACGACGCAAGCGCACGTGCCGTCAAGTAGTAAATGTGCAAAAGACACGAATATCGATGCCACGAGAAACTCGCCTATTTTTCGATATAAACTAACTTGAAAATCTTTAAGAGTTATGAAAATGTATAAAGTGGGGTTTTTTATTTGAAATTAAATAAAATGCAAACAATAACAAAATAAATAAAACAAAGTCTTGACAAATGATAATGAGAGCAAAGAGGTGCAACTTCATTGGGTTCTTTGATTCGGTTGGTTCTAAGGATTCTCTTATAGTAATGGCTATTGTTTGGGTAAACCTAGTCTAATTCCCTCTTGAATACCCATTAATCTCTCTCAAGTAGAAACGGACCTAATTATTTGATGAATTTACACCTCTCGGCTTGGATCTTATTAAAAAAAACAATTGCATTTGCTACGAGATTTTAAACAACTACACAAACTCTCTAGTCTTTCATAGGTATTTGGGTGGGAGAACGAGTTTAGCAGACTCGATTATCTCATCTCGGTGTCTAAACGGGTCCAGAGATTCACTACCTATAGTTAGCTAAGCCAAACAATGATATTAACCACCTCAATTCTCTTGATTACCACAAACCAAACAACATTTAAGCAAAAACCTAGAATAATCTACTAACTGAATCAATTCACCCAATTACATTGCACCCCTCCTATGTATTTAGTTACTCATGAATATGATTAAGCAAAACAATATTGAAATGAACATGAGCATAAACACAAGGAGAGACATTTTCATTCAATAATCCACAAAAAATATTCAAATCCAAAAAATATCTAAAATAGTCTCAATCAAGATCAACAATAGTTATCTCAAATCAACTAAACGAGATTCAAGCTAAAATGGAAATGAAACACATTAGAGTTCAAACAATCAAATAAAAAGAAGAGAAGAGTTAGAAGGATAGAACAAATAGAGGTTGTAGTGTGGTGATGCTTGTCACTAGCTTCTCCTCCTTCTCTCCAAGTCCTTCAATGGCGCTCTCTCTCTCTCTCTCTCTCTCTCTCATAAGAGATTAGCTCTCATCTCTCTCTCCCAAATCAAGTCTTGTGTAATATGTTTTATGTGAATTTAGACCTAGCAAAGAGTATTTTGTATTTCAATGAATATTTTCGGAGCATTATACGTCCTTGGATATGATCCAAGGGTCAAAGTTAGCACAAAAACACGAATTTGAAGTCTGAGTCGCGTCTACAATGCGCCACGTCGATTTTGACCCAACGATCGTGTGAGAACGTGTCCAGAAATGCTTCTGGGCGTCGCGTCAACTTTTGAGCCGGTGCACAACAATTTTGGATTGGTTGTAACTTCTTGCTCTATATCCAAATTTTGCAACTAAATAAGCATTGGAAAGCTAAAAGAAAGCTCTATTCAATTTCGTGAAAGAACTCATCCAAAATTTCCAATTAAGAATCTCCAAATCATGCAGAAAAGAGCACTAGGTTTCTTGTTTTGCTCTAAGTAGTCCGGAAAGTTTTCAATCACCACGAAATTCCACAACCATCAAAACACTATTTTTAACTCGAAGACCTGGAAATCCAATAAAAACTACAAAATAACATAAAAAATCCCAAGATGAAATCTCGATTTACTCTCGAAAAGCATTGGTAAGTGTAAATGAATTGCACTTATCACATGCATATAATACGCACACGCCCAAATACTCAAACCCACTTCTTTTTCTCAATTCGAATCTTTTTAATTAGTTAGTAACAATGTTATAGCTTGAAATTCTACTGGAACTCTGTCAATGGATATTGCTTTAGATTCCTCGATTCTGAGCTCTAAATCTCTCGCCTTCTTGAACTACAATTGCCGAATTACGTACAATCTCAACCGAATATAATACTACTTGAACGATTATGTATACTTGCATACGGAAATATTCCAACAAACGTTCAAATGGCTGAGAAAAAGAAGACTTCCAAGGAACCGATGAGTGTGCAGTTCAAGTGCTCTTTTTGCAAAGCTTGCATCCGAAATGATCACACAAGTCTCGTCCATCGCCGGAAATTCAAGAATGGCATAGCTTTCTATAAGCACCATTGTTAGCTCCGGCAGCTGCCTGAATCCGTTATATGCTAAGACAAGTATTCAAACCTTACCATGGATCAAAATTTAAAAACATTGAACATGCTTATTATAAGCAAAGGCCCGTAGAAAAGCTAAACCAAGAAATAAAATACATTCCCTTATATATTCTTTTGGTATGGAAAAACTAATATAGATAACTGATGTGGGATTTTTTCTCACTTGATTATCCATCAATATAGTTTTATTAAATCTTTAGTGGGAATGGGTACATGAAATATTAACCTGACTTGTTAACCCAATGACCCGACCCGTTATAATTTTATTTTTAAATTCCTAACATAGTTACCTTTTTAATTGCTTGTGTTATAACTATAAATTTTAATTTTCTTTGGTAGTCTCACATTAAATTGTATTAACATTTTAAATTATAAGTTTTTAACTGGTATTCATTTATTTTTATTTTTATTTTTATTTAGGCTAATGGATACACGACTTTCACATTCGCTATCTGATAAGTACCCGGTACCCGACCCATTTACGAAAATGTTAACAAATACGGGTTAACATGTAAAAATAAGAAGAAGAAAAAAAAAACACTCATTTTTCTCTCTCTAGCGGAGAATAAAAAAAAGTCTTATGGAGGGAGCCTTTGAGTTTTTCCAACTCTTTCTCTCTTCTTTGTTAGTTTTTGTTACTCTCTTGGTTTCGCGCCAAAATTTTCTTGATTCCCGCGGCAATCTAGATTCAGGCCATCGAAAATATCCGGCAGCCTCTCCGCAACTTTGAGGTTGCACAAGTCCGTTGTTCTTCACCGATTGGGTTGGCAGCTCGTCGTAACCCTCCTTCGCCACTCTCTTTACTGGTTTCCAACTTTGGATGTTTTTTGGCAGTGTCAACCTACCGTGGCGGTAGGTCTATTGTTCCTAACACCCTTGCTGCCCTCATCACGTGGATGGAAACTCGGTTTTGCTTAGAGACGAAGATGGCGCTTGGCTACAATTTGGCGTGTGAAGATCCGGTTAGCTGCGGTGATTCTCGGTGGGGGTGTCCAGTCTCGTCGGGGCTTTCGAGCAGGAAGGTGCTTGTGTGTGTCGTTCTCATGTATCGTCTGGTGTCAATGTAAAGAGTATTTCTTGAGTGGTGCTTTGTTTTAATAGTTTCTCATGTTTGTAATTTTTTTTTGTTTGTTGTTACGTTTTGGTTCATATTGGGAACAGATTAGTCGTCGCCCACCATTCAGATTTGGGTTTTCTGTTAAGTTCGATGTACACCTAACCTAATCTAGAGGCATTGTGATCCTGATGAAAAGGAAATCTACACAATGATCTTAGCTGAATGATCAATCCTTAAGCTCCATTTTCCTAATTTTGTAAGTGAATTTTGGCTCAAACTTGCCTTAAATATGAGATCCTCTCACTTTCACTAATACTTTTCACCAAGTGTTTGATTCACGTTTATAATAGTACACGTTCTACAATATCTCGAAAAACAATCTCAATCTCTATCACTCACAAATAAATGGTATACCCAAGACAGAGGTTAACGCATTAACATAAACAAAACAGTTTTCGTTCACAATCCTTCTCGAAAACTCACAATGCGTAAAAATGCTCCGGTTTTGATAAAGATCGCAACTAATTGATTTGGTGAAGATAATCTCGGAAACAAATCTCTTCATGAACAACATTTATGGAAAAGTTCGTAGCGAATCAAATCTTGTGCGATTTCGCTAACAGGCCAACATGTTTTTCAAGATGTTAGACCGATTAGAGGCATCTTGGAATAGTTTTTCCAAATGATAAACCAACCAATCAATGTAACAACACACCTTAAAGAAATGACCAGACAAACCAAAAATCACAAAAATAAACAAAACACAATGTTAAATTTTTCCATATCCACTATATATTCTAAATTTCATGTTTTAAGCACACATATTCAATCAAATTTATTCATTGTAAACATGACGTGGAAGGGTTTCAGTCATACAAACATACAATAAAACCTTTTAGAAGATCTACTTATAACGCCGAATGAGTGTACGCACAAATTTAGCTTTTCAGATCTTCTAAAAAGAAAAGTCAATAATGTTGAAAATAAATATTGGAACCGAAGACAATCGCTAAATCTGCACCAATTTATGCAGAGTTCTTTATAGGTTTTAAATTGAGAATCACCAAGGGCTTTTAGGACTAAAGATGCTGTTTCCGAAGGTGGATCGAAACAGTTGGATAAACAAAGGAAATTGCAACATGACAAAGATGCTCACTGGGAAAGAAGCAAGAAGAATGATGGGAACAGAAATCCATATAATCCTTTCTTTAAGCATGATATAAAGCGTTGCGGCGAAAGCAGTTGTCATCGTTGCTATGGAGAGGAAGAGAGCGGCGAGGCCTATCACGAGCTTTTTGGGCAGAGACCTGTAGAAATCTTCTATGGCATAGCGGGCAGTGAGGATCGAGAAAAACATCAAGAGAGACGTGACCGAGGAGAATAAAGCCAAGGCGTCGGATATAACGAAGACGAGGAACGGCGTGCTCCACAAGAAGATGGGAATTCCTTGGCTGTTGTTGCCTCCGGGGACAGTGAAAGCCGCGGCAAAAACAAAGGTCGCGATGAGAGTCGAGACGATCATGCAAGAGTTTGACGTGTCCTTCATCCATTTCTCGCCGGCCTCGGCTAAACTCTTGTGCTCCTTTGTGAATAGCTCTTGAGGAGTCACTCCGTCTATGTTTTTGTAATTCACCATCATTGGCGGGATCAATTGTTCAACGACCTGAGAAATAAGACCTATCATTGCCAATATTCCCAAACAAGCACATTCCCATTTTTGAAACAATTAATTTAAGCATCAAAATTTGGAGATTTGCTAAATAACAAACTTTTTGTAAATTTTAAGTAAATAGTCATTATGATAATGTGACATTGTTTGAGCGTTTTTAGCATTACATTTACGCCCAAAAAGTCTAATGATCATTTACGATTATTAACGATTACTTACAATAATTAATGTCTTTTAGATTTGTTAATAAAATTTCGTGACTATTTATTTAAAATTTACAAAAAATTGAGTATACGACAAAACTTGAATTTTCATATGAATATAGCCATATTTAGTGAGCCATTTTTTTGAAATTTGTTTTCTACAATTATCTCATTTTATTTCATGAGTACTTCATTTCATAGCTATTCCTTATTTACCATTTCTTTGACTCTTTTTTTTTACTCTACAATTTTCATATAATTTTTTTTAGTTGTTTTCCAGTTTGATTTAAAATAACAAAATAAATTTATGAAAATTTGAAAGGTTGTATTTATGAAATTTTTGGAAAAATGAGTTATTGAGGAAATCAACATCTTCAAATGAGATATTTGTTGAATTTCTCTCTAAACAAAACCCAACCCTATTTTGGTAGGAAAAAGAAAAGAAATTACCTGGTATTTTGACTTTTCAAAACTTATTTCACAAATATCTAAAGAAATTGTTTAATCTCAGAAATATACAAAATGTATACAATTTATTTAACGGTAGACAATTATAATGTTCACATTTGTTCTACTTTTTATAACTGTTTGTCATTTCATTTTGTTGTTTTTTCACAATTTCATTTAGAATTATGATTGGTTAGAGTTTCAATCTAAAAAAAAAAATTTGGAAGCCTGTATGGAGTCAAAATATACAAGGTCGTCAGTTACTTTTCTTATCATTGTCAATCGATTTGAAAAAAGAAGCATATAATTGTTGCGAAGTGAAACATCAAAATATATTTACTTGCAGAAAACAATACCTTAAACCACTGCAACTCTCTTTGCATTTGTAGCGCTGCACCAGAGACGATAGTGAGCTGTGAATGAGGTGCCAATTTCGACACCAAATGCAACATAGTTGTCTCTACGCCGACGACGGGACCGGCTTTATGGCACGTCATGCTGTTGGAAAACAGATTGAAAATCTCCTCGCGACGATTTATGATGGAATAGTGGAGCAAAGATTGCTTATCTTGATCCAGTGAGTGCCATATCAGATCGGGACAAAATTCTATCATGATCTTGACGATCTCGGTGATGCCGAAATACACAGCACCCCCGAGGACACTGTACTCATTGAAATGATTGTATATTAAAGAATCGCATCGGCAAATTTCTCTGCACGCCTTTCGTACTAAATCCTCCGAGCATCGATGTCTGAGCTTTGCTTCTTGAAGCCGCTTGAAAGTATTAGGTGCTGTAATATAAATTGTTGTTATTGAGATCCAAATTCCTAACAAAATGTCCATCATTAAGGTAAGAACAGTAAAAAGATAAAGGATAATTATTGTGTACTTAGTCTCTTAAGAACGCCTACAAGCAGCCTTTTTGTCCAATGTTGCTCTGCAGTTGAAATTACAAGTCACCATTAAGATCATCAACCAGAATAGTTATAATTAAAGACATACTGTACCTTGGACCGAATCCAGTGGCATTGCTACTGAGACATGAGTTTCTTCCGCAATCGATTTGATATGCGTTGGTGGTCTATTGCTTCTGTTAACAGGGATTACTGGAGCCAAAATGTAAAATGAGTTAAACAATATATAACCAAATGTAAAGGTTAAGAGTGATAGTATGTAGCTGAAAAAGTTGGTTTAACTAAGTGCGTACGCGAATAAATGCAGGTTTCCCATGGACCAAGTCTACTACCGCTGAAGAAATTGAACGGAGCCGCCGATAATGTTGACAGAATTGAAACTCCATTACGCGTTCGAGCTGTAGCTAAATTCTCATAAGTCTCCATCAAATACAGCAAAATATCTGCAGAGCAAGATTTTTTTTTTTTTTTTTTTACCACTTGATAGTAAGGCATAATGTTTAAGTGGATTGTTGATTGTAAAATTATATTAAAGCATCACGGTACCCTCTCGAAACCAAATGAGAGGTGTTTTTTTTATAAGGAGCACAAACGATACATCTCCAGTCAATGTGGGGTATTCTAACAAATTATGATATACTAACAGAACTTCATAAGGATGAAAACCAAGATCTCAACTTGTAGTTCGTGTGCCTTCTCCTGATACGTCACTAATTAAATGGGAAAAGCGGAGAATATTACCAAAAATAGCATAGTTAAGACAATTTCGTATGATATTGCAGGGTAAATAAAAACACAGAATGGCCACAGTGAGACTAAAGAAAATCCATGAGTTTCGGTGTCCTTGCACAAATTTGGACTAGGTGCGCAAGTTTAGGCCAAGGTGATGAATTTGGTTGATCTAGATCCATACATTTTTGTTGATCTCGGGACATATTGACAGCTTTTGAAGATATCGAATCGAGTATGAAGCGTGTGATGCACATGAAGGCCTTTTCACTGCTTTGAGGCCGCTTCTCGATCTCATCGACCCTCGACACCTCACGAGGGTCGAGGATCAAGGCAACTCTATAACAATGATCAAATGGTGTCTGATGGATAAGATAAAAATAATTTCCCAATTAGTAGTGTCATAACTCTAGCTCTTAGGGTCCGTTTGGAACACCGGAAAAAAAATAAGAATCCGTTGTGATTTTCTAGCTTTGTTTGAACTGAGGAAAAATAAGAGAGAAACGACAAAAAGTTTTGATTTTCTCATGCATTCTCTGTACCATTTTTCACTTTCCTTCAAATTGCATGATCTTACGTACCGAGATAACCTGCAGCGGCGAGCGTAAGGCATAAATGGCCGGCCAAGACGCCGGTGAAAGGGCAAGAGTCACCGTCACCGCTTTTGGTGACCAAGCAAAGATACCACAGCAAGTCCTTGTTCTTGAAGCCATAGAGGGCTGCGAAGATGAGCGGGGTCCACCTGTTCCTGTCCACGAGATTCGTCGAATCCGGACGCTTCTTGACAAGCGGGACCGCGCAGCTGAGGCTCCCAGCGTGGGCAGCGTCGTGGAGGGCCGTGCGGCCGAACATGTCTGGCAGCGAAGCTTGCTCGGGGGTCATTCTCGTCAATATCTTCTCCACAAACTCGGCGTGCCCTTCGCTGGCCGCCACGTGCAGCGCCGTCTCCGAGAACACCGCCACCTGGGCTGTCACCGCGCCCGGATTTTCAGCCAGAAATGCTTCCGCTGCTTTCCAATCTCCTCTGAGAGCAGCCCAGTACAGCTCTCGGTATGGATTCAAATCAGCTTCAGACAAATCAAAAAAGACAATTGTGATCACTTTCTGTAATTATGATTATTCAGCAATCAAAAACTAAAAAAAGAAAAGAAAAAAAGGAGCTACATTAAAAGGAGTATGGCTTACCCCATTGTTGGCTAGCAGTAGGACTAGCATTGTGAGGCGTTTCGGCTCCATGTTCTGAAGATGATGCGCTAAGATAATTACTACGTTGATCTTCTGTGTCGTGAGTAAGAAAATCCAGATAATCACTAAGTTGACTCGCTCCACTCTGTTCCATAAGTTTGCGTGTCTTTGCTTGTTTTGATCACTAGTAAGTTTTCATATACACAAAGCCTTTCAATTTTGTTCAGTTGCCTTAAAAAATGGTATAGAGAATGGGTCCAAAATCATGCCTGTACGACGTGTTGCTAAGGTTAGGAGCAATAATATGCTAACTGATTAAATTAATCCTTTTGAAGTTTCAATTGGTGTTTGTTAATTGCAAATTGTGTTTTTTTACTCATGCAATTCCGAACTTCCCTTCATATTTTAAACTTCATTACAAAGAGAGAGCAATATCAAATGTTAGGCCAAGTCAAAACGTATGCAAACGCCTTTGGACTTAGCCTAGACTAGAGAAAACAAATTCTTTGAAATAGTCCCACCGCTGTTTTCAAATAAAATTAGGAGAGTTAACGATTTTAGACCGTTTATATTAAAATTAATCTAATTATATAAGGGTCCATTAGGACAATAGCCAATTTAAACGTTTGACATTGTTAAATAATCAACGTTTGGTAAATCTTAGATAAATAGTCACTTTCATATATTTATAGACGTAAATCTTAGATAAATACTTAGTTCCATATATTAGGTTACGTCATCATTTACGATTATTTATGTATGATAAACGTTGACTATATAGCAATACCAAACGTTTAAATTGACTATTTTCCTAATTTTTTGAAGAGAAAATGGCGGCAAAAATACCAATTGTTTTCGTTTTTATACAGTTTGCTACCTATTCTTTTTTTTCGTCGGCGAAAATACCAAATGTTTACTTTTGGTGTCGCCGTTACTACCAAAACCGTTAAATACAAACGGATTTACACGTGGCAACATCAACGACTCATCTCTTTCTTCTCCCTTTGATTCACTATGCTTGCCCACTTCCAGATATCGTGGAGGTACCACGAATAATCCCCGACCCTCTGCACGTCCACCGCCATGTAGTTCACGATCTCTCCGCTCGTGTGGTTCTGTTTGGCTGTGCTCGAGAGCCTGAGACCCTTCCGGTACACCATGCCCAGAATGCCCAGAATGTCAACGCCGAGATACCACTGTCGACTTCCTTCCGGAACGACTTTGGGATCGCCCACGCCAGGGAAGCTTGCTTCCTCGGCTCCTCGGCCTTGATTTTCTCCCAGTTCGAGTTCAGGACCTTGTAGTTGGTCTTGGCTCGGTCCGCGGGGGCGAGAAGAGGAATGTCCTTGAGCTCCAAAGGCCTCTTCGCCCCGATCGAGAGAAGAGGGTTCAGCCACGAGAGCGTGGCGAGGCTGAGAAGCCCGGCGTCCCCGTACGGAGAGACCTTGAGGCACCCCGAATCTTCCTCGTGGTGGATCAGCAGCGGATCCTGAAGATCGGAGTTTCTTCGAGAGACCTGAATTCCCGAACTACCCCTAACCGCGACGAAGCAGAGGAAAGCGCCGGCGAGCTGGCCGAGGGGGCGGGCGCGAAGTCGCAACCGGGTTCGAAGCGGCCTGGTCAAGCGCGAAACCCGGAGCTCGGCCGGAGCGAGACAGAGCAACGATTGGACCTGGAGCCCGGGCGCCGCGCGAACTGTGAGATGAGATCTGGGAAGTGGCAAGCGCCGAGCCCGACGAGCGGGAATGAAGATGGAGGCCGCGTGAAGATCTGGAAAAGAGAAGAACTGGGGCCGAAGACACCAGTCGCGCGCCAAGAGAAGAGCCAGGCGAAAATGGGTTCTCTTTTCTTTGGTTCAGTAGGACGCATGAAGTGGATGAAGTGGGCAAGCACAGTGAATCAAAGGGAGAAGAAGGAGATGAGTCGTTGATGTTGCCACGTGTAAATCCGTTTGTATTTAACAGTTTTGGTAGTAACGGCGACACCAAAAGTAAACATTTGGTATTTTTGCCGACGAAAAAAAAGAATAGGTAGCAAACTGTATAAAAACGAAAACAATTGGTATTTTTGCCGCCATTTTCTCTTTTTTGAATATATAATACCTCAAACTAAGACAAAACATATGTTCATCAAACTATGTGAAACATAAGCATGAATTAGATTATATCCTTAATAAGTAATTTTGTTATAATTTTAATTGAAAATAATTATTCAATATTTGATATAATTTATTCTTAAAAAGTTAGTTTAATCATATAAACATAAAAAATATAATACAATATGGCGCATATTATAAGATAGTTAGATACAATGTACGGGATCATATAGGCCATTTGTCTAATGAACATTTGTATCATTGTTTAAGAATAGATAGATAGGGTCAGCTTTATTGAATAGTTTTGCATTTGACTTAAATAAATTAATTAAAGATTTATTGATTTCTTGTCTTAAAAATATTGTATTAAAACTCTTTCTCAATATTATAAAATACATCACTCCCAATTTAGACAAAGATTTTTCATTCTATAACATACTCACGCAATTACCTCATTTGTTTATGTAACTACTAGAACAACCTAAACAAATGTAACTTGCAAATAAGCTAATAATGAATATCTCTAATTCACTACCAAATCTTAATTCTTGGTAATTCCACACCAGTTTTGTTGCGAGGTCTTAAAAACTCGCTAGACTACACATATATGCTATTTATAGTAATAGCTCCACGTTGCAAAGAGATCGGACTGCATTATCTTCCTCGTATCCGACATATTAATAATTGTTCTCATTTTGTAAATATTTTAAAATCAAAACACCGTACCTGTTACAATGTTTAACCAAATTGTGTAGCTTAAGCGGTGAGCACATTCGCCGCCCACGTCATTTCGAGGTCATGGGTTACTACCACAACCGATACAAAAGTCCTTTTCTTTATAATAATAATAAATAAGAAATTAATTTTTTTTTTCTTCATGCAAATACCCGACTAACTTTTTACACACCCTTGCGACGGAAATAAACCATTACATATTCACAATGTCATCCGACGGAAATAATCTTCCTGTTCATCAACACAAGCTCGTAAAAATGGCTTGAAATGGAATTATAATGGCTTCAAACTCTGTCGTCTTCTTTACAAGGACACAAACTCTGGGAATTTTACCCTCCAAAACTTGGGCTTCCCATCGGAATGAATACTGTACTGTGCATTCATTATACACACCAAATCTTGATAAAGCTTGATGGGTTTGTTATTCACATCTTGAAACGAAGTAGAAACATTTTCTCCTCTAACAAGTGAGAGCTTGCTTGCCCAACAATCTGATATGACCCAAAAACAAAATAATAATAATAATAAATATGATAAACTGGCTCTTCTTTAAATAAATTAAAAGTCAATACCACATATCGAAACTGAAGGCAAAAGAGAGTAACACAAATTGTACCTCAAACCCGGCTTTCCGATAAAGCTCCAGCGCACCTTCGTTATGTTTATGCACGTGCATGTATATTTGTCCAACGCCTGTTATGAAAACATAATAATGTTTAGCCTAACTCTCTTTTCTTTCCATGGATGTTTTTCTAAATCCCTTCATAAAAAACTAGACTTTCACACGAGTTCTATGTATTACCATCTGATATGGCCGATTCCACAGCAAAATGCAACATATTGGTTGCAATCCCCTGTCGACGAACAGAAATTACAACACACACGTTTGCAATATAACAATATCTATTTTGGGGCGTTCTCTTCACACTGCAAAACGGAGGAGCATTCACACGTTCCTTTTGACAGAAGAAATTAAAAAGAACACGGTTTTAGTTACTAGTTTAGAATGCAATACTTGGCAGTAGAACAAACATGAAACATGAATAATAAATGAGAAAGAATAATATATAAATAATTACCCCGGGAAAGGTCTCTCCAGGAAGCATGTAACGGATGCTCAAATCGAGTGTCCCAACAACGCTTTTAAGTATAGTTCGTTGCACATTTGGAACTGCCTTTCTTACCTGATAAATTTCATGAGACTGCCGAGTTAGACGTTGAAGCGAACGCACAATTTCCATCGAACTGAGAAAGGTTTTCCGTGCAATGATATGATAAAAAAAATAAAAAATAAAATCTTCTGACTTCGTAAAGTTAATCAACGGAATTCAAACAAAGGAAGCAAGAAAAACAGAAGAAGAAAAAAAAACACTCAAACAACAGAATAAGGATTGATAGTCATACCGCGACGATACATGTGCCCTTCTGCCCTTGTTGCCATATGCTTCGTTTCTTAAGCTCGTTGAATTCCTGAACAATAAAGAAAGCATTCCCGATCATGTACCGATAAATAAATAAAACTACCTAAATACAGAGGAAAGAACAAGAGGGAATGAGATGATCCTACCTGCTCTGCGAATTGCCTTTTGTGATTATCAACGAATCTGTGTTAATGAAGTGTAAGTTAGAATTAGCTTTCTCAAACCTTGTGCTTCAATGAATAAATAGAGCAAGTCCTTTTTACCCAATGGTTCTTTTTATAGTTATGTTTCACACACCTATCTTTTACCCTATTTTCCCAATGACTTTCTGCTCTAATCCATGCTGCGGTCTGCCACAAGTTTAAAATCACAGTAAATCACACACTACTATCGATAAGACAAATTAGTGAAACTGAAAAATGTGCACCAAAAATATCACTGATTAATATATTCCTCAATGCCCTTTACAGAAAATCAAGACACCCACCCAGTATTCTTCATCAAGCATGGCCTCCCGTGCAACGAATGATCCGAACTCGTGCTTTGTTTCTTTAGATAGCCCATCCTCCGACGGCTGAAGCCGATCGAATTGCGGAGATGTAAACAATGATTCGCGACGAGGAACAGGTAAAGGTGTAGAAGGAATCTGTACAGAGATTTCTTCGACTTTCGTTCTTTCAGAAGATTTTGAATCTATTGTCCTATAAAAGTTCAGAGGAAGAATATAAAAAAATAATAATAATAAAAATTCAATAAAAGTAGATTAGGTGATTTAAAAAAAAAAAAAAGAAAAAAAAGCTAGAATTTCTTCCGCAAAAAATTGAAAACATATACATAAACTCACATCCTAACTGTTGCAAAAGTTCCGTAAAACCTTGTACGCGGATTGACTTCGCAGCGGTTGAAGCTCAAAGACTCGAGCCCGAGAAACGAAATCGTCGACATTAGATCAGTAATTGTAAAGCCCAAACAATGGTTTCCAAGTAGCTTGTAAAGCCTCTATTCTGATCCCAGTCACATGTATATCCCGCGGGTTAAAACAATGAAAGAACAAGAGCATAAAGAAGAAGAAGAAGAAGAAGAAGAAGAAGAAGAAGAAGAAGAAATTATTGAGAGAGATAAATGAGATATGGATTCAAAGAAAGAACGGTTATAACGACCTGTTTGACAGATAGTGGACAGACAGACCATGGAAAATTTAAGGATAAGACAAAAGCAGCACATGGAAGTGGCTAAGCCACGCCCGCAGTTTCACGTGGGACCCACAGTATGGCCGGAACAATGTGAATCCTCCAATTATACACATGTGACCTGTGAGAGGCACAAAAAAATATCAGCTTGAATTTGGTGTGAAAAAACTCAACAAGGTCTATATTGGACATCGCACTAGTAATTAGCTAATGATGAACTGTTGTTAGGTCACGAGTCTAAAAAAGAAAAATTAAAAAATAGCCATGACCGTGTTTGGTGGTAACGAACCGTGGATAAGAGGAGGAGGCTTCAGGAGCTATCGATGCTGACGGAAATGGACACGAAATTGACTGGAATTCAGCGCCGGCGAAGGACTACGGTGGAGAAGATTATTCACGGAGGTCTCCCATGGCGGTTTCGGAAATAGTTGAGGCACTATCGGCGGCGAGGGTTAGGGATTGAGAGGCTGTGGTGGCGGAGGGGAAATCGAGAAGAGGCGGTGCTGAGGTGGCAGTGATTCCGGGGCGGAGCGAGGCGTGTCGGAAGCTGATGATGGAGGAGTTTGGAGGAGTGGGCTAATTTGGGTGAATAAACGACTGTCATTTACTCAAAATAACAGCCCAAAGTCGTCTTATGTTAAAAAGGGAGATTTGGATGTTTTTGCTTCGTTGGCAAGGCAAGGCAGCGTAATAAATATCTAAGTTTGTCTCTAATTCAATTGTTAAAAGAGTAATAATAATAAATAAATGATTTGAACGCGCTCTTATTTTTTTAAAAATTGCAAATGTAGGAATCTACCATTAAAAACAAGTGATCGCGTCTCTTCTACATATTTTTAACAAAAATTTAGCGATATAAGCCACATAAACATAAGTGTTTGCGTTTTAGCTAATATTTTGTAAATTTTTCGTAAATAACCAAAAAATTATTGTAAATATTTCGTAAATAGTCATATTTATTAGAAATTTACTCTGTGTTTTTATTATTATTTTAATAGCGTAAATAGATTTACGTGACTATTTACAAAAAATTAACGAAACGTTGGTTATTTCAAAATTTCTAACGTTTCATATGGCGAGATAGTTACTGGATCCTATTTTTAATCGGTAAAAAATATATATAACGCATTAAATTTCGAGCACACATAAAAACATAAAAAAGAGTTATTTAATTCTAAAGTATTTACTAATTAATCATAATATTAAATTTAATAGTAAAGAAAAATTAACTATCATTGTTATACAATTACATTAAATTTGTAATAAAAGGAATTTGTAATAAAAGGAAGATGTAAAGAAAATTGTTATGACATGAACCGGGAAAGATTTAGAAGAGAAGATGATCTCTTGCCCACCTAAATAAGGCTTTACATATGAATGATGATACTGTTGGTGAAGATAGAGAGGATTTCTCGGTTTTTTATGAAAAGTTGGTGCAATAGCTAAGGTTTTATTTGTCTAAAAAAAGTTGCTCTTTGAAACTCGTGAATTCTAACCTGGTGAGTTTGTGACGGAAGAAAAAAAAAGGTCCAGAGACTATCTAGCAAACGGTAGAAATTTTGAAATGAGCACTGCTATTTGATACGATACCGACTTTTGACGATACACACATTGTGTGATAAGTGAAACAATTTTAAGCAGTTTTTGAAGTTTATTGTTTTTGTTGGGGAGTCGTGAAACTCGTGACAAAAATCTTTACCGTTTTAAAATATTCAACGTTTCGTTAATTTTTTGTAAATAACCACGTAAATCTATTTATGCTATCAAAATAATAAAAAACGCATAGTAAATTTCTAATAAATATGACTATTTACGAAATATTTACAATAGTTTTTTACTATTTACGAAAAATTTACAAAACGTTGGCTAAAACGCAAACGTTTATGTTTATGTGGCTTATATCTCTAAATTTTTGAAGAAAAAAAAAGTGGCAAACTAAGTCGATGGAAAAGAATGACATAGTCTCTTCATTGGAATTGAATTTCTTAATCAAGCAATGTGCACTCGAGTCTGCGGTGCTTAAATGTGTGGGGGAAAGTTGCTCTTGGAACCATGGTGTCATATTCCGAGTGATGCGAAGACTATAGTTCTCTTCCTTCATATTCTGATGCACATAAGGACATGGAAACATACTCGGCGACTACCCGGCAAATTGTCAAGTAGGACAAATAGTCGGTAGGAAAAATATTCGGCGACTCCCCTCCATTAAATTTTGTATCGTTTGTAATTTCATTTATAAAAAAAAAATAGTTGTTTACATAAAAAATAGTCAATTTAAATGTTTGATATTGCTAAATAGGCAAAATTTTACAAATATTAGGTAAATAACCATAAATGATGACGTGACTTAATATGATAGTAGCTAGTTACTTAATATTTACATTTGCAAATATATAAAATTTATTATTTATCTAATATTTAACAAACTTTGACTATTTAGTAATTCTCAACATTTAAGTTGGCTATTTGCTAAATTACCCAAAAAAAAAATCAATATTTTTTTAAAGGATATTAAACACTACTATTTTAAAAAGGTTGCACATTTTTTCTATTTCGCTCAAGTTTGTTTTTAAATCTAAGCTTTATTTCAAATTTGTTTCTAAATAAATGTCTTGTAAAGTTATATATAAACAAGGCATTACTAAAAAAAAAAAAAAAAAACAAGAAATACTAGTGTCCATATTTACTATGAAATACTAGTGTGCTCTTGCAGTAATTTTCCGATGACCGGGCAAACACAGTCACGAATAGAGATGGATATTAAACATTGAAACAAAAGAGACAACTCCCAAGCTTTTACCGTTACACAGCCAATGGCCACGTCACCCAACAGTGACCAACCAACCAAACTCGTAACTCCCCAAAAAAAAAAAAAAAAAAAAAAACTAACCATCTTCACAAAGCTCACTAGTAAGTGAAGTAGAGAGTGATAAACAAAACTACAATAAATAAATAAACCGCTTCACACACACACACGCGCGCGCGCGCGTCAATGATCATCCTTCGAAACCGGTCTTCGTCTTTCCAGGGTGGATCTCCTCCCCGGAGTGGGCCACCCTCCGTCCTCCGCCGCCGACCACCATCCTCCTGGCGGCGGCGTCCACGTCAGCCTCCATTTTGCGGTGGTCCCTGACCCAGCAGGCGTGCACGGCGCAGGTCAGGAGCAGCGCGGCGGCCTGCAGGATGGCCATGGCCGTCATGAGCCCGCACTCGACGCGCAGCAGCAGCCGCCCCTCCCGCGGGTCCCGCCTCGACCCCAGCCACGTCAGCGCGGGCCCCTCTCTCGCGAACAGCGCCAGCGCCGCCAGCACCTGCCCGGCGAGCGCCGCCGCGAGGAGGGCCGCGCCGGAGAGGAGGCAGATCCCGGCGGCGGCCGAGGCCAGCGACGCCGCAGACACCGCCAGCAGGGCCGCGCCGGCCGCGGTCGGCGGGGCCCGGATCAGGACCGTGGGCCCCACCGAGGCCGCGGAGAGGATGAAGAGGGTCAGGCTGAGGCATGAGAGGAGGAGGTTCGGGAACGATGCCGAGCTTCGGAGGTTGGGTTTCGACGACATGATTGGGTTTTGGGTTTTTTTTTTGTTTGTTGGAGAAGAAAGGGTTTTTCTGATTTGAATTTATAGAAGTAAATGAGAGGTCTTACAACGGCTACGTGAGAGAGGAGAGGCCCCACTTTTTTTTCTTTTTTTTTTTATCTTTTTTATATTTTGATTAATTATCCGTTAGCTATCATTGTATTGCCTCCTCGGGGTTTTTGAATCCACAAACACACCACTCCTTTGAATCATCACCCAACGAGCCTGTGCTTGCGTTGTGTGATGATTGTCGTTTATCAAAATTTGAACCCATTTGAATGGAGTCAAAACAAAAGCAAAGCATGCTTGATTTTCAATTATATATATAGCCGGTCAGAATCAGATCAACAGTAATGGTTGTATTCAAACCTTATTTTCAAGAGGGCGCCAATAAACAAAGTTTGATAAGAGGTATTTGATTAAATAGACCTCATAATATGCTGAATTGTTTTACTAGACTTGGTAGTTTCATCGACTCTCGTCGTTTATTTGATTTCACGAGTGGCAAGGCTGATCGATCCATATTTATTCGACACACGTAAACAGATTTTACGTCTGTCCTAATTTAAGCCGATGATAGGCTGATGACGAGCAGTCATACCGACATCAGTCACTACACCAGATTTCCTCGGTGATATTCCTCTATCTCAAGGAAAGTACATAGTTGATCTTCAAAAAAAACATAATGATCCTTCCTCACTCCTTTCGTAGTCTAGTTATGGCACTTTAGTACTTTACTCTCACTCTACAAAATCTGTTATTTGGTCAATAAAGGCTTCCTGATTCTGAGCACTCGGCGCGTTGGTCTTCATCTACACAAGTGCTCGGAACACAGCCGCACTAGAATTAGATGATGTTAATTATGCCTCAGACCCGAGTGACAAACAGTCTACATCGGGGACTTGTGTGTTTCTCGACAGCAACTTAATGAGTCCGTAGTCGAAGAACAACAAATAATTTCCCGTTTCGAATTCTTTCTCAAGTGAATGCTTTGGAGCACCTCTTTCTGTTCCTTGCAACACTCTTTAACAATGCTTGAATAATCTCCTTTAGCTTTAGCTCGAGTGGGAATGTTGAAGAGTTCATAAAAATCATCTAGCCTAACTCTTGATAATCTTGGCAGGACATCCCTGACAGTCTTTAGTAGTTAATTCAGTAAGAATCTGATAATCACTTTCCCCGGTTTCTCATTATCAAATAGTCTTCTCTATCTTCTGTTTCTCTAGTTTTCGAATCTAAGATCTGAAGGTAATCGTATACGGCCAAAATCGTGTGAGAACCAAGCTTGCCATTATCCTAAAACGTGTGGGACAAAGAAGCATGAAGCGAAATGACTTGAAGTTACAAAGAGGGCAAATATTAACAAAAAAAAACGTTGAGGATGAAATGAACTACATGGTATGAATGCAAATATACATTATCAGATAGTAAGTCATACAGACCAAAAACGACCTTGTTGTATAGTACCCATTCCAACATTTCAGTAATCACAAAGAGACTCTATACTAACTAAGCAGAGCGATAATTACCGAGCTGTACAAAATCACTCTCCATCTGAATGGGTCAGAATGGCCTCGACTCTATCCAATGATGCTTGGAACTTCCCCGAGTGCATGTTGAACAATGGCTCGCCAGTGCCTAGAGCCCTGTCAAGGACAAAAATAAAATAAAACATAGTTCCAAGTCCAACCACAAATGAAATTTGACCCCAAAAAAATAAAATTTAAAAATCGTGTGTTGTGTACCCTGTAACTTCCGGAAGAACATAGTCAGCCTTCCACCCGAACCGAAAACCTACACCGGGGCACAGCCCAAGAGTAGTCTTATTCCTGATTCGAGATATTCCGTCACCGCCAAAACACGTTGTCAATTTCCATTGCCAACCAGTGGCGTGCATTTGAAAATTATGCCCTATTCCGATCTATGAGACGATCAGTAACAAACATGAATACATAAATGGATAATGAAGTAGGCGTTGATCAGTCGATGTATGACAAAAAAAAAGAGTACCTGAAGATTCAAGAACTTGGTGACGGGGATTTTTTTGGAAAGGACACGAACATCCTGTTGGAGAGGTTCGTATATGAACTTCCATTTTTTATCCGGCGACAATGGCTTCAGCACAAGCTTCGCTAGATACTCATTACATGGAGCATTATAGAACTGTAATCATATTTCAGAAAATGAAATACAAAGTTGGTACAAAATTTCTGTCACAAATTTTGTAATCCATCCCAACCTCAAAGCTACGAGAAATTCAACTACCACAAATACAATACAAAGCCATAAAGCTGTAACAACCACAAGCTCTTTTCCTATCCATTTGGTCAAATTCTCTTATTTCGCTATTCACATCAATTTAAATTTAAGTCGGAAAACGCCTTAGCCGATGAGCGAGATTAAAAGAGCGAAATTATTCGGAAAGATAGAGGGCGAGAAGAACACCAAATATGGAGTGGATAAGGATGAAATAAAAAATTATATATATATATATATATATATATATATTGGAGAGATTTTACCTCCAAATTAACGCCAAGGCGAATTCCCTGAACTTCCTTCCGGAACTTTAGAAACAATTCCGATGGTATCAGATTGATGTTGTAGCTCTCTTGCCAGGATTTGGGTTCTTCGTCATTCGAACCCGGCTCCATTATGAACTATTTGAAATATATTAGAGTGGCTCTCACTGCCGTTTTGCCACACACAGAGGAGAAGAGAAGAGAAGAGAAGAGAAGAGTAGAGCCAGCGATATGTTTCACAAAGATGCCTCTATTTACGGATGTGACCTTAAATGTCTACACAATGACAATCATGTCCTCGGAATACTCTTTCTTTCCCAGCAGAAATGAATGGAGCAACAGCAACTTGCATACTGGTGGAATTTTCAGTGCACACTTAAACTTCCTCTTCTCAACCAATTTTAGGGCAAAACTCTATTGTTTATATTTTTGACCATTCAATTCAATTCCTCAGTAACAAATTGTTTATAATTTTGACCAAATTCCTCGATTAGATATCTAAGTGTATATCATGGATATTGTTACCGATATAAATTGCACAGTATGAAGCTCGAACCCCTTTAGTCAAACTAAAAAAACTTGTGCACGTCATAATCTAAATAATAATCTCATGAGAACACATGCTCTTACCTTGATAAAAATAATTATTAAACGATTATACAAAATAATCACATACCCACAAAAAAATAAGTTATAAAATAACTATCACAACATAGACTTGATTACCCCAATGATCTTCAAACTCGTATCTATAAAAAAAGAAGCAAAGCTACAAAGAAAAAGGCGCGACAGAGGAGTACACGCCAACAATCTCTTCTATCACACAATACCTTCATTTATAGTCTCTCTTTTACTATATTCGTTTGTACTTCGAGAATCATGCTTGAAACTTTTATGTGCTCGAGACTGCGTGCTCGCAGGACAATTGTTATCTACCATTTTTGTGTATGTAAACATATATTATATTTTATAAGATTATACCTATATTTATTGTTGTATTTTAAAAAAAAAAAATTAAGTTAATATGTGATGTTTTATGATGTCTCGTTTACAAGCGTTTCGAATTGATTTGCACTACCATAAGATTAGTTTTTTTTTCTTCCGACATTTTATTTGTTTTTATGATGTTATTTTACTATTGTGGAAAGGGGCAACAATTAGAGATGGTTGGGATTCAAATTTTGGTTATTGTCGGATTGGGTATAGGTTGGAAAAGAGGTGAGATTAGGCGTTGTCTGATTTAATGATATAAAAGTCATTGTTGAAATGCCAATGATCGTTGGCGATAGCGTCCATAAATTGAAGAAGAACCGATCATTCGGGACTTGATTGATATCAACCCAACCCTTGGGCTCTAGATATTCGAAAGCAAGACTTGCATATGCAAAAGGTTGAAATGAATAATAGGCTTGGGGAAGAGACCTTCTCCGCGTAAAACTAGTTTGATCTATTGGTTTTGTTTCCCACCTCTAAATCTAATTCATATACCCACGTAATTAATTGTCCAACAAGTATTAGTTACTAAGACATTTATTGGTTGGCCAAGAACCAATCACATATTTGCGACAATATTATCTTTATGATTATTGTTAGTAGATGGACTTGAAAATATTGTTATTGTCACATAATTGAAGAATAAAAGTGTAAAGTAATGACAAATCAGTAGAAGGGCTCAAAAACACAACCCTTAGTTTCTATGTGCCACAAGAGCAAAACAAATTTGAGAACCAATGGACCAAAGAAATTTTTTTTGCGTTTTTTCTTACTCAACTTATTTGTCAGCGCGTCGGCTACGCCATCACACAACATCGGGCATCATCCGCAAGAGCTCTTCGTAAAAATTATCACCTTCATAAGATCTGAAAAGTGTACATATGCATTGCTCACTCGTGTCTTCATGATTCCGTTTAGGGACGTAATTTGATTCAATGTAAAACAAGTAATTCATAACACACACTATGTCTATCGCGTACATCAAGGTGAGTAATTGTGATTTTTGAAATAATGTATTCATAGAATATTTAAGCGAGTAACAACAATTAAAATAATTCACATTTAAGGCGTGAACCATAAATAGATGTCATCCATTCTCTTTTCGCTTTATGCTTAAGATAGAATATGAATGAAATATGATTCATTTTGACGAATTCAATGTTTCGGTCTAATTTGCTTAGTTATTTATTACTTGGATATTTTCTTCTAATTGTGATTGAAATCAAATACAAATTATCATCGATAAAACATTCAAATTAACTTCTAGATTGTTTCGTTGAACCTAATTATTAAATCCACAACCAAGTGTCATTTGATTCTGGTTAGATTTGCTCGACCATGATCCGAATGCAACTACGAATCTAATGAAGAGTTCAAATACTAATAACATTTTAAAACGTAAAAGTACAAAACGACAAAGTGCTCTAGATCTATGGTACGACTTTTTTCGTCATATCAATAAATCATATAAAATATTACGAGTCATTCTAAAAATCTCCTTTATTAGTTTTACATCGAATGTCAAGCTTTTCATACAAAATTTGTAGTAAAATACAAAGTGCAAAGAAAATGACGTTATATTCGATTATCGATTATGTATGTATGCTAAAATGAAGCAAAGAATGGATTTTTTTTTTAAACGTGTCTTTTAAGGATCCTTTTTCTTTTTCAAGATTTCAGTATGCTGCATTTAAATATATATATATATATATATATATATATATATATATATCTTTAATTAAAAAATAATTAAATCAAAATCTACATGAACAAATGTTTTAAATTTTTTAAAGAAACACTAAAAAGAAAAACTAAGACAAGACAAATCTTTAACATCTTTTATTCTTAGACAATCTGATTAATCCTACACCAATTAATATTGGCATTTTTCTATGATGCGTGTGCCACTTAATCAACCCATGGTGTTTGCATAAACAATCTCCAAGAAATTCATTGCCATCATTAAATGTTAACAAAATATTTATATTTTCCAAAAGTTCATTTCTCCTCTCTCTAGACTCCGCCTCAAGATTTTCACCACCACTAGAAGAGAATATATATATATATAAATAATAAAAGCCACGTCATGATGTCACGCCTCACAACACAACGGAGCAACTCGTAACGTACGCGAGAGAATAAACTTCTCTTTTTATTATTCATTCTAGTCGTAGTACAGTCGGAAGTTACTATTATACAGAGTCGGCTAGTCCAGGAGCGAAGCCGGGAGATCCGGGAGAGGGTCTCTCTGATCGGCACCACCGTCGTGGGTCGGCGGCGGAGGAGGGTGCGAGGATGATTTGGGCTTCTTGGGAACGAATCGCCTCATCCAGACATGCTTTCCATTGATGGTGAACTTGGCCTTGGGGTTACCGTTGAGGATGACGTCAATGGTGGACGACATCTTGAAAACGATCCTCGCGAACAGAGACTGCTCCTGACCCTGCACCTCCTGCATCTGCAGCGACTCTATGCACGAGTCGCCGTACGCCCGCCGGAAAAACTCCCTCACCTCCCACTCCGCCACCGGATACCCCTTCGAGAACGTCACGAACATCGTCCTCCCCTCCGCCGGAACCGCCGCCGGAACCACCGCGATCTCCGCCATGGCGCGCAGGCAAACGCGCTGCACGATGGCGCCGAGCTCGGCGGCCAGCGTGGGGCGGCGGAGGGCGGCGGGGATCGCGGCGCCGCCGGCGGGGAGAAGGGACTGGGTGAGAGGGAGAGGAGAGTGGTGGTGACGTGGCGGAAGGAGGAGGAAAGAGGCGGCCTCGTCGGCGAGCTCGTTGAGGAGGAAGTGGGGGAGGGAGAGGAGGGTGGTGATGACGTGGCGGAATAGGGCGTTGTGTTCGAGCCAGAGCCAGAGAGCCATAACTTGCATCGACTCCGACGGGTCTCGGAGGAGGCTCAGCGTCAGAACGCCGTACAGCTCTCTGTCTATGGCGTGGAACGTGTTGAACTCTTCCTGACTCACCTTCACCGACGAGTACCACGACCACGATGCCATATATATATCTATATATATATATGACTGTATCTATCTATATGTCTGTTGTGTGTTTGCGCGAACCCACCCAGCTACGTAGTGGAAGAGAGACTGTGTTTATTTTCTTTTTATTTTTTAGGAATTTACGAAGTGGAGTGGAGACTGGAGAAGAAATGAAAGGCGAGATTTTTTTTTTTTTTTTTTTTGGGTTGATGTGTGAAATGGGTTGAGAGAATTTCTCACAGAGGAATTTATATAGACAATTAGACACAGTGTGGTAAACAGAGAATGATAGTTTTATTTTTATTTTTATTTTTGGGATACGTGGTACTGCTGCTAATAATGTTGTTGTTATCGCTTTAGAACTAAAAAAGATGTGTTCTTGGTAATTAATTTTATTATATAAAAAAAAATTAAAGGTATTTATGGATGGATACAATACAAGACGATTCAACGTGTTTGGAAATCCTTGCTTAGCAATTTCATTAGGTGAGCATTAATTATCCTTCCTTTTTTCTGGATTCAGATTTTGGTAATGATAAAACTTCTTTTGAATCGATTGACTCTGAATTATCCCCTTCCTACTCCTAGTATTGCCTTTCTGGTCTGGTTTATTGGGATATGATTTTAATTTACTTGCTATCTCTAAAGTTAATCCCTTTTTATAAAAAGAACCAAAAAGTAAATCCATTTTATGTTTGTTTTATATTCATGTGTATTGATTTGAAATTTTTTGGGTGTGAAGAGTTAACTATATAGCGGGTCAAGCTGGCTATTGGAAGGAAATGGAAATTCCATTTCCATTAAACCACCTTCCATTGCTTATTGGAAATGGTATTTCCATTAGGTATTTTGGTGCCTTCCATTGTTTATTGGAAATGGAATTTCCGTTAAACTTAATGGAAATCCACATTTCCATTAACTTCCAATAAGAAATTAAAAAAAAATAAAAAAACTAATTTAATTGCTCTAGTACACAGCGGCCACAGTGTATTTAATTGCTCCATTCACTTTATCATATACTTTACACTGTGTATTAGTCTCTTGAGAAATTCAACGGAAATAAATGGCTGACACACTTTCGGTATGCCCCTGCCATCTTCCGCCAACTGTCGGAACGTGTATTTCCGTCTCTCTCCCACACGGTACATGGCACTACCGTTAGGTCCACACATCATTCGGCATTCCTTCCTTCCGTTGTTCTACCATCCACCAAGCCAGGATGAATAGCGGGTGATTCGAGTTGTCTTGCCCTTCTTTCTTTGTCTTTCTTTCTTCAGTTGTCTTTTCTCCTTATTATTGTTATTTTACTTTTTGCCGTTTCTATACTTAATCATTCAGTAACAAGATATCATATTTTATGACAAGCAGAATTGTATCTAGCAAAAAAAAAATTCCAACAATTGTCTTGGTGGAAAACTTAATCTATGTCGATCAATGAAATGTATCCTACACCAAAATTCCAACTTAATCTATATTTGAGTATCTCTACACCAAATAAATTTATCCTAGATAGAAAAACTGTGCGTCGAGAGTGTAGCTGAATAGTTCTTGTAAGCTCTATTATTTTACCATTATAACAAATATTATAAAAACAACTAACTTGATTGTAGTCTATTCCTTTTAACTCTTGAAAAAGAAAATAGACGTACATTTTTAAAATTTAATAAAAATATAATTTACTTGACTCAAAATAATTTCATTACACAAAACAAACCAATGTCATCGCTGTAACTTAACTCCATGCATGGATGAGCTCTCATGTAAAGTTAGACGTCATATGAGATCCCGCGACATCTCATTTCTCTTATTAATCATAACATATAGGAAATGAGAAAAAAGTCATATTCTATGATATATTATCGGGATTTGTGGCATTGAAAACTTCGGTCAGACTCATTAAGTACCATGTTACACTACTACAAACTGTGGATTACATAACGGATTTTCACAACACTTAAATTAAGTGTTGTGAAAAGTCGACTTTTCAGTAGACATTTTTACAACGGTTATTTTGAACTGTTGTGAAATATGAGTGATTTTACATCGGTTATTCTGTCATGTTATAAAAAAAATGGACAGTCTAGACTTTGTACAACGGTACAGTGTACCGTTGTACAATCTTGTCGCGGTCAGGAGTACTTCTCGCCGCGGCGAGGTATATATTTTACTCACATAAATTATTTTTGAATTAAAATAACTAATAAATATGGATTCCCGCAGCCGTAAAATATAATACCAGAAAATTCGAACCAGTTAAAAATTATGGAAGTTTTAGGTACTATTTTTGATCTATTTCTCGCGAAATATGAAACGGGACAAGGGGATCCCGTATTTTATATGGTCATTTTCAAGCTCATATCTTTCTCACTGACAATTACTATTATTATTTAAGTACGACTATCGAATCAGTAAAATTTTGTAATAGAAATTTCATGTTATGTAAAAAATGATTCCGAAATTTTATGTTACTTTTTTTTACGATTTTAAAAGTCTTATTTTATGCAAAATATGAGAGGAAACTAGAAGATTTTTCATTTTTTGGGTTTCATAGCGTCAAGTGTACTATGCATATCTAGAGAGAGAGAGAGAGAGAGAGAGAGAGAGAGAGAGAGAGAGAAAGAGAGTTGAATTTCTGTTTAGTGCATGCCTGACACGTAAAATGTATTATTTAGCATCTAGATATTTAAAAATACAGGAAATTAAGTAGATTATATATATATATATATATATATATATATATATATATATATATATATATATAATATATATTTCCTTTGATCTAAAAAGGTAATAGAGAGCATCGCCTCGGTAAAAAATATATAGGAATGACAACGGGTACGGTTAAAACCGGGTACACCTATTCCGTTACTCGTACCCGCTATAATTTTTTATCTGTTATCCGGACTCATTTACCCGGATTTTAAGACGGGTCGGGTAACGGAGATACCCGCCGGGTAAGCGGGTTAAAAATATTAGATCCGTTACCCGCCGGTTTAAAAAAAGGGTAGCGGGTCGGGTAGACCCACTTACCCGTTTAGCCGTTTATAAAATAAAAATCCATCAACAATATAAAGTTTAAAAATAATAAAATTTAGGTGAAAAATATCTAAGTGCTACTACAAATTGATCATCTTCATTGCAACATATAAAAATTTATTATCTTTTTAAATATTTAAAAGTTAACGGGTCGGGTCCCGGGTAACCGGGTACGGGATGACTATTCCGTTACCCGTACCCGGACCCGTTAAAACCGTAACGGGTATTACCCGTTTACCAAAAAAGAACGAGTATTACCCGACCCAAATAACTCGGGTAACGGGTCGAATTGCCATCCCTAGTTTTATATTATTAGAATAATCAAATCAACGTAAGCAAATCGCACATGTCTGTGCATGTGTCGAAAAGCTTGTTCAATTCAACTTTTTTTTTTTTCCTTTTTTTTTTTTTTTTTTTTATTTTATGGAGTTTAATTGAAACTGAGACTTTAAATTGGGCTTTTCACAATGGCTAACTATGATACATCTTTTTTACATTAGCTGATTGCGATATGTACTGCGAAATTATTATTTAGCAATTTAGTTTTAACAATCAGCTAGTATGAAGCTATATGGTGATATATATATATATATATATATATATATATATATATATATATATATATATTAATTCAACATAATAAATTGCTATTATATTATGGGTTTTGCGGCTAACTAGCCATTTGAAACTTTGACCTTGGCAAAATAGCCAATCCTTCACAATTTGAGGCAAAATAGCCAAAACTTGAAAAAACCCAATAATATCCTTAGACCCAAACAGTAAAACATCAAACCAGAATACTCAAACCATTCAACCGTCAAAATACCCTAAAAAATCGCACCCAGAGATCGATCGAATAGCTTAGGAGACATCGGACCTTCGAACTCATTGAATCGGAGGTCGAGAAACTTCAGGCGAGGAAGTGAAAGCACTGACGTCGGAAAACCGCTGGCGAATCGGTTGTTGGAGAGATCGAGCTCTCGCGAAGAATTGTCAGACTCCGCGAGAAGCTTCCGATCTTGGAGAATCCTCCTTGCTTGAAGCTTTGTTAGGGTTCCGATTCAAATAGGAGGCGTCCATGGAGAGTCGAGCCTCGTCTGGAGATTCGTCGACGCTGCTCGAATCTTCTGGAGAGAACGACGGTCGGTGGAGATGATGGTGGTTCAATGATAGATCGACTTAGGGCTTGATTAAGATCGGATTTGAACGACAAATATGAGGACGAGAAGAGCGGCTTGAAAGGCTCCGGTTGACAATCGGAAAGTGGTTTCACCGTCGATCGTCATCACCACCAAAGGCGGAGCCAGGTGGGGGCCAGGGTGGGCCAGTGCCCCCCCTCAATTTTTGAAAATTATTTTTTAGACCCAAATTTTTATATTTTTTTTATAATTTTACCCCTAAATTTTACTAATAATTATGTTTTTGACCCAAATTTGTAAGTTTTTTTTCAATAATGCCCCTCCTCAAAAATATTTCTCAAATTTGCCCCCCCTTAATTGAAATCCTAGCTCCGCCACTGATCACCACCATCTTCTTCTTCTTCTTCGTCTTCTTCTTTTTGGTTTAACAGTGGATTAATTTTTTTGAAAGCGAGATTAAATTTTGACATATTCTCTTTCTTCTTCTTTTTCTTCTTTTGATTGGTTTATCGAACAATGGATTAAATTTTTTAACAGGAGGATTAAATTTTTTGATAAGATTTTCGTCTTTTTTTTTTTCTTATGATTTATCGAAGAGTGGATTAAATTTTTTGAAAGTAGGATTAAAGTTTTTGACGTCTTCTTCTTTTTCTTCTTATGGTTTATCGAAGAGCGGATTAATACAGAAAGTGCACTGGATTAAAATTTTGGAAGCTTAGATTAATTATATTGAAAATAATTAAAGGTATATTAGTACTTGTACATTATAAGTGGCTAAAATGTATCAACTTGTAAAACCTTGACCATTTTGTCAAACACTAAGTTTGAAATTGCTAGTTCATACAAAAATTCTTTATATTATTCACCTACCTAACTTAAATTTTCTTAAATTAAGAAGTATTGTACTCATTGATAATTTTGATACGAATTGGAAAACTAAATCACATGAACGCAAAGTAGAAAATAGCGTAAATAACGTTCCACGACTCTTTTACAGAAAGCGGCATGAAAAATAACTTATCACGTACAGTTTCAATCCATCATAGTCTTTAAATCATCCGGAACATTTTTTTTTACTATTCAACGGATGTAGGTAATACGTCGTACGATTAGAAGCACAAATCCCCAAGAGTACACGGTCAAAGTCTAAAAATTGATTTTATGATCATTGTGAAACTATGATAACGGAGACTACTATTTGACTGGTAATCAAACACTATATCCCCTGGATATTCCTAAAATATGACTGAAAACAATTAAGTTAAATGATACAGTGAACACATTCAAAACAATAAAGACTTTCTAGAATAGAAAACTCGTAATCTCGGTAACTTTTGAACATGTCAACATTGCATTTCCTTGTTTGTTCCTTCTCTTTCTTCTTCTTTATTTTTTTTATTTGAAAATTGTAAAAATTATAAGTATACTACTAGATCTATAAAAAATATAAATAAGTTTTATACTATCCCAAAAATGTCCTCCTCCATTCCCTTTTTTACGGGAAAACCAAGGGTAACGAAGCAAAAGAGGGTAAAATGGACATAATCTACAAGTACAAGCAGAAAGAACAGAGTATTTGTATTACCATATAGTCGCAGCACAAGGCTCATCAACGCAGTAGATGTATCTAAAATGACAACATAACTTAGTACCTCTTCTAAAGTCGTAAGAGTCATACTCATATATTTATATCGACTAGGACTCAGCTGGGAAAATCTCGAACACCAGAGACTCTTCAAGCAAAGACAGTGTGTCAAAAAAACAAAGAAGATTGAGCCGAAAACTTCAATGAATCTCGCTTTTGTTCTTGGCTCCGGTAGCGATGGCAAGGCCGTTTAAATTCGATGTCGAAGCACAAACAGACTGAAGATCCGACAGAGAGAAGGACCGCCACGGAGACTGTCGCTGAGGTGGCGGGAGCACGGGCGGTGGCGGAGATCTTTTGGGGTACGGATGCAGCGGTGGAAGGCACCTGCCAGATGGCGAAGTTGAGGCCGAGCTCGTCCCATCGCTCGTCTCACCGACGAGAAATGCGGTTCGCCCAAAATTCGACGGTTGTCTCTTCGACGTCGTTTCAGCTCCGAGGTTCAGCAAAGATCGGTGGCGGGTTTTTTCGTAAAGGTTGGCTCGGGATAGCAAGTTCTTGCGCTTCTTGTTGTACGGATCCTCTGGTTTTGCAATGGCTTTGACGGATGGGACACACTCGGCGTCTGCTAAGCTCGTGAAGGACTTTGATTTTCCACTGTAAAACTTGGACATGCCTCGTCTGGAATAAAACAAGAGGAAAAGTTAGAATATCTCTGTCTCTCTCTGATTTATGCTTTATGAGCAAATGTTTTGAGATATTTATTTTGAATCTTCATCCCTACATTTGACTGTAAGAATACCATGGGAAATGCCATTTCTTTAGAATTGGGCATGTTGTTTGAAATTTTCACTGGTTCAAAAGAAAATATTGGAAATAAACAACTGTTACACTGGTTTATTTATCTGCAGATCTTGGTTGACAAGTGAAAAGTGCAATTCCAAAACCTCGGCTTCCTACTAAATCTACTCTGGTTGCAAATTACAAAAGAAAATGAAGATATCTATTGGTCGGAGATAAATAGTGACGAGGGCAACATCATCAACCAATGGAACAGAGTAAAATCAAGTGTAAACTCATTAAAACATTCAGTATATATGGTTACAAGCTCGTGAAATAAGCAAAACTCTACAAATATCAGCAGTGTTGCTTCACTAATTACAGACCTAAGACTTCTTGAAAAAATTCTGCAGTCATGTCTAAGGTTTTTTTAGGACGCTATATATCTGCCCATTATTTTGGCTCTTTCTCGTTTGCTTAGATGATTACAGGAAGTTTAAAAGTCGAATCTTTACTCTTTTAAAAGCTAAAGACCTGAATGACCGAAAACACGACAATTATGGCAAGGTATAAAAACAACATACCAGTCTAAATCAAATATATTTTCCCCCTAAATATAGCAAATGTTAATCAAATAAATGAACTAGATAGTTAATTTTAATCTTAATGGCAACAACAAAAAATTAGCAGTTAACCAGATACTGAAATTCTTTAAAAAAAAAAACCTAAATTAGCTAACCCTACCTCGCTACATTTCATAGACACCTGAAACAATCAAATAATCAAGTACAGGCTACAGCACAACCAAAACACACCCAGGCACAGAAGCACATACTTGATCGGAAGTACTTCCGCGAGTTCATCCATGGTTTCCAACGGACCTTTGAATGAGCTCTGAACCTCCTCCTCGTCGCCGGAATATTCACCCAACGACGAATCTATGGAGACGTCCGAGTTCCTCCCTACCGACGAGGAGCTGCACGAGTCCGAATCCCCGTCCAGTCGGCGATTATCCTCTTCTTCGATCGTGAGGCACGGCACACCTCCGCCGCCTTCGCCGCCATGGACGAACCTCGGCCGCCGGATCGCGCCGCCGCCTTTGCCGTTTCTCTGCAGAGCAATCGACATCGCTCAGAGTACCGAGAGAGAGAGAGAGGTATTGTGAAGAACAGAACGAGTGAAAGGAATTGAAAGGGAAAATAGAGAGAGAAGAAAGTGGAGACGAAGGTATATATAGGGGTTGTAGAAGAAGAGCACATGATGGGTCAGTCGAAAATTTTCCGCCGTTGCTGTCATATTCGGTTTCTTTTTTTTTTTTTTAGACATTTCGTTTCCTTTTTCTTTATTTTAATTAGTTTTATTAATTTCTCTATAGACCTTTTATGTGGATGGAAAATATTTTTCATTTGCACAAAATTGAAAGAATTAAAATGTAAGGTCTACCAAACTAGTCATTTTGAAATATTATAATTTTAATATAACCAACGAATTTCAAACGTTTTAGTCATATAGCCATTGTCTTTATAAATAACCCAAATACCTTTTGCTGCAATTTTTTAAAAAATAAAAAAAGAAATTTTTATAAGTAAAATCTCAACTGCTTCCTTTTAAAACGCAAATCATTAAAACAAAACCAAGAAAAAGAATTGCGAAAAATCCAATTATAAAATATACACAGTTATTAAAAATAAAAACCAGTAACTATTAATAATAATTAACGAAAATTTACAGTGATTAACAACACAAAAATTCAAATATTTAAAACATGATAACGATAGACATCCATAAACTAATAACGGTATTAAGCGAATTTGAAGAAGAAAAAAAAACATAAATACTATAAAAATTAACATATTATCAACATTAATGAACAAAAATTTATAATAATTTACAATACAAGCTATAAAAGTAAAATTTGAGAAAATATTTAAACAACATTAATGAACGAATTCAAAAAAAAAAAAAAAAAGAATCTGGAACATCAATATTAGAAAAAATTTGTGTGAATATATGTTGAGAAGAAAATTGACATACTTCACCAATCTTGAAGACAATCGTTGATTCATTGGTACATAGATACAATATTGAGCAAAAAAAAAGAAAAAAAGTGAGTGATATAGATAGAGGGAGAGCGCGATGGAGAGAGCAAGATACTGTAACTACTACTTATAATTATGGAAACAAAATAATTAATATTTCTTAACAATAAAATAATATATATTTTTAATTAAAAAAACGAGAATGCCTTTATTGATATTCGAGAATGTCAAACGCTTAAAAATTAACTCATCAGCAAAAATGACTATTTGACTAAACATTTTGAAACGTTGGCTAAAACTAAAATTTCACGTAAGTTGGTTATAAATTTCTAAAATGTATATCTTGAGAGTACGTAAGGCTGATCAACCGAATAAAAGTCTATTCCAATACTCTTTCTAAATAAATTTTTTAAAAAACTAAATAAAAGTTGTATTTTTTAAAAAATTTACTAAATTATTTTGGGAATTTTGGTTTTCTACGTGTTCATTATAAATTTGGTAAATAAAAACAATTAATTAGCAAAATAGCCAACTCAAACCTTAAAAATTGCTAAATAGTCAAGGTTTTGTAAATATTAAGTAAATAGTCAGTTGTATTTAATTGCACGTCCAAGTTTACGAAAATGCCCAAATTGTTTCCCGCCCAATCTTCATTCATAAATATACGTAAATAACAACATGTAAATATACGTAAATAACAGCATGTAAATATACGTAAATAACAGCATGTAAATATACTGCATTATAACAGTATGTAAATATACGTAAATACATTAATAAACTGGGATGAACCTGGCGTGAAAGAGAGATATAACAACGTTTGAAATATATGTGTGTTAGAAACAATAAATTTAAATAATAAAACGAGACAAGATAAATCATGCAGTAAATACAAGAAAATAATATAATATGAAACAAATAAATTGCAATTGCCACGTCCAAATTAGTTCCTAAAATAAAGGGAATCATTAAGTTGACTAAATCATGTTCACTTATATGAGAAATTTAAATTCAAAAAAACCGGGAAGTTATATAATCAAAAATTTCATATAAACATTCGAAATTCAAACGTAACAGAGGTAAATTTGGATATGAAAAAACATATTATTGGGCCAAGTCATCCGAGTGGCTATTTACTTAGTATTTACAAAACCTTGGCTATATAGCAAATCATAAGGTTTGATTTGGCTATTTTGCTAATTTACAAGTAAATATCATATAATTTTACTAAAATATCCTCGACGACATTTTTTTTTTCAAGGTTTAAAACTCATCTCTATTTCGAACACGTCCATTTTTGGTGTCGAAGAAGCCACGAAAAGCACGCAAAGAAGTCATCCATGGCAATTGATTGTCTCGTGCTCGGTAAAACATTGACCGACCGCTTTTTCCCCCTCTTTAATAGCCTTCCATAGTAGCGTTTCGTGCCGCGCAAGAAATCTCAAGCCTCTGTGGTTGCAGGGGCAGGGCAAGATGTTGGAAAGAGCTGTGTAGTGGTTTCGATAAACGGGAAGAGAATAATGTTCGATTGTGGAATGCACATGGGATATCTCGATCACCGCCGATACCCAAATTTCTCGCTCATCCCTAAGCCCCAACAAGCCTCCACTTTCGACCAAGCTCTCGATTGTGTCATAATCACCCACTTGTAAACTTTTTCTCCTCTCACTATCACCTTTTTTTTTTTGTTCTTGTTCTGTGTTGCCGTATTTCGCTCTGAGAATTCATCTGCGTCTGTTTGTTTCCAGTCATTTGGATCATGTTGG